>NC_140537.1:5432449-5754949 GCF_057382185.1 Mchenga conophoros
ACACACACACAAGAGGATTCTAAATCTTCTCCCAAACCGTAAGCCCTCTCCGTCGCTCACTTTCTATCCGTCTCTGTCTCTTTTTGTCTTTCATTTCATCCTCTGAAACTTGCTCATTACCTGTCTCAGGCAACAGTTCTGTCTCTATGATCAATACCTCCTGTCGTTTTCCTTTATCCACATGTATCCTTTTCTTTTCCCTCCTCTGTCCCTCCACCCCCACCCCCCCAATTTCTGACATGGCTGTTTGGCTTTAGATATGACTAATCGCTATCACAGCTTATCAGACTGCTGCTCTGGCCTCACCGTTCGGCTTTGGCCTGCTCGCTGCGTATGTTGTGTCTATGCATGCGAGTTTGTGAGTTGGTTGGTGGAAAATGGGCTCAGTCATGGTTGGAGAGACAGTGCCAAATCTCACCTGTGTCGTGGACGGTTGTTGGTTGCCATGTTGTGTCATGTTTACAGCAAGCTTTGAAGTGCCTTCCCACGCGTTATCTCGAAACACTCTTGATGGGAAACACCATCTGGCAGTCCAGATTATTACTCTGATATTTTGAAGTCCCTTACAACACAATGTTATCAGCTACTTTCATGGATTTTTCTTCTGAAATCTGAACTCTTTTGGTTATTATTATTATACGTAGTACTACTACAACTACTAAATATGCCAATATTAAAATGAAAATGCTTTAGAAATGAAATTTTATCTGGCAAGGTAGATATCAAAAGGAAGAATAAGGTTAAATCAGGATGTTTTAGCAGCAAATAACTCAAAACAGCAGAATTTCAATGTGTAACCTTGTGTTGAAGATAGTGTTTTCTGTTTTGCTGGTATTAATAACAAGGAAATAGAGAGTCAACAGAGATACCGACGCTTATGAACTTATGAAGGCAGCAAGTCATGATTTATTAGATTGATCAATCAGCGATTTCTGATTACCTGAGTTTTTATTGGAGATGTAAAAGTGTCTGTCTCTAAAGTACTTTGGGTCAGCGTCTGCTGTTTAAATGTGCTATAGGCCAGCGGTCCCCAACCTTTTTTGCGCCGCGGACCAGTTTATGCCCGACAATATTTTCACGGACCGGCCTTTAAGGTGTCGCGGATAAATACAACAAAATAAAACTAGTACCAGTACCGAAAAAAAGAAGATTTATTCATAACACACGTGAAAAGACCCAGGAAAACCGAGTTAACGATAAAAACGATAACAAAATAACGCTGAAAATGATAAAAACCCTGAAAACCACACATTTCACACCTGAGCCTCAACTCTCGCGGCCCGGTACCAAACAACTCACGGACCGGTACTGGTCTGAGGCCCGGGGGTTGGGGACCGCTGCTATAGGCTATAAATAAAATAGACATTACATTTGACACAAAAAGCTTCAGACATTTTTCACAGTGCATGGTTAAGGTGTATATTCTTTCATTTCCAAAAAATATTTTATTTAACACATTTTAGTCGTCTACAAGCTGAACTTAGACGATAGAAACAAAGAATGAATCCTGCTGTTGTCAGAGTCGAGCGATGTGCCACACACCTCTATATACTGGTCTTTAGAATTTAGTTTATGGAGTCCAGCTGCATTTAAAATCTGTTCAGACTGCACGTGATGAAGATTTTAAGCTTACACCCTGAAATGCTTTTGCATACAGACAGATTAAGATGTGAACACTGTGTCATTACATTTCTGTCAGAATCTGCAGTTAGACACAGTTTGTTTGTCTGGAGGCTGGTGGATTGCACTGCATCTGTTAAACTGTAAGGAGGTTTCTGATATGAGTCACAGATCTGGCTTGTACAGGGGCAGCCCACTCAGCTCATTATTTTTAATTAACCTGACATTTCCAGTCTTATTATTGGTAGTTTTGCAATTACAATACAGTCCCTGTTCTGTTCTTGCCAGCCAATAAGCCTAAACTCTGATATCTGTCCCTGCAAAGCCCATCCTGTAACAGCCGGAGCATTTACTGTATCTATATGCAAGAGAATTTAGTTAGCGGTACAATGTGTTTTTGGGCGTATACGTGTGTGTGTGTGTGATGGTGACCTAATTGCAGGGAGCGAAAGCTAGCTGTTTCCTGTGTTTATTTTCTTGTCATTAGCAATGCACAGGGGGAAAAGAGAGTTCCTACTCTTGGATACTTAAACACTGAGTTGACTTGGCCTTTGCACCCGACTGAAAGACCAAGTGAATGAACCCAAACAAAACTCCCTTTTTCCTTAGAAAAAACTAAACCCTAGAAAGGAGGTTAATAAAATATTAGCCACACTTCTTTTAATTTACTGTAACTGCTCTGAGTTATGTTGACAAATGGGGAGCGTCAGCAACAGTCAGTTATTCCTGAAATGAAAACGTCACTTTTAAAGAAGAAAAATGAGCTGTGACGCAAAAGTAAGTCAAAGTAAAATTACAGTAGGTCCGCCTTAATGTAAGCTGCGACTGGAAAACAGTAATATAGATCTAAAGCTACGTGTGCTTAACTCTACAGCTTTTCTTTGCCTGCTGTGTGGCCACTAAATGACAATTGATTACATTTTAGTTATAAATTTAGCAAACTGTCACCTGTTAGAGCGCACCAGCAAGAAAATCAAGCTATCAAATGACCAGACACATTGCGATCAGCCCACCAAACTAAGAAAATAAAAAAGGTTTTTAGGTTAAAATATCTTAAAGACAAAGGAAACACCTGCAAATGAGAAATGCTTCCATGACTGGGGGGCTTTTTCTCACAGGAATAAATGAAATTGCTCATCATCCGTCGCTGACTAGCACCAAAATCATCTGCAAATGATACAGCGAGATAGGACTCTCTGTGGGAGCGCCTCGGCTTATTAGACTACAAGTGTGATGAAAATCAGCAGATAATCGAGGCCCACACAGGTTAAGGGGAGAAGTTGTTGACATCATTGTTACAAGCTGAATAACAATCGAAGAGCTTTTTTTTGTTGAAAACATGATTGTCTGTCGTTCTAGGTTAGTTTGGGCCTATTAACTGTCACCAATAAATTAAAACAAGGGCTTTTAATTAAAGCGTTACAGGCGTGATACTTGTTATTTGACTTACTAAAAGCTGCACGACCTTGGTCACTCATTAAGGAGGAGAATGATGCCTTTGGAGCGACTACAGCTGTCACTCCACAGAAAATCAACACATTTGTTGCTGGTTATGTGGTGGAGGAGATTCTACTTTTTTTTAACACGTTAAGGAATAAGATACAGTTGATATATTCAACTGGATGTATAGAAGCTGATACATTTTCTAGTCAACATAACCAAAATTGTCAGTGCTGGACAAACAGACAGCTAAGCCAGCTTTGCCGGTTTGAGTCTGCGCACCTGACCCACATTGTAAAGTCCTGCGCTCTGCAGCCACGTCTCCATGAGTGTATGTGTGATTGTGTTTCTTATAGGTGTGTTCATTGCTCATGCATTGAAGGTATGTGTGTATTTGCCTTTGTGCGACTATGACCTTTGCTATTTCACCAGGGAAACCAGATCTGGAATTGCAGTTTTTTTTTTTCCTTTGAAATTCTGGAAGCTGAAAGAAAAGTCAGCACGCAGCCATCTTCCACTCTCACTGATTTTGACACTGACATTGATAACACCACATAAAACAGACAGTGTATAAACATAAATGTTGGTTCCTACTGGTACATAAACAGAGGCAGAAAAGAATAAGGAGAACTTATTATGAGTTTTAAGTAAATATGAATAAATAGTATAAATATGTATGTATTGAGTACCTACTGCGTATGTGAAGGAAACTGCACAAAGTGGCATATTTAAAAGGATGAACATCATCTTGATCTCCACCTCTTTAGAATGTATTTCTACTTTTTCTGTCTCCATATATTAAATCTTGTTCCATCTTTGACTCCTTTTTTGTGTCATCACTGCTGATTTTACTGCTATTCCTTCTTCTCTTTTTTGACTTCATCCCAAAGTTTTTTCCACCCCTCCCCCACATCCATCCATCTACATATCACTGCTCATCCTGCTAGTATTCTTTCATCACTCCTGCAGCTCTTCACTATCCTTCTGCGGTCATGCTTCCTTCCTCCCTCCCTTCCTTATTCACCCCACTGCCTCCCTTGCTTGACCGACCGTCACTATTTGCCTTCCTGCCTTTGTCAGTCTGAACTTCCAGGAATTGATTTGGAGGAAGTGCATCTTTCTGAACTTAACATCTCACCCTCTCAGCTGTTCACTTACAGTCAGCTTAAAAAGCATCTATATTTTATTGCACATAACCTAAATGCTGCAAATGAAAGGAAGAGTTTAACAGATTAGGAAATGTTCTGATCAGCTTGGCAAGAGCTTGATAAAAAAAATCTAAGCCAATTCCATTTATTAACTTTTTAACAATTATTACATCTTAATGGTAATTTTGTGAAATTATCAGCACTGCCCAGGATCTTCCACTGTTTCTCAGCACAACATCCACACTAGAGAGCAGGGAGGATGCTTTTGTTTTGTTTGGATAGACCCTTCATCTTGTTTTTAATAATCATGCTAAGTTAACAGTCCCCCTCTTTGTTTGTTTTCTGGCTACCCCATGACGACACAAAGACACTTTACCTTGTTTTTTTAATCCTTTTTATCCTTTAGATAACAAAAAACAGTCAATTAATATGAACATCTTTCATTTTAAGCTCATGCTCAGCTTTACTTTTGGCCCTAAATGCAAACGTATCCTTACTGTAAAGAAAAATACATCATCATCATCATCATCATCATCAATACTTTTAATTCTCCTTAAAAATTGTTTGAAAACATTAATGGTTAATGTCATTTACAGTCTTTATATAGTTTCATAATTTCTGTGGAAAGTTATTGTTGCACTATTCGTATTACTTAACAATCGCCCTATTAGTCATTTAATAATGAACCTTGCAGGATACATGCGCAGAAATCTACTATCATGGAAGGTTTTTTACATTTGCCGTCGTCCACTGTGACGTAACAAATTAGAGGGAATGTGCATAACACCTTGAAGAACTTATGTAAGACAGTTGTATGCTGAGTTAGTGTAAATGACCACCCAAATCAAGGAAAATAATTGTTACACTGTTGTGTTATTAATAGATATAATGTGATTACTGTGTAATAGGTTACTTACATCCATCTACACATCAAATTTGGGGTTGCAGGGCAGCAGGAGTCTATACCAGCTGTTATAAGGCGAGTGACATGGTGTTGCTAGGAGTTGTTAATGTACTTTAAAAGCAGAGAATTTGTAGTGAATGCACACGCATATACATACACACACACACACAGACCATATGGTCACATTCCCACTATCATTTTAGCACTTAAATCTTGCAGGTCAGCTCCATAGCTCCTTAATACTGGAATCTAATCTTGCACACTAACTCACAGACGTGATAGTAATCAGCGCACTAAAGTGCTTATCTAAGCTGCTTTTAACACATAATCAGCATCACTGCGAGCTCAGACAAGCACTACACCCACTCCCATTAGTTCATCTAATTCCCATCTCATATATTATGCTTCCATTTCCAAACATGTAATGCAATCTCACACCATTTAGCATGATTTTTTCCTTCAAAATAGAGATTCGGCACAGAAGATGTGAAGATGTTTAATTTTCTTTTACATAATTCAACAAGTCTCTATTAAGCGATGTAGGATCTGCCATACACCTCAAGGCAACAAACACGTAAATTATATTACTTAATATGTGAAAATATTATTCTTTGATGGGGATCATCTTGGGTTTACTTGTGTTTTTCTGTGCTGTGTTGCATTGAAGAAGATTACATTTTATATTCACAACAACAGGAGAGTGCCCGGCAGCAAAAGCCATATATGAAGATTAATCTGTTTCCCCAGTCTAAACCGTCTGCTAGCCAGACACAGGTGAAAGGGTCCAGTGTGATGTTTTCTCCAAACACCTTTTGCTGAGCCACAACAACAACACCTCTGGGCATTCTAACCTACTGAAAAATAGATGTTCCCAATAAAATATATATGCTCCTGAAATGGTATTACAAGTGTATATTGCAAGTATGTCAGAGGTGTAGCCAACATAAAAGTGTCATAAAGAAGTCTCAGATTAAAAATAAAGGGAATGGTTGCACATGGGTACAGTGTTGTGGTGCAATATGTTATTTCTCCATTCTCTTAAAGCAGAAAGAAGTAAATGCAGGGGGGTTTCTGCCTGAACAGAAAGTTTTGACTTTATGAAAATGTTCGTTTTGAGATGAAACTCAAATGATGAACACCTGTTTTACTGCCGACAGAGATGAACATTAGGCATGAATTGGCTTGAATCAGCCACTAATTTCATGATAGCTAAAGGAGCTAATGATTGTCACTCACCATTTCCTCACATACTAAAAGCCAGATTCTTGCCTTGGCCCCATTATTTCTCCTCATCCTTGCCCATTTCCAGTCCTGTGGGTAACTGGCAGGCTGAAAATTATGAGGCTCTGGCCCATCAAATTTGTATGAGTATCTATTTTCAAACTCAACACAGGCTTAGGGATCCATCTTTGTTATCGTTATACTCGGCCTCGGTCTGCCCTGTTTTTTCTTACATGATGTACATTCTAATCTAAAACAGTTTTTCCCAGACATGAATTAAGTTAGGTAGCCAACACAAAAACGGACTTATCTTGTAATACCCAAACAGACTAGTTTCTCTAACACCAGCCACATAAAATGAAAAAAAAAAAAAAAACTCTTGCTGCCAGGGATAGAACACATTATTTAGTGATTTAATTTTTCAACAGCAAGTACTGTAAAATGGTGAAGTCACACATTTCACTAATGCTGTATTGCAAAAGTCACTGTGAGAGTTTCACAGCCTCCGAGGGTGTAGAAGGAATGGATATTATTAATTTTGTATCTATGTATTGAGAGGACAGACTGACAAGGCTGTGTAAGCTTCATTAGCAACACTAATGTGGTGCATAGTTCCAGCGGCTAGCATTAAAAATCTATTAAGCTAGCTATTAAGAGCGGTTTTTGACTTTCTTTTTTTTTTGTTTTAAACTTGTGTGGACATAAAAACATGTTTACACTTCTTTTAATTCATCTCCCTCTAACCCACAGTAGAAATTTGTATTATTTAGGACTTCTACTATCATTTGCATCAGGTTGGACCCCATGTTCAGCAGCCAGCCGGAATATTATTTCTAAATGGGGCTTTCTAGACATGTTTTTTTTTTGTATGAGTAGTGGCTGTAGAAGAGAGGGAACCAAATGCAGGACGTGGAAGGAAAACTAAAGTAACAAAAAGCAAACCATTTATTAGGCTGAAGCAGAAAAAGCATAAAGTCCATAAACAAACCCATAGAAATCCAAGTCACCCAGAGGAATGTGAGGAAAACACACAGGGGGATACAGTTAAAGGGCAGACACTAAGAGAAAGACTAAGGGGAGGAGACAGGGCTATGTATACACGTAGAGTGATTATTCAATTCAATTCAATTTTATTTATATAGCACCAAATCACAACAACAGTCGCCTCAAGGCGCTTTATATTGTAAGGCAGACCCTAAAATAATACATACAGAGAAAAAAAAAACATCAATCATATGACCCCCTATGAGTAAGCACTTTGGTGACAGTGGGAAGGAAAAACTCCCTTTTCACAGGAAAAAACCTCCAGCAGAACCAGGCTCAGGGAGGGGCGGGGCCACCTGCCACGACCGGTTGTGGTGGACAGGACAAAAGAAATGCAGTGGAAGAGAGCCAGAGATTAATAACAGGTATGATTCAATGCAGAGAGGGCTATTAACACATAGTGAGTGAGAATGATGACTGAAGAAGAAACACTCAATGCATCATGGGAATCCCCCAGCAGCCTACACCTATTGCAGCATAACTACGTGATCCAGCCCTAACTATATGCTTTAGCAAAAAGGAAAGTTTTATACCTAATCTTAAAAGCAGAGACTTATACTAGAGACTAGGGATGATAAGTAATATCATAGAAACATAAATAAATGAATTGAGAGGGAAAAACAGAAGGATGCTATAGAGGGAAAAAGTACCAAGTAAACTCCTAATAGAACAACAATATAACAAGAACTAAAGGTTCACTGTATTGTTGTACATACAAATCAAAAGCTTGTGGAATAAACAACAAACAAAGCACACAGACTCAAACAAAAATGCCTACTGGAAACAAAGAATTCAAAACTTCAAACACCAAAATACAAAAACCTTAGACAGAATAATAAACTGAAATGGACGAAACCACTGACAGGTGAGAGGAAGAAACAGCAGTTGAAACAGACACAGTTAAAGCATAAAAAAAGTAAAAGATTTTTTTCCCCTCATACCCAGAGGCCGATAGCTTAGCTTTAAGATAATTTGCTAATGATAGAGCGATGAATCAAAAAGGGAATCAAAAATGAATGGTTTTTTTTTGTTGATGTTGTCGTTGTTTTGATAATAGCAGTAGAAGTTGGAGTTGGTATCTTTTTAATGCCGGTAGTATACTGTAATATGTCAATATGCCGATACTGATTGACATATAGCAAAGAACATAAATGGAAAGGGGACAGATGCCTTATAACTCTGTTCCTTAGAATCTTTCTTTTTCGTATTTACTCACTCTGTCTAAGGGACCATCTTGGCTCTCATCAGGAAATTTGGAACAGTGGTCTGTTGTCAAATGTCAGTTTTTGTGTTTAACTATATTCTTCGTTAGAATTAACTGTGTCAGTACAGTGTTACTTTTTATCTCAGTAAGCTTAATCTCATGTTAACAGTCTGATAAAAGATCGTATCATGTTTCATGCTGTTTTTAACACTATTAGATATTCATAATTCTTAGTCTGGGGATCTAAGTAGGTTTATGTAAGATATTTTGTAAGATTGGAAAAATTATGCTATAGTAATTTCTAGTAAATTCACCTTGTAAAGGTCTGTAAAAACTTCTTGGGGTCCCATTTTAAATCTGTTGAAGATGCAAAGGAAAAAGCTCCAAAATATACTAGAACTTCTGTTTAGCTTATTGATATTCGTCCAAATTGATTTAAAATAGAAGTTATTATGGTAACTGTTGGAAATACAGTATATAACAACAAATCATCTGCATACAACCAGACTTCCTGCTCCGCTCGTCCTCTTTATATCCCCCTGAAGTTAGTGTCCATACACATTTTGCAAGTGGTTCAGCTGCTAATGTGAAAAGCAGGAGAGAGATCAGAAAACCCTGTGTAGTACATCATGTGAGATTAAAGCAGTTCGATCTAAGCTTCTTTGTGTGAACTGAGGTCATCAGAGATGCATTAAGAAGTTTGAGCCACAAAATAAATGTGGGCCAAACTCAAACCTTGACAGAATGGAAAAGGATAATCCCACTTTACCATGTCAAAGGCCCTTCTTGCAAACATATAAATCTTTCATATTGAGAAGCTGAGTTAGATTAGTATAAAATATGAAATAATCTTCAGCTATAATGTGGAATTTGTCCATTTTAATAAATCCTGTCTTATCCTCACAAACAACTGCACAAAGCATGCTTATCCAATGTACATTATTATAACTTAATTTTATCACCGAGCTTGTTTATATCATGTTAATGTCAAGTAGGTCTTTACTTTTTTGGTAAATAAACTGATGCATGATTTAGAGAGACAGAGGAGGCAAAATTAAGCAGCTAGTTTTTTGTCATTTCAGGCTGTTAATGGTTACGACCCTGATGTCCACCTGTGAAGACAAGTCCCTGTCAGAGCAGGATGACCCTCTGTCTGAACAGAATGAAATATGAACTGAGAGAGCAGTGTAAACCTCACAGCCCTGCCTGCACTTTAATACAGTGACACTGTGACAAAGAAGTACCAGTCAATCTCAAAAGGAGGCCTCAGCACAGCAGAGGAGCAGGGGAAGTGCCATGGCCTTGGCGTTGGTAAGCGTAGACTGTTATCTATAGTAGGATATCCCAGGTCAAAAGTCGCCCTGCGCTGGCAGGATATCCTTCCCCCGTCATCGCTTACTGCTCTCCCTTCCACCCTCCCTCACACTCAGCACACGTCTTCGAATAAGACATTTAATCCTGTTTTCAGTGTTAAAATCCTGGCTGTGGGGTGAAATAATTTCAATTCTTTCCACTATTGTCTCACGCGGCACGTAACGATATGAAGCAAATTGCTCCCCTTGTTTCAAGATGAAGCAACAAGACGACAGTTGAAGTGAACAAGCGAAGAAGTCTGAGCTCGGCTGCAGGTCTTTGTCAAGCTCTTTCACAAAAATCAGACTTACCCATTTATTATTGTATGACTGGAAATTGTTTAGGTGGATACTTTTTAATTCCCAGTCCCACTGGATGATGTGGGCAAAGCCTTGAGAACTGGAAAATGCTGACAAATGTATGGGTAGCATGTGGGGGAGGCAGGAGTAAAAACAATAATAATTACTTTATTAGTATAGCACCTTTAAAAATAGCATTTACAAAGTGCTTACAGACAGAAAAAGCAGGATACCCAGAAGGTAGTATAGCAGAAAGCCAAAGAGTTGGGTGGGGAAAAAAGGAAAGCTTAATTAAAGTCAAAACAGTAGGGGCAAAATACACAAAAAATTATGACAATTTTAAACAAATAAGAATAAAAACAACAAATGAATAATAACAATTTAGTTTCTTCAAATGCTTTAAGGAGGAATTTCAAAGAAATCACTTATTCTGCAGGTTTAAGCTCTTCAAAGAAAAGCAGAGTGGCCCTGATGGCAAAAACACAGTCACCTTGACTTTGAAACAGCCAAAAGGGCCCCAGCAAGTAGCTGCTGAGCTGCTGCTTCCTCTGTAGTTTGAAGCAAGAGAGGGACTTAGAGAGTAGAGTTACTAGACAGGCCTGGAGACAGCGCTTAATTACATGAAAAAGGCTTTCATAACCTTTATTTTCTGTTTTTTAAAATCAAATAGCAATTGTAAATAAAAAGCAGACAGGGCTTCTTGTGAGACTGATGACGTCTGAAGGACTGCACAAAAGGATGTTTTCATTTCTTTTGGAATTTGAACACATTACGGTGCCAGCAGACAGCTGACATCGCAGTTTCAACAGTGTCAAGGCCATTTAGGACGAGCCTTTTGACTGAAGTGGTATCTACAGATTATGAATGATTTCGCCAAGTAGAACAGGGGTGTCCAACTCCAGGCCTCGAGAGCCGGTGTCCTGAGGGTTTTAGATCTCACCCTGGGCCAACATACCTGAATCAAATGATTAGCTCATTACCAGGCCTTTGGAGAACTTCAAGACATGTTGAGGAGGTGAGTTAGCCATTTAAATGAGCTGTGTTGGATCAAGGACACATCTAAAACCTGCGGGATGCTGGCCTTTGAGGCCTGGAGTTGGACACCCCTGAAGTAGAAGTATAAAGAAATTAAAACAGGACCTCAAACTGGATCTTGGAAGTATACCACAAATTGTGTGAATTGCAGAAGTATCTGCCTGCAGTAGCCTGGCTGATTCTTGATAAAAGATAAAAAGATAATTATTAATGTTCAGTGTCCCTGATGCCAAATCTGCAGTTAGTTCTTAAAGAAGTGCGGGCCCCGTCTTTGGCTGCTAAAAAGAGGTCACTAGTTGCCCTAAGTGAGGGCAGTTACAGCAGTCTGTGCTCTAAACTTGAAAACCCAACTAAAACTTCTTAGTGATGTTAGGTCCCTTTAGGCATTGTGTGCTTTTATGTCAGTGTGCAATGCAGAAATTGTCTTCTTTTCTTCATTTTATCTTCTTGATCAAGTAAACTCCAAATCTCCACGATGCAGGCTACAGCTCACACTGACTTTCTAGACACAGTCTTATCTTCAATACTTCTGTTGTTTGCTATGATGAGACTACAACCCTGGACTAGACTACTAATTATGACCACTAATAACTGGCTCTCATTATAGTATATCCAATCAGAGTTTGGAGGGCAGACATGAACACAAACTGCCGCGCACCCACTGCAAGGAGCTGTAAATCACAACAGCTCGTCCCCTAAACACACTCGTATTGAGCTACTGTTCCGCTCAACAGTATAATAACTGTTATTGTGATGAAATATGGAGCCTCTATTCATACCTGCCCTCAGCAGAAAACAGAAATAGCCAGAAATAAGGCATTAAATATTGAAGTGCGGACCATTAGGAGTTTCCTCTCAGCATTCTGATGGACCATTACTCTCCATGTCCGACGGTAAGCAAATCCCCTTCCCTTTGCACAACACATTTCCTGACACCCCCTGTCAGTGACGTCACTGTTGCCATTAATGAGCTTTCACTCAAAGCCCTAAGGATCACAGTCCAGTTACTTCTTTCACTTTATAGCTGCCACTGCACCGTACAAGGAGCTTGAAATGGTTACATTATGACCAGCAGGGACGGGAAAACGTATAACTTTAGGTATTTCGGAATGTAATTTGCAAGTAACAGCAATTCTGAAGTTTTGCTGAGGGCTAATCACTGATGAATACACCTTGTTTTGACGAGAAATAGAATGTCAGCTGTCAACAAATGGCAGCTTCACTGAGGTACTTCATTTAGTTGCTGTTAAGAACGCTTGACCCTTACAGGCTGACAACAGCACTTGCTTATAATACACGTGGTAAATCTGCAGAGGATTTTGTAAGCAGAAATGATAACTGATCAATCAACGTGCCATAATATAAAATGTATTTGAATGTTTGAGCAGCTCAGCAGCTTGAATTTTCACATTTTTAATGTGAAAATTCATTTCTATGTCAGTGGATGTTTAAACTTCACTAATTAAAATGATTGAGTGGGATTTTTCCCATGTGATGCATAAATAATGAGAAGTTCAATAAAAAATTTGGGGGAGGGGAGAGTTCATGGTGCTTCATGTTCAACCCTGCTGTCCTCCACGAGGATACAGAAAGCTCTTTCAAGGTGTGGAGGCTACAGGTGAGGGCTGGCATCCTTCACTGGCTTTTTATGTGAAGTGAGTATTTTCTATGCCTTTCAAAAGTCAAGGAAAATGGTTCCCTGTGCTAGTAGAACAGCAGACAAATTTATATACATGCAAATAAGAGAAGAAGAAAAAAATAAAAATAAAGGTAGTAATCGACTTCTACGAAAATTGACTAAAACTTTATGTTTTAGCAGATGTTAAAACACCAAAACATAAAGTTTAAATACACTGAAACTTAAGAAAACATCAGCATTTTTTGTGGCACGGCTTTCCTTTCCTATTATGTTTTATTCAACTTTTATTGTGTTTTGTATATTTTTGCAGCTTTTTTCTATTATTTTGTATCCGTCACTGACTTCTTTAGTTTCAGCATGCTTGACCTCACGGGACCACCATAACTAATCGCATACAGTGATTAGAATTTAGCAAACATATCAGAACATTAGCAACATAAAGCAATTAGCTCCTTTTGTAAGCTATTGCTACATAGCAAACCTTGGCATTGCTAGCTTACCAATCTAGGAGAAACTTTAGCGTCATGCTCAGAATCATGATTGTTATATTTACTCTCCAAAAACTGTCTTCAGTGATGGAACACTATTCCAATGTTGTTTTAATGTTGCTTTTATTAAGTCTTTGCTTTGCAACAATACAGGGTTTCTTCCTGAAGGTTAGCGCTGATACTGGTGATTGTCATTTTTACCAATCAATGCCTGTATTTTTATATGTTCTTAATAAAAAAAATACTTTAAAAAACAGTTGAACAGATGAAGAAGGGTCCATTTTATTGAATTTTTATTATTTATTTATTCAGTCCTTAACACTTTTCCTATCTCTGCTCAAGAATGTGCCTGTTCTTCTTGAAAAGTTCTACTTTTACCTTTAATTGGCAAATAAACCAGAGATAGAAAGTACTGTAAAAAGAAGAAGCAGAAGAAGAAAACAGATAAGGAGCATCATGCAAGCTGTACCAATTATAGAGCAATAGTCTAATTTAGTGAAAAGGTATTTTTAGGAGGACAAATTCTTCGTGTGGACTGAACACTGTTTAAATGATTTTGATTATCTCAGAAATTTTAGAAAGCCGTTAACACTTTTTACCTTTCCTCACCTCTGCATGTGATGATTTGGGAACGTATCGGTGCTTAATTCAACCAAATGGAATTTATTTAAATTATTATTTGACTGTCTCTTTCCTTTTTTTCACTTGCTCACCAGGAGGCAACTCATCTACAGCAGCACCACTCTAAACTGCATCCTCTCAAAGTGGGTATAATAAGACGTTAATGAGAGTGAAATGGCAAAGGGAATGGAGACGCGGTTTAAGGCTCAGAAAGAGAAAGGTACGCAGAATTAGATACGCAGGGGCCAGAGAACACTGAACCAGAAGCTGCAGTGAAAGAGAGCGATACCCAAAGCAATTTCCACGTTACTACATGGCACCGTAATCCTGCAACGAAGACAGCTCTGCAGGCCAAACAGTGTTTTATTCATGCAAAAGCCGTCACAAGAAAGTGTTAGGACTCAAGGCTGTTCGGAGTGTTGCTCAATTATTCATCAAGCAGAAAAATGTATCCTGATTGAAGTTGCTTTGAACTTAGGGCATCATTTTTCACAGCTGTTTTTTTTTCCAGCTGTGTGTAATGCACCGCCAAACAGCGCAGGATGTCACCTCCCCCCACCACAAGCGGGACCGTGACTGTTAATTTATATCAGTTTCAATTATTTATAACTCAAAAACCTATTCATGCTAAATTAAGCCCTCATAATACCATAATAGCCAAAGAGCACTACCCTGCTGCTTGTGCATAATATTTTCCCTTTAGATACGCAGAGAAATTAAATTTTTCATTTTTGACATATTATGTAGTGAATTTGAGATTTTTATGCCGTGTGATATGTTTCAGTGTGGCTACGAGGGCTATAATAGCTCTGTCTTGTATTCCTTTTAGAGCTTATTCATTTGACTTTGTCAGCATATATGTGAGGCACTCGTTTATACAATGTAACTTTTAAGTACAAAGAAAACGTTACTTTTAATGGAATCTGGACAGATTAAATTAAGGTACAACAATCCTCTAAGTTATGGCCATTGTACCATTCACTTTTAGTACTTTTATGTTTTGTGCTTGTAGATACCAGTCATAGATACCAGGCTAATCTCACACACACAAAATGTATGAAATCGTAGTTTAAATAAAAAGCTGCATATACACTTAAAATCCATCTATTTTCTTCTACAACCCTTTTCTATAAGAGAAAATAATACATTGACCAAAGTCAAAGTATTCAGCAAACACAGTCTGTCTCGCAATACAGCAACTTAAAAGCTACAGGAAATGGTACATAATATCCACCTTAAATTGCTTGGGAAAATATATGTACTTTTTTGGTTCTAGAAAATGTACAGACAGTTCAATAATCAGCCCTATGGGGTGTTTTACTGTAGATTGTATCTGACAGAAATTGACTTTTTCAATATCTCTGTTTCTGAGAGAGTAACTTCACACACATACTCCTTCAATTCCACTTTCTTTTGCCACGCACTCACATTTTTATTCCCATTTCTGCTTACCTTAGGGGAATTTGAACCCTTTTTACTCAGCTCACATGGTCTGACTTCATGCTGGTCTGAATGTGAAACTGCAGCTCCATGGAACATGATGCCACTGTCAAACATGCCGTCCTCTTTTCTGTCTCAACCGCAATTTTTTTTTCATCTTCCTACCATATTTCTGAGCCACTTTCTCTCTTTCTACCTCCTAGCTTCCGCTCTCATTTTCATTCCAATTCTTTGACTTTTCCTATCTTTCCCAAGACAGGCATTGCGGCTTCTTCATCAGGCCAGCTCTTATTTCAGTGTCAAGTAAAAATCCTCGGTGAGTCTGCCATTGTGTCCCAGAGGTGGAATAAAAGCTGCGTCATTTGGAGGCGGATGACACAGAGTCCTTCACTGAGGAGGCCCCTGATTAAAAGGCCGATACGTGGCGGGGGGTTCGCGGCTTGTTTGCCAACGATTCCATTCCACATCCTCTCCTATTCGATTTTAATATATGCATTTGTCTGAAGGTTGAATAGTCCCCGCAAAGACTGATTTACACTCCAACCTGAAGTCAGTTTGCCAGTCCTGACCTCTACAAAAGCAGTTTGAAGCCTGAGCTTCAAACTGTGTTCTTATTTCATCTGAAATAAATCATTTTTTCATATGGCCGTTTGCTCTGCCATGTAAAAACATAACCAGGCACTGTTTCACACCATTTTCTGTGTGATTTATATATGTTTAACCTGTGAATAGAAGACAGACCTACAATTATTCTGTAATTCCCTGGAGTGGAGACATTTCTGTCTTGCTGTGTAAAAGTGAAGGCTTTGATAGTAAGCATGTTTGAGTGTGTTCCTTTGGATGTAAGTGTATTGTATATATATCTCGATGGCACATGTGGTTAAAGCCACTTAAGTGAGCCATGTCAGGTCTGTTAGACTTTCTTCTCGTTGCTGCAAACGTGCACGTTGTTTACCATCTCGACTGACGAGACAGTTCCCATGCGTTGCTCGGGTTTCCGAGATAAAGGCACTCTGTGTAAAATATTTACTTGACGCTGGGAAGTAAACAAGCACCCCATGCTTGCTTGTTGGGACCAATCAAAAGTTTGGGAAGGGGACATGAAAGCCTGAGACAGCGTGCAGCATGTGGGGGTGGGTGGAGTGGTTGTGCTTGCATTTTCATGTGTGCGCTCTCATCTAGGCGCAAAGGCTTCAGCTGAGAAGCAGCGCGCACGAGTGTGTCTATGCCTGTGTAATAAACCTGTGTCAAAATAGCCACGAGCATCGCGGGGGCACCCCGCTGATCCATGGGGCCGCGGGCCTTTGCCACTTCTGCTGCATTTGTCTCAGTGAAACGAAGAAAACACGCCAATTTCAAACAGAATTGCCACTCTGCAATCACAAACATGAAAACATGCCCTAGCGGTAATGGTTAGTTCCCCGCCTCGGTTTGAAAAATATACACGCTCGTATCTGCTTTTAACATACAGGTTGTTGTTTTATTTAATTTGCTCGTGTCACTATTTTTGCTAACGAGGGAATAGTCAGCTAAAAGGGCTACAGTTGAATTCTGTGGGTTTAATTGGCACGTTTTATCTCAGCACCGCCTGCCTGATTAGCATATTCTATCATGTTAAACAAATAGAAGACAATGAGGGCCGTAGGGATGAGTGCAAACATGTGCACTGCATTCAAAGAGATCAATCTGTTTCCAGTGGGATACAGAGGCCTGTTGTTTGAAAAACTCTCATTGGCTATTCATTGGAGATTGATGGAGTTCCTCTGTCGTCGGAGTGACGAGCGAATACTGTATTAGCAAGGGGGTGATTGAGGTGCTCCCGTCTCTGCTATTAGGAAAGGCAATTTTGTTGTTTGTCACGCAGCCTAAAATCCAAAAGGCTAAGTGAAAACAAAAAGATTGAATCTAAAATTAAAAAGAAAATGTGAGGCTCCACAAAAGAAAGTGTAACGCAATCTGTACTTACGCCAAACCTTTAATGCGTGGAAATCAGGACTGTTGACCTTGGGCAGTTCACTAGGTGTCGGTGTCATCAATTTCACCCCGATGTTTAACCCAGAATCACAGTTTCTCTAAAAATAGGTTACAAGAAATCAAATGTATCCCAAATACCTGTATCCTGTCAGAAGCTAGTTTCGTAAAGGAGATTGGTAGTAGCTGCTCCACCACAGGAACAATAAGGCTTCCAGCACACAATGGACACCACACTTACTTAGCATAAACACATTTATTTGACACAATTTTAAATAACAAACCCCCTTTTTTTTGTAGTGTCTTTCCACTCAGTGTCATAAGAAAAATAAAATAAATAAAAACAAATATGTATCCTTTAAGGTCCTTTGGCCAAAAGAAAATCACCTGAGCTCAGGGAAAAATAAAGCGCATCGTTGGGGCCCTTTGAATTGTTCCTACCGCTCTGTTGGAACGGTGTAGCATCCAATAATAGCATCCAGCAAGCAGCAACGACCATCTATTTGCCAGGACGGTTCGGCAGAGTCATCAGATGAGGACTTCCACAAGGCAGTTCATCCAGTAGGATCCAGGGCACCAAAAGGGCAAACAAACCAGCCTACACACAAGTGTGCAGAAGAATTAACTGAAATGTTCATAAGTCTCAGTACCACTGACTCAGTGTCCATGTCACTAACGGCTTATTTAACAGACTTACCATTATAATAATACAGGTTTGTCAAAATAAAAATATAACAGAACATAAATGCAGTTAACAATGCTTATCAATGCTGTTCTCTTAGGCATAACATAATAACACTGTAACTGACCTCGTGTCGGCCGCCATTTCAGGACATTAGCTAGGCTCACTTAACGGCTAGCTTGCTAACAGTCAGCCAATAACACACGTTATACAATATTTAGCCTCTTTCTTAACAACATGACAGCGGTAGATTTGATACCTCGCTGCAGTATAATAAGGCACAAAACATTTCATACGAACATGAGCTGCACGCTAACTCACCAGAGGAGTTCGTGTAATGGCGAATGCTGTCGGACTCAGCTCCGCTTCACGTTTGTAACCGCTACAAGACTTTTTCCTAACAACATATTAAATCATTAGCTTCACATATAAAGGTTTTAAAACTATTTACAGCAACTCAAATGTCTACTGTACCCGAATTTCCAGCTCGTAGAGGGCACGAGAGCAGCATGCGCCTCATCGGACGAACGGAAGGAAAAACTCTGTAGCTGGACTAGAGAGGGGCTATGCGCAGAAATCCCATACTCAAACAATGATCTGGGTTACACTCTCCCCCTCTAAAGTGCATGAGTCTCTGCATGCACACTTGACTTAACAGGTGTGTGAAGGAAAGTGCTCTGAGAGAATACAATTGCGAAACTCTGACAAAAAGGAACTGAGAGCCAAAATTAAAGGCTCACCTAACTCATCATAAGTTAGTTTACGAGGTTGGCGTCTCTCTCTCCCAGAACGCCGCAACTCTACTGTCTCTGAACTCTGCTCAGCAGTGTCGCTGCTTTCTTGATTCATTTCAACAGGTTCTGTTTGCTCAGGAATGTCAATAACAACCCAACCTGGACCTTCATCAGATGGAATGGGAGATGTGGTCACCTCATTGCTTTCTGAGTGTAACAAAGGCTCAGGTTCAGAAACATGACTGGGTGTTTCTCGTGCGTGTGACTCGTCTTGTGGCTCTGCACGGGGCAAACTAGAATGCACATCCCCAGTGGACAGCTGAGGTGTGATAACCTGCCTTTCAGTCTGGATAAAAGGACCTCTGGTTATTATTTCTGGAACCACAAAAGCTGGATACACTTCGTCCTCATCACTGTATACCTCATCTTCCTGACCATCAGGGTTATCAGAAGATTGTACTTCTCTTTCGGCTTTGTTTCTCAGTTTCTTCCCTTTAGAGGATCCATGAGATCTGCTCCCTGCTATTTCTTCCACAGGTAAGAACCCACACGGTAGAAGGAGATCCCTGTGTAAGGTGCGTTTTGGTCCGTCTCCCAACTCGGGTTCCACAACATAGACAGGGCCATCATTGATTCGTTTAACCACAACATGTACTTTCTGTTCCCACCTGTCTGAGATTTTGTGTTTACCTCTGATACTCATGTTCCTAACCAAAACCCTGTCACCTGCACAGAGCTCGGCCACTCTAATCCTCTTGTCAAACCTAACTTTATTCCTTTCTCCGATCTTCTGGGAGTTTTTTGCAGCTAGAGTGTAGCTCTCCTCCAGACGTTGACGAAGGTTGTTCACATACTCTGAATGAGACTTATGGTTGGCATTTTCAGGTTGGATACCTAAGACTAAATCAATGGGTAGTCGGGGTTGTCTGCCAAACATCAGTTCATAAGGAGGGAAACCAGTTGTGTCGTTCCTCGTGCAGTTATACGCATGAACTAAGGGTTTAACAAAGTCCCTCCAGTGAGATTTGTCTTCCTCTTCCAACGTACCCAACATATCAAGAAGCGTCCGGTTAAACCTTTCCACCGGGTTTCCGCGAGGATGATAAGGTGTAGTGCGGATTTTGTCTGCTCCTATCAACGCACATAGCTCTTTGATTGTGTGAGATTCAAAGTCTCTACCCTGATCACTGAGTAGACGACTGGGAAACCCATAATGAACTATGAAGTTCTCCCACAGAGCTTTTGCAATGGTCCTGGACTTCTGATCTTTAGTTGGCACTGCCACAGCAAACTTCGTAAAATGGTCAGTGATAACTAATATGTTCCGGGTGTCTCTGTTGTCTGGCTCAACTGACAAATAGTCCATACAGACGAGTTCAAGCGGGTAAGTTGCTATAATATTTTCAAGAGGCGCTGCCTTCTGAGGCACTGCTTTCCTCCTGACACAGCGTGGACACTGTCTGCACTTCTCTTCTACAGACTTCGTCATCATTGGCCAATAGAATCTGGAACGGGCAAGATGCAGTGCTCGTTCAAAACCAAGATGACCAACTTCATCATGCACTCCACGCAACGCTTTCCCTCTGAACTGTTCAGGTAGGACTAACTGCCATACAGTGTTGTCTCTATTTGTCCATTTCCTGTACAATACTCCATCTCTCATTTCGAGTCTTCTCCACTCCTTGAGAAGGAGCCTAACATCAGGAACTTCAAGGTTTGTTTCTCTGAAGCTGGGCTTTTGAGCTCTTTCAACGAAGGTAATGACACGTGAGACAACCGGGTCATCCCTCTGAGCTTTATACCAGTCAGAGCTTGTCATAGATGGTAATGTGTCTTCTCCAAATACATCCGCAACTGTTGAGGGATCAACAGCAAGAGACTCTACAGCCAAAGGTTGTTCTAGATTTGAACAGTGCTCGATCTTTGACACCACAAGATGGCGTTGACATAAGGCAGATACCACCTCGTGACTCATCTCGTTGCTCACCTCTAGAAGACGGTTTTTCATGTCATCAACTCTCTCCCTTTCTTTGATGAAATCCTCATCTTCAAAAGGAGGAGCTTGTGGTCGTCGGGACAGCCCGTCTGCATCGCGATTGGCATGACCGGCCCTGTACTTAACGGTGAACTGATAAGTAGACAGCGCAGCTAACCAGCGATGACCAGCAGCATCTAACTTTGCAGATGTCAGTACATACGTGAGAGGATTGTTATCCGTCACAATGGTGAAGTTAGCGCCATAAAGGTAGCTGTTAAACTTCTCACAAACTGCCCACTTCAAAGCTAGAAATTCAAGCTTGTGAGTGGGATAGTTTCTCTCACTTTTGGAAAGTCCTCTGCTTGCATAAGCCACAGCTCTCAGCTTCCCGTCCTGCTCTTGGTAGAGCGCTGCACCCAAGCCTTCACGACTGGCATCAGTGTGCAGGACATATGGTAGCTGTGGGTTGGCAAAAGCAAGGACAGGTGCCGATGTCAGTCTCTCAATCAAAGTCTTAAACGCATTTTCACATTCAGGTGTCCACTCCTCTCCAAAAGGTAAGTTAATGTTTGATGGTTGTTTGAAATGTTCTCCAAGATACACTTTACCCCTCTTTTTGGGTGAGTAGTAACCAGCCGTGAGACTATTTAAAGGCTTTGCGATCTTTGAGTATCCATCAATGAATCTCCGGTAATAACCGGCAAAGCCTAGGAAACATTTTAACTCTCTCTTGTTTGTAGGACGAGGCCATGTTTTCAAAGCTGAGATCTTATCAGGATCTGTGTGAACTCCTTGGGCATCAACCACATGGCCAAGGTACTTCACCGAGGGCCTAAAGAAATGACATTTTTCTGGGGACAGCTTCAACCCAAAGTCCCTCAACCGGTTCAGCACCCTCATGAGTCTCACCTCATGTTCCTCCAGGGTGTCTGAAAACACAATCAGATCATCCAAAAACACAAGTACCTCACTCAAGTTCAAATCCCCAACACACTTCTCCATCAGTCGTTGAAACGTACTTGGGGCATTTGTAACGCCCTGAGGCAGGCGATTAAACTCATAAAACCCAAGAGGACAGACAAAAGCAGTTTTAGCTTTATCTTCCTCGGCCATCTCAACCTGATAATAGCCTGATTTGAGGTCCATGACCGAGAACCACTTGGCACCACTAAGGGCCGTGAAGGTCTCCTCAATGTTTGGGAGGGCATAAGCATCCCTAATGGTCCGTGCGTTCAACTTGCGGTAATCAACGCACAACCTGATTGAACCATCCTTTTTACGCACAACTACTATTGGAGATGCGTAGGGGCTCTCTGACTCCCTAATAACCCCTGCATTAAGCAGTTCTTTGAGGTGTTGCTTGACAGCTTCTCTGTCACTTGGGTGGATGGGCCTCGACCGTTCCTTAAACGGCGTGTCATCGTTCAGCCGAATGTGGTGTTTTACCACAGTGGTGTGACCATAAGACAGATCATCAACCGCAAACACTTCTGAAATAGACTTGAGCTTGGTGGTGATGCGCTCTTTCCATTCTTCAGAGATGGGTGACTCATCAAGATTAAACTTAAGCTTCTCTCCATCAAACTTGTCATGAGAAGAAGCATTTGAAACAGGCACCAGGGGTGAAATGTGCTGGGCTACACATACCTGGGCAACTGTACTTCCTGGTTGCAATACAATACTATGCCCACTCAAGTTCTGCAAGACGACTGGAACCTTACTCTTAGCTTTGTAAGGGATGTCTATCAAAGCAGTTTCAAGAAATAAACCACCAGGTAACTTGTCGTGTTCATTTGGTTCAAGGACGAAACTTACGTTAGGAGTGTTCTTTCTCAGCCTAACATCGCCCATTAAACAGCACTTGTGGTTGGCAGGGATGGTGACTGGTACTTTCCCGTGCAACCTCACTGGGTGTATGTGGCAATCATCCATTTGTTTAGCCAAGTGCTGGAGAACCAGTGCTACATCTCTGGAACACAGTCTGTGAAGGAAATCTGGACCGTCACGTTCAGATAACTTATCATGGAGTCTTAACAGTGCATTGGTACCAATCAAAACTGGTATTCTGCTGTTAAAATGGCACTCAGGCACAACAAGAGCCAAAACAACCAACTCTTCCTCTTTGCCTGTAATGTTGTGAGGAAAAGTGATGTGGGTCTCAACATAACCAAGGTAGGGAACGTGCTGTCCACCTGCACCCTCAATCTCAAGCAATGCTTGAATGGGCTGAATGGGGAGATGTGCCAGCTTATCCTTGTGAAATGATTCGGAGATTGTAGTGACTTGTGAACCACTATCCATGATAGAGTTGCATTGCACACCCTCAACCAAAACAGAAGCTGAACAACGAGGACCTATCAGACCGGGTGGCAAGCGGGATTGGGAACTGAAATCTTGAACCGTTGTCTGGGTCTTTATTTTGCTCTGAACACCAATTCTTTGGTCACTTGAGGCGGGACTAATGCTGGTCTCAGCTCCTGGACGTCCCACAGCAGGAGCCGCTACAAGTTTAAAGCAAAAGGCTCAGTAACCTGTTGGGCTTGGAACCTTCCTTGCTTTTCCTTTAACTCAGCATTCTTCTGGCGGACTAGTGCCTGGTTGGGTTCATTTGGGCATCGAGCGGCAATGTGGTTATCTTCACCACATCTAAAGCAGAACCATGCCTTTGGCATAGAGGGAACCTTAACTGGTCTCCTGGCACTGCTATTTCTTGCCGCAAGGAAGTCTTTGCCACTATTATTCTCTTTAGGACATTTTTGGTTCTGAGTGAGCTCTCTGAGTTGTTTAGACAACTCATCTATTTTGCTTTCAAGTTTAACAGTTTCTTCTTGCCTCTGTTTTAACGCTGCACTAAGCTCACTGTCAAAAGGAGAATTCTTGGACCTTTGACTCAGTTTCTCTACCTGCTTTGAAAGCTCATCCATTCTCCTCTCAAGCTTAGATGCTTCGCTCTGCTTTGCAGTCTGTGTCGGAACGGGCTCATCATCATAGGAGGGTACATCAAAAATGGAGTGGGCATGTACAGCTGCTTTTGTAGCACCCAGATGTTTTTTCATCCTGTCTAGCTTTGCAGATCTACGACCTTCCTCGGTCCTCAACATAAGGAGTAGATCTGGGAATGTTGGTGGACTGTTCTTTTTGTTTTCTAGTTGGAGAGCTATAATGAGACTCTGGTCCCAGCAGCCTCTAATAAACTGTCTGAGTAGGTGTTCGCTCAAACTTTCGACAGAGACTCCCCCTCTAGAAATAGCTCGAGTAAGGAGGCTATGGAGTCTGTTCAAATATGCTGAGGGCTTTTCTCCGCTATTCTGGTTGGAGCTGAGAAAGGTTGCAAATAACTCTTCTCCGTCCTCTACAACACTGAAAGCGGAATCGAGCTGCCTAACATAAGCCCTGGGTGGTGAACTCACACCAAGCAACTTAACAACATCGGCTGCTGGACTTAGCAAACTTTCAAGTATTTTCCTAACCTTTTGCACATCACTAAGAGAGCAATCACTGACAAGAAGGTCCACTTGTGTGCGCCATGTTTCATAGTCTACCTCACCATTGGGCCTAGGAGCACGGCCAGAAAAGGTGCGCAGTCTGGTTTGTGTAGACCACGGGGCTGTTGAGTCATTTCTGATAACGTGCTCAACGACAACTTTTTGAATCTGAGGTGGGTTAAGGAGACTGCGGTCGATATTAACAGGGTTCACCACAGCACTATCAGGTGCATTGTGGGTCTGTGTGTAGTGATTAGGTTCATCATGATCACTAGCTACAATGTCATGGAGGGATGTGTCACCATCCTGAGCTGTGTGTGGCTGTGTGTCAGGAATCTCAGAGTTATGTCGAACTTCTTTGACCTCACTCTGAATAACACTCAAGAAACCTGCTTTACCACTATCTCCAACAGCCTTCAGTTCTTCTAAATATCTACGAGCTAACTCCTTGCCTACCCCTTCCTGAGCAACATCTCGAATGGTTTTGACAGACCAACCGATAGCAGGATCCTTGGGGCTCGGCAAGTCGCCTAAGATCTGGGGGTTGATCTTGGAAATGGCTTGATCGGACAAATATTGTATCAGGACTCTACCCTCTGGCTGGTTTGATTCATCTGGAATTCGAACTATCCGAGAAACTTTACCATTTACTGAAAAAACACTAGCAATGTCATCATCTGTGTAAATCCCTTCAACGCCAGTCACAAAAAGTGAGCACTGGCCATCTACATCAAAACGTCTGCAAAGATCCATGTCCAACACAATAGGGTCAAGGAAAAGAGGTAGGTGTTGTGAGCTGGAAAGTCAAGGTGCTACTTTTCACCAATCTCCTGGCTGGCTCGCCACTTGTAACGCAATCTGTACTTACGCCAAACCTTTAATGCGTGGAAATCAGGACTGTTGACCTTGGGCAGTTCACTAGGTGTCGGTGTCATCAATTTCACCCCGATGTTTAACCCAGAATCACAGTTTCTCTAAAAATAGGTTACAAGAAATCAAATGTATCCCAAATACCTGTATCCTGTCAGAAGCTAGTTTCGTAAAGGAGATTGGTAGTAGCTGCTCCACCACAGGAACAATAAGGCTTCCAGCACACAATGGACACCACACTTACTTAGCATAAACACATTTATTTGACACAATTTTAAATAACAAACCCCCTTTTTTTTGTAGTGTCTTTCCACTCAGTGTCATAAGAAAAATAAAATAAATAAAAACAAATATGTATCCTTTAAGGTCCTTTGGCCAAAAGAAAATCACCTGAGCTCAGGGAAAAATAAAGCGCATCGTTGGGGCCCTTTGAATTGTTCCTACCGCTCTGTTGGAACGGTGTAGCATCCAATAATAGCATCCAGCAAGCAGCAACGACCATCTATTTGCCAGGACGGTTCGGCAGAGTCATCAGATGAGGACTTCCACAAGGCAGTTCATCCAGTAGGATCCAGGGCACCAAAAGGGCAAACAAACCAGCCTACACACAAGTGTGCAGAAGAATTAACTGAAATGTTCATAAGTCTCAGTACCACTGACTCAGTGTCCATGTCACTAACGGCTTATTTAACAGACTTACCATTATAATAATACAGGTTTGTCAAAATAAAAATATAACAGAACATAAATGCAGTTAACAATGCTTATCAATGCTGTTCTCTTAGGCATAACATAATAACACTGTAACTGACCTCGTGTCGGCCGCCATTTCAGGACATTAGCTAGGCTCACTTAACGGCTAGCTTGCTAACAGTCAGCCAATAACACACGTTATACAATATTTAGCCTCTTTCTTAACAACATGACAGCGGTAGATTTGATACCTCGCTGCAGTATAATAAGGCACAAAACATTTCATACGAACATGAGCTGCACGCTAACTCACCAGAGGAGTTCGTGTAATGGCGAATGCTGTCGGACTCAGCTCCGCTTCACGTTTGTAACCGCTACAAGACTTTTTCCTAACAACATATTAAATCATTAGCTTCACATATAAAGGTTTTAAAACTATTTACAGCAACTCAAATGTCTACTGTACCCGAATTTCCAGCTCGTAGAGGGCACGAGAGCAGCATGCGCCTCATCGGACGAACGGAAGGAAAAACTCTGTAGCTGGACTAGAGAGGGGCTATGCGCAGAAATCCCATACTCAAACAATGATCTGGGTTACAAAAGCACATCAGTGAGCTATTTCAATGCTGATGAGCTCTCCTTCTGCAGCTCCTGCACTCTGTATAAAGGTATGTGACTCCTTAGGTCCTCTTTACTTACATTTCTGTATCAGAAGCAGCTAGCAGTGCCCACAGTCTGTAGTTAGTCTCGCAGCTGGACAGAACATAACAGTGCATATCTGTGTTCATTTTAGGTCTCAAATTCTCCATCAGTTCTCTTAATAAATAGACGGCTTCTTATCATGCTGCCTATTAAAAATGACAATCACTGCTGTGGGAGCTCGCATAGCCCTGACAAAAGAATCATGTGGGTGATGATGAGACTGTGTTCTCACCTTGACTGAAAAGGACAAAAAATAAATAAAATAAATGAATAACAGTTCACATGTTATGGTGTTTGTTTCCATAGAGACTAAATGCAGAACAATAGCTCTCAAATGAGCAATCTCACATACATGAGAATGGATCCTTCTATCTGCAATCACGCACAGTTTTAATTTTACATGAAAGGAAAAGAAACATGGTATCGCATTCATCGGTGCAAACAAAACAGCCGAGGTTAAAATAAAGCTGAAAAAAGCCCCAAAACTTTCTGTTGGCTTAATATCTAAGCACCACAAAGTGTGGAAGAGAAATGCAGCTGCATAGATTCATACATTTAAGCCCTGCTGTGGCATTAGATGCGTAACATCACCGGCTTCATTAGTCTGTGGGAGTGACAGCATTCTGTCATTCAGATGTTGGATCTTCCTTGTGTTAATGTTCCCCAAAGCTTCCATCAGACATGCCAAAGACCATGACTGACAGGAGAGCCACTGGTAGTAAAGCATGCAGGATAGTGATTTTGTATGTGCCCATCTGCTAATGGCACTACGTGCAGCTGAGACTGCCAAAAGTGATATGGAAATTTAAGGTTACTTTTGTGACTTCTTGCACAAAAGTGCCCATCGTCCTCTTTCAGACACGAAACCAAGGGGCTTTTATTCAAATGCTGTGCTTAATCATGGGGAAAAGATCATTTCCTGTATACTTTATTTTAGTTATTCTCTTTGATGGTACTTTATAATTCTACTAAACTGCTGAAGAGGAGAAAAAAATGTTACTTTGCACATTAAGATTCACCGCTTGATTGAATTTTGATGGCAAACAAATAATGAAAAATGCAAATCCTCCATCTATAACAGTAATAATGATTTAATTACATTACGGCTGGTTCTCTCCAAGGTTTCTTCCTGTTAAAAGGGAGATTGTCTTTCCCACTGTCACCAAGTGGCTGCACATAGTAGGTTGCCTGATTGTTGCGGGTTTTTCTCTGTATTATTGCAGGATCTTTGCAATATAAAGCATCTGTTTTGAGGTGACTGGCGTGATTTGGTATCTTTTACGTAAACTGAGTATATATTGCAGACCTTGTACATTTATCTTTGACACTATGACAACTGCTATTGTTTTTCTATAATTACCAACTTTAGCCCATTGTTTACAAAAGACTGAACGACTATGTGTATACAGTCACCAAGAGCTACTATTGTAGCTTGTCACAGTGCTGTAGAGTTTGTTTAGTTTTCACTCAGCTTGTATGTTTGGGTTCACTCACACTGCTCCAATCAACCCTGTCTGCTGCAGTTGTTTCCAGAGAAAAGCATTTTTAATACCAACTGTGCATGACCTTCTCAGCAGCACACAGTAAAGGTTCACAAAGTCAAAGAGGCCAATAATTTTATCCAGAGTTAGTAGATAGTGAAGTGACAGTGTGGCTCCAACAAACTGCTGTGTGTCTGAAAAAAGTTGCAAAAGCTTTTGACCAGTTTCACTGAAGAACGCCAGGTTGAGAAAAGAAAAAGAATATATACTGTGTGTGGTGTGCATCTCGAAAGACCTGAGTTCATCAGATTTCCTCTTCTGTGCGGGAGGATAGCAGCTCATAGCTGTACTAGTCAGACCTACCAGAGCAGTCCCAACTCTTTAACTGACCTGTCTGCAGGAGAATTTCACAGCTAGCAATAATAATATAGCAAGCATGTTTTGAACAATTAAAAATGATGCAGAGGCTTAATATTGTCATAGGATTATGGTTTTTATTTTATAATTTTATAGAAAGCTTTAATCGTAATATTGCTACTACTACTGTTACGGGCCACTCAGGCCAAAGCAAAATGGTGGATTCAAATGCAGACGCAATAGCGACAGCGGTCACAAGAGTCTTTATTCCTAACAACAAGTACTACAAGGGAACTGGAGCCGACTGTTTGGTCCACAGGGAAGAAGGCCAGGACTGCTGAAAGTCTTTCACTTAATGGTAGAGTGAACGAGTCCTTGTTTTAGGGGGAGCCGCTGGTCTGTTTCTGTTGTTTTTTGTGTTTTTTGGAGGAGTGATTTCCAGTGGAGCAGGCAGGCAAGCAGTTCTGGTAGGAGTTTGCAGGAGAAGAGCACCAGCTCTGCAGAGGAAGGTAGGCTGAGAAGGTAGGTAATGTGCTCTTTAGTCAATGAGGTTTATACCACAAACAGGGCAACTGAAATGTTGGGGCAGAGGAAAATAAGCTACATAGAAACAACAGTAGTGAACGGATTTAACACTCAACAGGAGTAGACTACCTGGCAAAGAGCGATTACTCGCTGAAGCTGATGAGAAACAGGTGGACCCGGCCACAGAGTGGGAACCAAGACTCCATCCCGCAGGGTGAAGGGAACGCCTGCCCATCCCACAACATGGACTCAGAGGAGGGACAGACTCCAAACCACAACAAAGTAGTGCAGACTATGACAGCTACCAAAGTCATAGTAGTAAAGTCAGTCTCTGACACACAGGAAATCTGTAATTAATGAAAATTATGTATGTAACTGTTCTGTCCTGCTTACTAAGACATATTATTTATTTATTTATTTATTAACCTTTATTTAACCAGGAAGATCCCATTGAGATTAAAAACCTCTTTTTCAAGGGAGACCTGGCCAAGATAGGCAGCAGCAGATGTCTCACAGTTACAGAAATTACTCAAATATCTTAGCAAAAGCAGTTCAGCCCTTTCCTCCTGTCATCATCCTGGGTCTTTGATCCAGCATTTAGAGTTTTGTAGTATTTGGTTTAATATTTGGGGTCTTTAGACTTTAGTTCTGGTTTTGTACTCTAGTTTCTGTCAAAGATTTTAATATTAGTTTGTATGTGCTTTTTTTGTGCTTCAGTTTAAATTTAGCCTCTCTAGTGTTCCATTGTATATTGTATGTTGTCAAGTATTGACTCTGTGTTTTGCTGTTTATTTGCTTCCTGATTTGTCCCTTCTTTAATTTTGGTTCCTGTCTTTTTGCCTTGATCATGTTTAGGTGGGTTTTTCACCCCTGGTGTTTCCTTTATGCTGTATGTAGATATCTATATTATCTATGTGTATTACACACCTTAGTTCCCCTTCAGTCATTGTAAGAACATTTCTTTTGTCTTTCTTATATTTATTTGCTTTTGCTTGATGACTTTGAATTTAGGTTTTTGTGTTTTTCTGTTATATCCATGGTTTCTGACTCACATTACACTGTCTTGCCTGTACTTTAACAGTCCCTTACCACCCTCTGTATTTCTTGCACTGACTTGAAAATCAGCCATGTTTGAAACACTGAGCCACTTGTCTGAAAAATGAAGATCACACAAAATGTAACTGTAAATTTTTAAAATATAAATGTACATGAGACAAACCAAACGGAAGGGCAAAATTGTCAGGACACATCTCAGCCCAAAGTGTAGCATCCTTGGCTGAATGATGGTCTTTTATACTGATGCTTCACAGATGTTTTATTGGAAAAGTTTTTATTGAAACATTCAGTGAAGACACCGTAAGAGCTAGGAGCAAAACAAAACCAACAATATTACTACTATAACATCAAAATATCAAGGAAACAAAGTTCTCCTGCTCACATATAGCATATACATCAAATTTACATCACTTAATTCATTATATCACCTCACTAACTTACAACTACACATAAAGGTCAAGGATAACAACACATAAACTCTATTAAACAACATTTTGATTGCACGTAACTTATTCTGTTAAAGGAAACATTAACAAACTTGTGCCACTGTCAGCAAGGTACAAATTGGCAAAGAAAACATAGATATTTTTCACTTTATTTACCATATCCTAAAACAAACGTTACTAACAAGCCCTTTAACGGTTTCAAAATAAAAGCATGGATTTCAAAATAAAACCGAAGTACCTTTCAAACAAACGTAAAAAATTTTACCAAATTTAAAGGTCCTTTACACAAAGAAGAATGCACGTTTCAAAGTCCATTTGCACCATTTGGACCAAGCATGACATCTGAGGGCTAAGTGAGTGTTTGCTTCTCCACTAGCATATGCCTTACCTCTGTCACCATATCAAACACATATCGACAAGTGGTGTTGCAGGCTTTACAGCCTTTAGGTCAGATGGAAGATAATGAAAGTGAAAACTAAACAGTAATCACTTTTCTCCTTATTAACCTTGCAGTCAGTCAGGGTGGTCTTTGATGGTCTTTGATGTTGTAATTCCACTGGGATCCCCTTTGAAAAAAGTTTCTAAAAGGATTATTTTTGGGGTAACTGAGTGCATACAAAATACTTAAACTAAATTAGCCAATCATTCAGATCTTTATATACAGGTGTATAGTATAATGGTAATGTACATCTGGACTTGCATCATGGGCAACAATTTGGAAACAACAAAACAAAAAGCTGCACTCACGCAGAGTTTTGCCTTAGAATCTCCTAAGCACGCACATACGGACTCACATACCCACAAATAACAGAAATAATCCATGGGAATATTGTAGCATTGCCATCAAAGGATTACAACATCAAGGATTGAATTTGGAAAAGAAGATAATTGTAGATTTAGTCCATCCAAAGAGTTTAGGTTTTTCAGGGTTTTTAGTTGTTAAAAAACTGTTTCTCAACTGTCCTCATACCACCCTATGATGACACGAAAAAAAGATTAATACACACACACTATATTTGTGTGTGTGTGTGTGTGTGTGTGTGTGTGTGTGTGTGTGTGTGTGTGTGTGTGTGTGTGTGTGTGTGTGTGTGTGTGCGTGCGTGTGTGGGTCTAGGCAGTCCAGGCATGAACTCGTAGGCAGTTTGCATCAAGTTTGAGTGGTGCAAAGACATCTAGATTCTGCATTTGGAGATGTCAGTGATAGTTGGCGGGGCAGCGCTTCTGGTCCCCTTGTGAAAGGTTTCTTCTGATTGCATCATTGCCAGTCTTCGCACTTCATCGGAGACCCTAAAACATGCAAACGTATACAAAGGCTGCCAGGCTGTTGCCTCGGTAAGACAAAGACAAGTGAGAACAAAACAAAAACACATTTCCTTGATGGCGCTCATGGGTGCTTTCTAAACACATCCTAATTGTCCTCCTTTTCATAAGCTTCCAATAATCTCTTCTCCACTAAGGAGTGATTTTTTTTCTCCTGCACACTGAAACTGTGATTTATATTCACGTCACGTCACCTTGATGGTAGGCTTAATTCAAATTGTCATGCAGAGATCTAAACAAATCAGAGCAAAACACAATTTAGTCAGAGAACAGTGACGTAAGTAGCTTGTCTTTCACACACACAGGGACAAATAGATCTACCACTACAGGCAATATTTAAACATTTTACCACATTGGGTAAGAGATGATGACAAAGGAAAGAAAATGTGGAGGTAAAAGGATGCAAACAGGAACACAGAGGTAGCGAGGAAGGACGGGGGGGGGGATCGATAGGAGGAGAAAGTAAGAAGCAGACACAAGTGGTGGTGGGGTGGGAAGAAGAGGAGTGGAAGGGGAGTGTGGGGGCTTGAGTTGATTTCTATGGCTGTGCTTCCCTCCCAGTTGAGACGGGGTGGAGACAAATAGACAGGGAGGCGTTTGAAGTCAGGACGGGCTTTTCTTCACTGTGAGCCCATATCTGATGGCAAGGAGAAGGAATATGATGGGGGATGTGGGGGTGTTGAAGTGCACTGGGAGACTGGGGAACAAGAGAGTAACAAGGTTGTTAATATTAAATGGATAAAATGAGAAATGGAAGAGCTGCGCCGAGGAAAAACAAGAAGTGATAACAAAGAGCGTGAAAAGAGAAGGTGAAAGGGAGATGAGGCGAGAAGATGGGAATTTTTCTAACAGAGCTTACAGAGAGCCTATTTGGCAGAGAGAAGCCAGAGATAGAGATGCTTTCCATATTCCAGGAGGCATTTAGCACCCATGTGCCTCAACCTGATTGAATTTTAAATTCCTTTACAATGTATGGTTTATTAGCATGCTAATATATATATATAGCATTAGAATTGCTGGCTGCCTGCAGAGATTCTAGTTTAGCACTTCAGGATTGGCAAGCAATCATAGGGCTGTTGCAAATTGTTACAATTAAACATATTAATAGGGCTCAGATTACGCTACTATCCACATAATCACATTGCTTACAGCGCTTATCTGGTGTGATGGCTTTCTGTGAAACTGCTCTCCACCTCAGCTGTTATTACCCAGCCTCGCATGAGGAGCTAATCTTTTGTCATTACACTATCACACAATATCTGTTGCTGCTGCTAAAGTCAATAAAAACCAATTAGGCGTCCTTTAGAGAGAAGCTTTTTCTTCTATATGCATGTGTAGTGTGCCATGGTGTGCGTAAGGTGCAGACTTTGTTTGTGTAGTCTATCTCCAGTCGAGATATGAGACGAGTGGCAGCAGGGAGCTCTGAGAGAAAGCAGAGTGCTGCAAAGCAAAACGATTTCTGCTTCACTCCCAAGTTCAAGAGCTGAGGCCTTATTCGTTTACTGACTGTTAGTCCTTTATACAGTAATTCTATTGTATATTATAGTATGGTAGGCTTGGCATATATTGCATTTTGTTTAAAAGTGAATAGCAGTATTGTATGCTGCGGTATTCTGCACTTATAGGTACAGGTAGCTAGGAAAAGAACAATGCTGGCTTTTACTGTGATCTATAGATAATATAGTGCAATACTATACTATTGCACTACATTACAAGCTTCTATTCCAGTGTTCATTCACAGGTATATTAGTGGCCACACAAGAATATATGGCAAGTCATTTCACTATATTTATTGTTTAATCCATGTGGAAAAAAAGGTCTCATCTACAATCAACATACTAGTGGGCGATCCCGTCACTGATATTTGAAAATTTCATTTTAAGGCTGCTAGGTTGCTATCCCTATCCACAGCGTTTCCATAGTTGCCACCTTGTTGGCTAGGTGGCTGCTGTGGGGGTACTTGATGTTACTCAGCTCAATTTTATCTGACAACCATACATGTTCCATACTGACACTGGCAGTGCTGCCACTCACTGCAGTGCCTGCGACAATAAAAATAAAAAAATGAGGTATCTCTACACTCAGCTTGCTCGATGGCCAGGAGCAGTGTGAGCCTATCTGCAGGACTGTTAGTTAAATAAACAATGTTCCAGCATTTTCTCAGGAAAAAGTTCAAATTTAAAATCATAACAAAACTATAAATCATCCATTCATCGATTTTCTTCCACTTATCCGGGGCCGGTTGTGCATGATGGTGTCCAGGGTCTACCCCAGACACCTCATGTAGGACGTGACCACATCACCTGGCTCCTTTCGATGTGGAGGAAAAGCTCTACTCTGAGTCTCTCCTGAATGACTATCGCTAAGAAGCTACTTATTACTTCAACTGCCCACTTGTAATGGTACTCCTGCACCATCGAGAGCATCCTGACGGGAAACACCTGCACCTGGTTTGAATTAGATTTATAAGGACTTTAACAAGTATTATTTTTTATTATATATTTACCCATTAATAGTTATTACAATCGTTATTAAGGTAAGGTATAAATAACTACTAAGTAAAGTTTAATAAGCAATCAATTTACTACTTGGACTAGTATAGTATATGTATGGGGCTCTGAATTATATACATACTATACACAGTGTTGGAGAGTAATGGAATAGATGTACCGCCATTACATATTTAAAATACAAAATATGAGTAACTGTATTCCGTTACAGTTACCGTTTTAAAAGGTGGTATTCAAAATACAGTTACTTTGTTGAAATAAAGAGATTACACGGCGGTCTGTTCCTGTTTCATATGTTAGGCTATGCCCTCTGAATTTTTGGTAATTCCACTCCAGTGGAAACCCAAACAAAACGCGCATTAAGAGGCTCTAGTGCCTGTGTCTCAATCTCGCGGCCCATGCCACCTCATTATGTGGCCCGCATAATAACGTGAAGAAATATTTTGTGTGATTTTTTTCGGAGGAAAATACGAAACAATAAGTTCCATTGAAGCAGCCTTTCAACGCCTCTCTCTGTCTCTCGCTAGCAAAGTTGACCCAGACAACAAAGTAAAGCTAGTTTTCGGCTACGAGCCCAAAATAGAACCCAACGTATAAGCCAGAGGTCCCTTTATTACGGTCCAGAGCCGCGGACCTGTTTTATATATGCGCGGAATAGTTTTCTATACAAGATCACTGCTAAAAGTGTAGCCTTACCTAATGTCCACCCTACTGTTACTCATTTATATTAAGATTTAAAAATCTAGTTGGTATTGGTATGGCAAATAACCTTCAGTAATAGTAATAAATCACACAGCAATAGTACATTCATGTAGTTGTAAAAATCTCGATAATATATTAAGCAATCCAAAGTATTCTGTTACGTTACTCTCACTGAGTAACGTAACAGAATACGTTAAAAAGTACATTTTGGGGCATGTATTCTGTAATCTGTAGTTGAATATGTGACACACTGTAATGTGTGGTCACATTATGTGATTTAATTTTTGTATATTGTATAAGCTTTTAGGTGTAGTTTTGTTAAGGAAGGGCCTTAATCTTGTGATTTTTGTTGGAGAGCCAACATGTGGTGTGATCCCTAGTTACGGCACAAGGGGGCACTTCCGCCCTAGTGAGATGGTTTAGTGCAGCGGTCCCCAACCTTTTTTGCGCCACGGACCGGTTTATGCCCGACAATATTTTCACGGACCGGCCTTTAAGGTGTCGCGGATAAATACAACAAAATAAAACTAGTACCAGTACCGAAAAAAGAAGATTTATTCATAACACACGTGAAAAGACGCAACGATAAAAACGATAACAAAATAACGCTCAAAACCGAAAAAAACCCCCTGAAAACCATACATTTCACACCTGAGCCTTAACTCTCACGGACCGGTACCGGTCCGAGGCCCAGGGGTTGGGGACCGCTGGTTTAGTGTGACGCTACTGCTCGTCTTCAGATCTGGCAGAAGCGAGAGAGGAAACACACTACCTGTCGTCCATCTCATGATATATCTGTTTTTTTCAGGTTAGTAAGTAATAAGGCCACACATGTGGTCCACATAATTTACATGACAAATAAGGGTAAAACCCAACCAGCAGTTCGTTTTGCTGAGATCTGTATTCGTCTGTTTTGCTCGTTGAAATGTGTTACGATCGAGAGTAGGAGCTAGCTTAGCTCGCCACATCCTGGAGTAGCTGTCGGCTTTGTTGTTTCCTAAACTTAAGGCACCCTCTTGTAGCAAAAGTACACCACGGAGAGGAAACACACTACCTGTCGTTTTCAGAACCAGACATAATCTGTCAGCCGCGCTCTTGCTTGGGGTGTGTTACAAATACATTTTACAAGTAACCTCCCCAACACTTGGAGATTATGTATCGGAATTTCAGTCATCTATATAGGTTCCCCCCAGTTCTGCAAACTATTCATTCTCATTTACGTGCCACACCCTCCTTCCTTCCTTGTTCTCAATTCTTCAACTTCTTCACTCCTATTTAGTACATGGGGATCTGCCAGGCCCGGGAGCCGTCGCCAGTCCCCTTCGAGGCCTTCCCCAAACCGCAGCTCAGCTTCATGTCCAAGCATTCACCTTTACCTACTAAAACGCTGTCAAACCTAAAATGAGGACGTGGGCCCAGCTAGTGAATGACTATACAATGATAAGCTGAACTCATACATGCTTTGTTTTATGCTTTCCTATACTTATGCTTGTTATCCCATATCCCACAGTGTGCTGCACTATTTTATCACACAATACATGCGAATGTATTTGGTGAAAAACTGACTTCAGTCCTGACATGCACGATTGGTCCAGTTCTGCATAGCATATCATATCACAAGAACAAGTTATGCATCTGCGACTCAGTGGGCTCTCTGGATTTCCTTTCAGTGCGGCTGTCTGTCTCTTTTGTCTGGAGGCAAGTCGCACAATCTATCCATTAGCCCTCTTCATGCTGCCTTGTAGGCCAACGGTTTCTCACTGATGAACTGTGGGAGAGAGCTACACCAGGGGTGGGCTGTTTCCAATACAACAGGAACAAGCACACAGACATGTTGAGAAAAGCATCCACACGCTTTTTCCAAAGGAGGAGGCAAATCTGTCAGATAAAAAAAAAATACAAGTCCACGCAGAGCTTTGAAGGCCAAAAGCAGTCAGCTCTACTTATCATACTGGTGCTGACAGTAGCAACGAGCTAATGGGCTCATCTGCGAAGCATACTGACAGCGCAGCTCACCTCAGTTCTGCGCCAAACTAGTCAAAGGCAGAACTGTGCTTTATTAGAGGTGAGATGTGACAGTTTCAGCACTGCAGTCTTACATTTCCATGTTACTTATCTAAAGAGCCAACAAAAAAAGTAAACTTCAGTGTTCACAGAATAATTTTGTACCCTTATGACGCCAAGAAGGAGCGTTTCTCTGGCTCAGATCTGAATTTTGTACATTGTTAGGATGATGGATGCTGGAGAACAAAGGTAGAAGCTACAGATCTTTGCTTTGCGATTCAAAAGGATTACAGAGACGGGATCTTGCTTGTTTGGAATGTAAACAACAATTTATAATTGCCAAGCTGTCAATAAAGCCACTGAGAAAGGCAACATTTGTGCTACAACTATGAGCTTTTAAAACAAAAAAAGCATCCTCGCTAGCTCAGTTTCTTTCTCATTTAAATTTAAGGGTTTTGTGGTTATGCGCTGATGCTAGTGCTGAATAACCCCTTAAGGCCCCTGTGACCCTGAAAGAAGCATTATCTTGTTGCATTCAGAGCAGCCTCTGTGCTTTTTGGTTTGTGTTTCACAAACGCATTCATTTCAGCCTGAAAACTGAAAGCAGCCCCATTATTGATCATCATATAAACTCACTTTCATTCCCTCCTTTGACCCATCAAAGGTTATTTATTTACAGGCAACTTCCAGCTGCTGCGAACACCAGCGTACGAGGGAGGTCCCTGACATTTGGTCAAGCAAAACCAAAACCAGATCGAAGTGTGGAACAAGTTTTATAAGCTACTTCCTTCAATGCTGCCATTTTTTATGAACCAGTCATACATTTAACAACCCAGCAGGGATCATTGGGATTACGTGAGAAGACTACTATTCATTCATTATCTTCGCAGTCTTAGTCCAAGATGCAAAAAAAAAAAAGAAAGAAAAGAAAAACTAATTATGAATTATGGTAACAAGCTAGAACTGTTTTTCTCAGTGCACCCAAGGTTGCATCGCCAATTAATGTTTGGAGAGCTGTGGGTGTGATCCCTGTGGGGAGGATGAACCACTTCTCTTCAAGCAGTCATCTCCTGTGTTGTTTCATTATCTGCGCTAATCAGTGGTCCACTGTCAGCTACGGAGATCTCTGTTGTGCTGGCTGTTAATGCAAATCTGATGTGCTGTGTGAGTATCGTGTTGGTGGGTGTTTGATACCGTCTATCAACTGGAGGCCCAGAGGATATGAAAGCCAAAAACAAAGCACAGTGCTCCGCTCAAACTTTGTGCGACTTTAGCAGTGTTTTGGAGCCTGTCAGCGTTTATATGAAGACACACACCCACATGGTTTCTTCAGCTAGAGAGCTCTCTGCTCAAATCTATGATTTGCCAGTTAAGGCCTTTTTCCTGTCTTCAATCCGGCATACGAGGCATTGAGCTTTACAGAATTGTTCATATCACAGAACAATACAGACTTGTTCTAATTATTATGTGGAGCTTTGTGCCTCAGTGAAAGTAACAACAACAATGTTTCTACAAAGTAAACAAAGTTTACTGAAAGCTTTAAAACAGGGATGTTGAACGTATTTTACATCCAGGACCACATAAAATTCCACTTTGATCTGAGATGAGCTGGACAAAAAAATTCCCCGTTCTGTCAGTTTAAAGAACTTAACTACACGCTTCTGGGATATTGTGATATAAGGGAAAAAAGTGCAATTTCATCAGTGAATTTCAGTTTTTCTTCATGCTGTTACAGCCCTGGCCTTATTTTGGGTCACTCTGGCTGGATTTTGTTCTGTGTGTGTTCTGTGCCTTTAAGAGTCTCTGCAGGTCCTTCCCGATTGGAGAGCTGGCAGCTGCTGATTGGTTCCATCATCAAGTGGCTGTTTTAAAAACCCCTTTCCAGCAGTTGTCAGCAACTGACAGCAGCAGCAGATCCGTTCTTGGCCTCCAAACCAGCTGTGACAGACTTTCGCGTGTGACTTCAGAGAATCATTAAGCTTTGTTTATAGTGTGTAGATACATTTCACTTATAGGCACTGAAGCAGAAGTATATGTATATATATATATATATGTATGTATATATATATATGTGTGTGTATATATATATATATATATATATATATATACACTGAACAAAAATATAAACGCAACACTTTTGTTTTTGCTCCCATTCCCCATGGGATGGACGTAGAGACCTAAAATTCATTCCAGATACACAATATAACCATCCCTCCCAAACAGTGGTCACAAATCAGTCCAAATGTGTGGTAGTGGGCACATCTGCTATATTGAGATAATCCATCCCACCTCACAGGTGTGCCACATCAGGATGCTGATCTGACATCATGAGTAGTGCACAGGTGTACCTCAGACTGCCCACAACAAAAGGCCACCCTGGAATGTGCAGTTTTTTGCGCTATTGGGACATTCTCAGCTGCCATCTGCCCTGAACAATGTGAACCATGATTCATCCGTGAAGCGCACACCTCTCCAACGTGCCAGACGCCATCGAATGTGAGCATTTGCCCACACAAGTCTGTTACGGCGACGAGCTGGAGTCAGGTCAAGACCCCGATGAGGACGACGGGCATGCAGTTGAGCGTCCCTCAGACGGTTTCTGACAGTTTGTGCAGAAATTGTTTGGTTGTGCAAACCAATTGTTCCAGCAGCTGTCTGGGTGGCTGGTCTCAGACGATCTTGGAGGTGAACCTGCTGGATGTGGAGGTCCTGGGCTGGTGTGGTTACACGAGGTCTGCGGTTGTGAGGCCGGTTGGATGTGCTGCCATATTCTCTGAAACGCCTGTGGAGACGGCTTATGGTTGAGAAATGAACATTCAATGCACGGGCGACAGATCTGGTTGACATTCCTGCTGTCAGCATGCCAATTGCACGCTCCCTCATTGCTTGTGGCATCTGTGGCATTTTGCTGTGAGACAAAACTATATATATAACACCCAGCACGCCCCTGCGGGCGGTTTATCCTTCAAGCTCGGGTCCTCTACCAGAGGCCTGGGAGCTTGAGGGTCCTGCGCAGTATCTTAGCTGTTCCCAGGACTGCGCTCTTCTGGACAGAGATCTCCGATGTTATTCCCGGGATCTGCTGGAGCCACTCGCCTAGCTTGGGAGTCACCGCACCTAGTGCTCCGATTACCACGGGGACCACCGTTACCTTCACCCTCCACATCCTCTCGAGCTCTTCTCTGAGCCCTTGGTATTTCTCCAGCTTCTCGTGTTCCTTCTTCCTGATATTGCTGTCATTCGGAACCGCTACATCGATCACTACGGCCGTCTTCTTCTGTTTGTCTACCACCACTATGTCCGGTTGGTTAGCCACCACCATTTTGTCCGTCTGTATCTGGAAGTCCCACAGGATCTTAGCTCGGTCATTCTCCACCACCCTTGGGGGCATCTCCCATTTTGACCTCGGGACTTCTAGGTTATACTCGGCACAGATGTTCCTGTACACTATGCCGGCCACTTGGTTATGGCGTTCCATGTATGCCTTGCCTGCTAGCATCTTGCACCCTGCTGTTATGTGCTGGATTGTCTCTGGGGCATCTTTACACAGCCTGCACCTGGGGTCTTGCCTGGTGTGATAGACCCCAGCCTCTATGGATCTTGTGCTCAGAGCTTGTTCTTGTGCTGCCATGATTAGTGCCTCTGTGCTGTCTTTCAGTCCAGCTTTGTCCAGCCACTGGTAGGATTTCTGGATATCAGCCACCTCCTCTATCTGCCGGTGGTACATACCGTGCAGGGGCCTGTCCTTCCATGATGGTTCCTCGTCTCCCTCCTCTTTCTTGGGTTTCTGCTGCCTGAGGTATTCACTGAGCACTCGGTCAGTTGGGGCCATCTTCCCAATGTATTCTTGGATGTTCGTTGTCTCATCCTGGACTGTGGTGCTGACACTCACCAGTCCCCGGCCCCCTTCCTTCCGCTTAGCGTACAGCCTCAGGGTGCTGGACTTGGGGTGAAACCCTCCATGCATGGTCAGGAGCTTTCTTGTCTTTATGTCAGTGGCTTCTATCTCCTCCTTTGGCCAGCCTATTACCCCAGCAGGGTACCTGATCACGGGCAGGGCGTACGTGTTGATGGCCCGGATCTTGTTCTTACCATTCAGCTGACTCCTCAGGACTTGCCTGACCCTCTGCAGGTACTTGGTGGTTGCAGCCTTTCTAGCGGCCTCTTCATGGTTCCCATTTGCCTGCGGGATCCCCAGGTACTTGTAACTGTCCTCTATGTCTGCAATGTTGCCTTCTGGTAGTTCAATCCCCTCAGTTCTGACTACCTTCCCTCTCTTTGTTACCATCCGACTACACTTCTCCAGTCCGAACGACATTCCAATGTCATTGCTGTATAGCCTGGTAGTGTGGATCAGTGAATCGATGTCTCGTTCACTCTTGGCATACAGCTTGATGTCATCCATGTACAGGAGGTGGCTGACAACTGCTCCGTTCCATAGTCGGTATCCGTAGCCAGTCTTGTTAATGATCTCACTGAGGGGGTTCAGGCCTATGCAGAACAGCAGTGGGGACAGAGCATCTCCTTGGTAGATCCCGCACTTGATGGTAACTTGTGCTATGGGCTTGGAGTTGGCCTCTAGTGTTGTACGCCACATCCCCATTGAGTTCCTGATGAAGGCTCTTAGGGTCCCATTGATCTTGTACAATTCTAGGCATTCCAGTATCCAGCTGTGGGGCATTGAGTCATAGGCCTTCTTGTAATCAATCCAGGCAGTGCACAGGTTGGTCAGTCTGGTCTTGCAGTCTCGGCTATTCCTTTCTGTGTCCCGCTCATGTATTGACCCATGTGCCTGTTCATCTTAGCCGATATGATGCCTGACAGGAGCTTCCATGTAGTACTGAGGCAGGTTATTGGTCGGTAGTTGGAGGGGACCGGTCCCTTCTTGGGGTCCTTGGGGATCAGGACCGTCCGGCCTTCAGTTAGCCATTCCGGGTGTCTCTCGTTAACTAGCAGCTGGTTCATTTGTGCTGCCAGACGCTCGTGGAGTGCAGTCAGCTTCTTCAGCCAGTAGGCGTGAACCATGTCGGGCCCTGGTGCTGTCCAACTCTTCATACTGGAGACCCTTTCTTGGATATCTGCCACTGTGATGGTTACTGGACCCTGTTCAGGGAGGTCGCTGTGGTCTGCCCTCAGATCCACTAGCCACTGAGCATTGCCATTATGGGTTGCATCCTTCTCCCATATGCTCTTCCAGTATTGCTCCGTCTCCAGCCTTGGTGGTGCTGTTCTCTTATTGTTCCCTTGCCACTGAGAGTACACCTTTGCTGGTTCTGTGGAGAACAGCTGGTTTATTCTCCTGCCTTCTATCTCTCTGGTGTACCTCCTCAAGCGGCTGGCCAAGGCTGTGAGTCTTTGCTTGGCAGTTTCCAAGGCCTCAGGTATGGACAGCTTGCTGTATTTCTTAGGCACCTTATTTGTCGCACCTTTCTGCAACTCTGTTAGTTGGCTAACCTCCCTCCGTGCTACATTGATCTTGCCCTCTAGCCTCCTTCTCCATGGAGGGTACTGCCCCTTGTGGCTGTTCAACTTGTAGCCAAGCATCTCACTGATCACTGCTGCCGTATTGTAGATCAGCTTGTTAGTGTCGGTAATCGTGGTTGTAGGTATTGCCCGTAGTGCTGCATTAACATCATCTAGCAGACCTTCTGAGGGTACTTCACGTAATCTTGGTAACCGGCTACGGGGGATCCAGGTTTCAACTCCTATTTTTCAGGTCAGCTCCTCTCGCACTCAACGATCCTTCTCCTATCGCACTTGGGGCTATGTACCCAATCTCGGGTGGGGGTGATGATATCTCCCCCCTGACCTGGCGTCCTGACTCCTCCTTGCCGTAGCATTTGTGTTGTACCTCGTCAATCTCTAGCTGTGAGAGCAGTCCCTTCTTTCGAATGTTGGAACACTGAGCTACTAGTTGTTTCGCCGTCATTGTGGATGTTGGGTATCGAAGAATCCATAGGTCCCTCATCCTATTCATGTAGCCCCTTCCGCCGGGGTTACTTGCGTAGTAGCATTCCAACAACGCCCTGTTTTCGTCCCTTGCCCACCGATGCCTTCTTGTTCCAGTAGCCCACTTTTCGTCAGGGTGCCCTGGTTCCTCAACACCTGACGCGGACCTTGTTGATCCGGGCGACGTCCGAGCCGGCATGCCTTCATATTTATCTGTCTCGCTCATGTCTGCGGTAGGCTTGCTTAGCATAGGGGGTCTAGCCTTAGGACCCTTACTGGATACAGACGCCCCCAGGCAGGAATCGAACTTGCGATCCTCTGTTCCAAAGGCGTGTAGTTTAACCACTACGCTATCCAGCTGCTACTACGCTATATATATATATATATATATATATATACACACACACACACACACACACACACACCAAGGAGATGCTCTGTCCCCACTGCTGTTCTGCATAGGCCTGAACCCCCTCAGTGAGATCATTAACAAGACTGGCTACGGATACCGACTACGGAACGGAGCAGTTGTCAGCCACCTCCTGTACATGGGTGACATCAAGCTGTATGCCAAGAGTGAACGAGACATCGATTCACTGATCCACACTACCAGGCTATACAGCAATGACATTGGAATGTCGTTCGGACTGGAGAAGTGTAGTCGGATGGTAACAAAGAGAGGGAAGGTAGTCAGAACTGAGGGGATTGAACTACCAGAAGGCAACATTGCAGACATAGAGGACAGTTACAAGTACCTGGGGATCCCGCAGGCAAATGGGAACCATGAAGAGGCCGCTAGAAAGGCTGCAACCACCAAGTACCTGCAGAGGGTCAGGCAAGTCCTGAGGAGTCAGCTGAATGGTAAGAACAAGATCCGGGCCATCAACACGTACGCCCTGCCCGTGATCAGGTACCCTGCTGGGGTAATAGGCTGGCCAAAGGAGGAGATAGAAGCCACTGACATAAAGACAAGAAAGCTCCTTACCATGCATGGAGGGTTTCACCCCAAGTCCAGCACCCTGAGGCTGTACGCTAAGCGGAAGGAAGGGGGCCGGGGACTGGTGAGTGTCAGCACCACAGTCCAGGATGAGACAACGAACATCCAAGAATACATTGGGAAGATGGCCCCAACTGACCGAGTGCTCAGTTAATACCTCAGGCAGCAGAAACCCAAGAAAGAGGAGGAAGACGAGGAACCATCATGGAAGGACAGGCCCCTGCACGGTATGTACCACCGGCAGATAGAGGAGGTGGCTGATATCCAGAAATCCTACCAGTGGCTGGACAAAGCTGGACTGAAAGACAGCACAGAGGCACTAATCATGGCAGCACAAGAACAAGCTCTGAGTACAAGATCCATAGAGGCTGGGGTCTATCACACCAGGCAAGACCCCAGGTGCAGGCTGTGTAAAGATGGCCCAGAGACAATCCAGCACATAACAGCAGGGTGCAAGATGCTAGCAGGCAAGGCATACATGGAACGCCATAACCAAGTGGCCGGCATAGTGTACAGGAACATCTGTGCCGAGTATAACCTGGAAGTCCCGAGGTCAAAGTGGGAGATGCCCCCAAGGGTGGTGGAGAATGACCGAGCTAAGATCCTGTGGGACTTCCAGATACAGACGGACAAAATGGTGGTGGCTAACCAACCGGACATAGTGGTGGTCGACAAACAGAAGAAGACGGCCGTAGTGATCGATGTAGCGGTTCCGAATGACAGCAATATCAGGAAGAAGGAACACGAGAAGCTGGAGAAATACCACGGGCTCAGAGAAGAGCTCGAGAGGATGTGGAGGGTGAAGGTAATGGTGGTCCCCGTGGTAATCGGAGCACTAGGTGCGGTGACTCCCAAGCTAGGCGAGTGGCTCCAGCAGATCCCGGGAATAACATCGGAGATCTCTGTCCAGAAGAGCGCAGTCCTGGGAACAGCTAAGATACTGCGCAGGACCCTCAAGCTCCCAGGCCTCTGGTAGAGGACCCGAGCTTGAAGGATAAACCGCCCGCAGGGGCGTGCTGGGTGTTTTTTATATATATATATATATATATATATATATATATATATATATATATATATCCGAGGCATCGGTGGGCAAGGGACGAAAACAGGGCGTTGTTGGAATGCTACTACGCAAGTAACCCCGGCGGAAGGGGCTACATGAATAGGATGAGGGACCTATGGATTCTTCGATACCCAACGTCCACAATGACGGCGAAACAACTAGTAGCTCAGTGTTCCAACATTCGAAAGAAGGGACTGCTCTCACAGCTAGAGATTGACGAGGTACAACACAAATGCTACGGCAAGGAGGAGTCAGGACGCCAGGTCAGGGGGGAGATATCATCACCCCCACCCGAGATTGGGTACATAGCCCCAAGTGCGATAGGAGAAGGATCATTGAGTGCCAGAGGAACTGACCTGAAAAATAGGATCATGGCCAAGCTTGAAACCTGGATCCCCCGTAGCCGGTTACCAAGATTACGTGAAGTACCCTCAGAAGGTCTGCTAGATGATGTTAATGCAGCACTACGGGCAATACCTACAACCACGATTACCGACACTAACAAGCTGATCTACAATACGGCAGCAGTGATCAGTGAGATGCTTGGCTACAAGTTGAACAGCCACAAGGGGCAGTACCCTCCATGGAGAAGGAGGCTAGAGGGCAAGATCAAAGGAGCACGAAGGGAAGTTAGCCAACTAACGGAGTTGCAGAAAGGTGCGACAAATAAGGTGCCTAAGAAATACAGCAAGCTGTCCATACCTGAGGCCTTGGAAACTGCCAAGCAAAGACTCACAGCCTTGGCCAGCCGCTTGAGGAGGTACACCAGAGAGATAGAAGGCAGGAGAATAAACCAGCTGTTCTCCACAGAACCAGCAAAGGTGTACTCTCAGTGGCAAGGGAACAATAAGAGAATAGCACCACCAAGGCTGGAGACGGAACAATACTGGAAGAGCATATGGGAGAAGGACGCAACCCATAACGGCAATGCTCAGTGGCTAGAGGATCTGAGGGCAGACCACAGCGACCTCCCTGAACAGGATCCAGTAACCATCACAGTGGCAGATATCCAAGAAAGGGTCTCCAGTATGAAGAGTTGGACAGCACCAGGGCCCGACATGGTTCACGCCTACTGGCTGAAGAAGCTGACTGCACTCCACGAGCGTCTGGCAGCACAAATGAACCAGCTACTAGTTAACGAAAGACACCCGGAATGGCTAACTGAAGGCCGGACGGTCCTGATCCCCAAGAAGGGACCGGTCCCCTCCAACTACCAACCAATAACCTGCCTCAGTACTACATGGAAGCTCCTGTCAGGCATCATATCGGCTAAGATGAACAGGCACATGGGTCAATACATGAGCGGGACACAGAAAGGAATAGCCGAGACTGCAAGACCAGACTGACCAACCTGTGCACTGCCTGGATTGATTACAAGAAGGCCTATGACTCAATGCCCCACAGCTGGATACTGGAATGCCTAGAATTGTACAAGATCAATGGGACCCTAAGAGCCTTCATCAGGAACTCAATGGGGATGTGGCGTACAACACTAGAGGCCAACTCCAAGCCCATAGCACAAGTTACCATCAAGTGCGGGATCTACCAAGGAGATGCTCTGTCCCCACTGCTGTTCTGCATAGGCCTGAACCCCCTCAGTGAGATCATTAACAAGACTGGCTACGGATACCGACTACGGAACGGAGCAGTTGTCAGCCACCTCCTGTACATGGATGACATCAAGCTGTATGCCAAGAGTGAACGAGACATCGATTCACTGATCCACACTACCAGGCTATACAGCAATGACATTGGAATGTCGTTTGGACTGGAGAAGTGTAGTCGGATGGTAACAAAGAGAGGGAAGGTAGTCAGAACTGAGGGGATTGAACTACCAGAAGGCAACATTGCAGACATAGAGGACAGTTACAAGTACTTGGGGATCCCGCAGGCAAATGGGAACCATGAAGAGGCCGCTAGAAAGGCTGCAACCACCAAGTACCTGCAGAGGGTCAGGCAAGTCCTGAGGAGTCAGCTGAATGGTAAGAACAAGATCCGGGCCATCAACACATACGCCCTGCCCGTGATCAGGTACCCTGCTGGGGTAATAAGCTGGCCAAAGGAGGAGATAGAAGCCACTGACATAAAGACAAGAAAGCTCCTTACCATGCATGGAGGGTTTCACCCCAAGTCCAGCACCCTGAGGCTGTACGCTAAGCGGAAGGAAGGGGGCCGGGGACTGGTGAGTGTCAGCACCACAGTCCAGGATGAGACAAGGAACATCCAAGAATACATTGGGAAGATGGCCCCAACTGACCGAGTGCTCAGTGAATACCTCAGGCAGCAGAAACCCAAGAAAGAGGATGGAGACGAGGAACCATCATGGAAGGACAGGCCCCTGCACGGTATGTACCACCGGCAGATAGAGGAGGTGGCTGATATCCAGAAATCCTACCAGTGGCTGGACAAAGCTGGACTGAAAGACAGCACAGAGGCACTAATCATGGCAGCACAAGAACAAGCTCTGAGCACAAGATCCATAGAGGCTGGGGTCTATCACACCAGGCAAGACCCCAGGTGCAGGCTGTGTAAAGATGCCCCAGAGACAATCCAGCACATAACAGCAGGGTGCAAGATGCTAGCAGGCAAGGCATACATGGAACGCCATAACCAAGTGGCCGGCATAGTGTACAGGAACATCTGTGCCGAGTATAACCTGGAAGTCCCGAGGTCAAAATGGGAGATGCCCCCAAGGGTGGTGGAGAATGACCGAGCTAAGATCCTGTGGGACTTCCAGATACAGACGGACAAAATGGTGGTGGCTAACCAACCGGACATAGTGGTGGTAGACAAACAGAAGAAGACGGCCGTAGTGATCGATGTAGCGGTTCCGAATGACAGCAATATCAGGAAGAAGGAACACGAGAAGCTGGAGAAATACCAAGGGCTCAGAGAAGAGCTCGAGAGGATGTGGAGGGTGAAGGTAACGGTGGTCCCCGTGGTAATCGGAGCACTAGGTGCGGTGACTCCCAAGCTAGGCGAGTGGCTCCAGCAGATCCCGGGAATAACATCGGAGATCTCCGTCCAGAAGAGCGCAGTCCTGGGAACAGCTAAGATACTGCGCAGGACCCTCAAGCTCCCAGGCCTCTGGTAGAGGACCCGAGCTTGAAGGATAAACCGCCCGCAGGGGCGTGCTGGGTGTTTTTTTTTTTTTATATCCAGAAATATATATATATATATATATATATATATATATATATATATATTGCAACATTCACAAGAACCAGACGGTTGGGTCTCAGTTTGTCCGTTTATTCGGCACATAAGCAAGCGGGTTGCTAACTCCGGGGAGAGCGCCCTCGTACAACTCCTCTCTCCAGCCTGGCACACACACACAAAAACAACCAGGTCCCCCCTCCCCTTCCTGTACCACAACCAAACATGAATCTTAAAGGAACAACAACAGTGTGCAGAGATCACCAACATGTCACTGTACAATAACACTTAACCATCGTTACACTGCCCCCCCAGCAATAAGTTCCTCGTCCCCGAGGGAACGACACAGTCTCTGAGGCGGGGTGGTAGCCTACCTTCCCTCCTTGACCTCCTGAGCCCCTGAGGTGGACGCGGAGCTTCGGGGCTTTGGGGTGGAGAGTCCGAGGGAGGGGAACGCAGCCCCGGTCGGGGGTCCCTCTGAGCAGGGTCACGCACACTCTGTACACGTCCCTCTGGAAAGGAGGGGAGGGACTGCCCTCTGTAGGGGGCCATCCGGTCTCTGTGCAGCGCTACTATCCTCCCCCTAGGAGGCAACTGCACCCTGTAAACAACCTCCCCTACTCGCTCTAGGACGCTGCAAGGCCCCACCCAACTGCTATCCAGTTTAGGACACCGTCCCTTCTTCCTCTTTGGGCTGTAGACCCACACCAGCTCCCCAGCATGGAAGTGCCTCCCCTTAGTGGTGATGTCGTAATTCCTCTTTTGGCGCAGGCCTGCCTTCGCCAGCTGCTCTCGGGCGTAGGAATGTGCAGAATCCAGCCGGTCCTGCAGCTTCCTTGCGTAGTCCCGGCCCGGTGGTGCCTCTGGCGCGTCCGGGGGCTTCCCAAAAGCCAACTCTGCAGGAGTTCTCAGCTCTCTCCCTAACATGAGCAGGGCAGGCGTACATTGGGTGGAGTCCTGTACTGTCGACCTGTAGGCCATGAGGGTAAGGGGAAGATGGTAATCCCAGTCCCGTTGGTGTTCTGAGGTAAGGATGGCTAGCTGCTGGGCCAGCGTCCTGTTAAACCTTTCCACCAGCCCATCGCTTTGGGGGTGAAGTGGGGTGGTGCGGGTCTTCTTAATCCCAAGGCGTCCACACATGGCAGCAAATACCTTGGACTCAAAGTTACGCCCCTGGTCACTGTGGAGGGTCTCTGCTGTTCCAAAGCGGCTGAACATCCCCTCCACTAATACATCAGCGACAGTCTCAGCCTCCTGATCTGGGATGGCGTATGCTTCCGGCCACTTGGTAAAATAGTCCATTGCCACAAGAACATAGCGGTTTCCTCTGTCTGTGCGAGGAAATGGGCCCATGACGTCCACAGCTACTCGCTCCATTGGGGCTCCTGCTGGTTGCTGCTGAAGCTGAGCCCGGGACTGGTCCTGTGGCCCTTTGTGTGAGGAACATGCATCACAGCTGCGGCAAAAGTCCTCCACGTCCCTCCGCTGTTGACCCCAGTAATAGCCCTGGCGGAGGCGGCGGAGAGTCTTGGAGACCCCAAAGTGGCCGGAGCCAGTGCTCCCATGGCAGGCTTCCAGCACAGCTGACCTCAGCGACCTTGGCACCACAACCTGCCACCTCTCCTCCCCTGTGGCAGGATCCTTCCAGGCACGCTCCAACACCCCCTCCTTCAGCCTGAGAGCTGCAAACTTGGCCCATAGCCCCCTGGTACAGATGGAAAACCCAGTGACCTCATCCCAAAGGGGTTGCTCCCCCTTCTCCAGCCACTGCAGGACCGGCAGCAGGTCCGTGTCTTGTTCCTGCCGTGCCCTCCACTCCGCTGCATCCACCACCAGAAGAGCCCTGCAGGCGAGCTGTGCTGCTCCGTCTATTGTCGTGAGTTCCCGCTCTATTTCCTCTCGCTTCTCACAGTAACGGCAGCCAGCTGCAGCACATGGGCGGCGAGAGAGGGCGTCTGCGTTAGAATGGTGCGTCCCTGCTCTGTGCTCCACAGTGAAATTGAAGGCTTGGAGCTCCTCCAGCCAGCGAGCCACCTGTCCCTCTGGCTCCCTGAAAGACATCAGCCACTGAAGGGCAGCATGATCAGTTCTGATAACAAATGCTGTGCCGCACAGGTAGTACTTAAAGTGTCTCACCCCCGCCACCACAGCCAACAGCTCTCGTCGTGTGACACAGTAGCGCCGCTCACTCCTGTTCAGGACCCGGCTGAAGTACGCCACCACCTTCTCCCCTTCCGGCCCAACCTGTGACAACACCGCTCCCAGCCCCACATTACTTGCGTCAGTGTCCAGGACAAAAGGCAGGGCGGGGTCAGGGGGGGCAAGGACTGGGGACTCTGTCAGCGATCTGCGGAGGGTGTCGAACGCCTGCTGACAGTCCCGGGTCCAGATGAAGTCACGGTCCTTCTGCAGCAGGTGGAAGAGTGGTGCGGCTATGGAGGAAAAGCCCTTCACAAACCTCCTGTAATAAGACGCCAGTCCTAGGAAGCTTTTGAGCTGTTTCTGGTCTGCTGGTGTGGGCCACTCGGTAATGGTGTGAATTTTTTCCTCCAACGTGCTGATGCCCTCACGACCCAGCTTGTGGCCCAGTAACTCCACCTCCCTCCTCATGAAGTGGCACTTGTCGGGGTGCAGCTTCAGGCCTGCAGCCGCCACCCTCTCCAACACTTGTCTCAGGGCATCCAGGACAGCATCAAAGGAGCTCCCGTGCACTAGAAGGTCATCCAGGTAAACCAGACACCGTTGCCGTGGGACGCCAGCCAGCACACTGTCCATAAGCCTCTCGAAGGTCGCAGGAGCGTTGCAAAGACCAAAGCTCAGGACTTTGAACTGCCATAGTCCCCTGTTAGTGCAGAAGGCTGTCTTCGGTCTGGATTCCGGGGACAGTGGCACCTGCCAGTAGCCACTCCGCAGGTCCCGGGTGGAGAACCAGGAGGACCCGGCTACTAAGTCGAGAGACTCATCAATCCTGGGAAGGGGGTAAGAGTCCTTCTTCGTCACTTTGTTGAGTGGTCTGTAGTCCACACAGAAACGCATCCTAGGACTTTTTTTCTTAGGCACCATCACCACCGCGGAGGCCCACGGGCTATCAGATGGCTCTATGATGCCCGCCTTCATCATTTCACACAACTCTCTGTCCGCAGCCTCCTGATGAGCCAGGGGCAGGCGGCGTGGGCGCACTTTAATAGGCTGGGCATCCCCGGTCTCAATGACGTGCTCTACCAAGTGTGTCAAGCCAACATCACTTTCTTTCAGGGCAAAAATGTCACTAAACTCTTTTAGTACCTGCCATAGACTCTCTTGCTGCTGTGGAGTCAGCCCCTCACAGTTCTTTGACCAGATACTCCTCACTGCTAAGAGCCTCTCCTCCTCCTCCGCTTGCTGTTCTGCTGGCGGGTCTGCAGGGGTCTCTGCGGTGGAGGTGGACGCCGCGGCAGATGCTGTGTAGACCGGGGGAGGAATAAGCGGCACCTTCTTCCCATCAGGGATTACGAGGAAGCCTTTGCCTAAGTCCAGTACACCGCCAATGGCTCGTAAAAAATCCAGCCCAAGGATGCAGGCGTCCTGCACGTCAGCCACCCAGGCAGCATAAGACACACCGAGGTCCCCCACCTTGAACTGGAACACTCCCCTCCCTCTCATTGGGGCCAGATCACCGGTCACAGTCTTAAGTTGCACATTAATCAGTTGCACAGCAGCTCCGGTTGGGACAATATCGGGTCGGACCAGCGTTGCATTGGACCCCGTGTCCAGCAGGGCCGTACAGGACACCCCCGCGATCGTCACTGGAACATGGCAAAAGCCGCCAACCTGGGTCCATCCCACAGCGATGGCCGCACCGGGTGGAGGTGGTGGTGGCGTGGGGATGTCGTTCTCCCAGGCCCGTGTACTCCTGCCTACACGGGCCCGTGGGCGTTTCCCTGAACCGCTGCAAGCTTGGGGCACTGCCTGATGAGGTGTCCGGGTTGTCCACATCCCCAGCAGCTCTGTGGTCGGCGGTGTGGGCCAGCCCGAGGGGAAGGCGACTGCAGCGAAGCCGCCTGCACCAAACTGCACAAGCCCGCTGGCGTCTCCATCTGTTCCACAGGTGCTGACACAGCCCTCACCACGTGTGCGTCATCAGCGCCCCCAGAGGATCCTGCAAGCATCTCCCTCTCCAACGCTAGCTCCAGGGCTGCACTGAGTGTGGCCGGCCGAGCAAGCTGAGTTTGCATACGGAGCTCTTTAGGGCTCAGGGCCTGCAGGAACTGGTCCCGAGCTAACTCCGCTTGCACTGATGGTGGCATGCTGTCATACGCCCTCCGGCAAAGGCACTCGATTTCATGGGCCAAAATGCGGAGGGGCTCGCCTGGCAATCTGCGTCTGTTGTGGAACTCCGACCTCAGCAGCACTGGTTGGTTATACTGCCCGAAGCGCCTCTGAAGTGCTCCGACCAGAGCATTATAATCTCCCCTCTGCTCCTCGGTCAGCAGCAGCAGGCATGCAGCTGCATCCTCACACAGGCACAAAGCCAATTGGAGAGCTTTATGTTCCTCAGACCAGCCAGCTGCGACAGCTAACAGCTCGAACTGTGCGATAAACACTTCCCATGGCGTCTTGCCGCTGAACTTAGGCGTTTTTATATTCGCTGCAGCTTGCTGGGCGCCGCCATGTTTGTTTACATCACGTGACGGCGCGCCAAGCGAGGTCGACTCCTTCCCGCCGGAATCGCGGCCGCTGTGCGAACAGTTCCCGAGCCTAGTCAAACCTGGAGAAAATCCAGCCTCGGCAGACAGCCGCAGCGCCGTTTCCCTCACTCCATGGGCGGGCGAGCGCGGACGAACGTCCCTCTCCTCCGTCTCCTTCTTAATCTTGCCCGGCAACATCCTCGTCTCGTAACGGCAAGCGTCGCCAGCAACAGGGTGTCGGGCGTTCTGGGGTTCTTTTTTCTTTCTTCACTTCTGACACCAATGCAACATTCACAAGAACCAGACGGTTGGGTCTCAGTTTGTCCGTTTATTCGGCACATAAGCAAGCGGGTTGCTAACTCCGGGGAGAGCGCCCTCGTACAACTCCTCTCTCCAGCCTGGCACACACACACGAAAACAACCAGGTCCCCCCTCCCCTTCCTGTACCACAACCAAACATGAATCTTAAAGGAACAACAATAGTGTGCAGAGATCACCAACATGTCACTGTACAATAACACTTAACCATCGTTACACTGCCCCCCCAGTGTCATTTATTAAAATTATAAATATATATTTTAACTCAAAAGTACAGTTTTTAAATTTAACCCTAACCCTTGTGCGTGTTTTTTATTTTGACAGCGAATGCACACCTGCGGACCACTTATGTGCAGCCCTGGTTATTTAGCTCATCATATTGCAGCCACAGAAATTATTTTGTCCATGAAACCATAAAGCTGCACTTTCTTTTTGCCTTATAGTCTGATTTGTCATAACTTCTCCGTTTTGTGGTAAGCTTTTCTTTGGCTGTCACTTCTTCACCCTGACCTGTCTTATTTGGCTCAGCAGAACTAAAATATATATTCTGCTGCTTTTACACACGCACTCACATAAGCTCAGCGATTCTCTGCGCGATCAACCTCTCACATGTTTAAGCTTGCTGCGGGAGATTTCACTTGTCATGTTTGCATAGTAAGCTAACGATTAATAAGACGATGTCAGAGGAATTGGTGCACAAATTATCATCACTCAAAGATCAGTGCTGTCGCTCTCTATACACAGTTCGCACGATTGCAAAGTGAAAGCAAAAAAACAAGCGCAAATTCAAACGCGACTTCAATATGTCACATATTGACAGTGGCTCACCGATGCCAATGACATAATTACCCAGCTACATTTCTGAAAGAATGCAAAAGCATTGACATATATTTTTCCTTCCTACAATAGCCCGACGGGCAGGGAAGAGATAGATTTTGGTAGCCCGACTGAAAAAATCGCTAGCCCCAGGACGTCAGGCTAGCGATATTGCAAGCCCTGTATCTGATTGAGGAATCACTCATCTTTGGAAAAGAGAGTTTATTACAGAGAAATGGCTCTTTCCAAAATAAAAGCTATACTATCCGCTTCTTCTGGGCTATATTCTCAGCAGCATAAGGAGAATCATGTGCTAACAGCTGTCTAAATGACTCGGCTAAAGTTAGTAGCATGCTTGCTTTTTTTTGTCTGCTTCCACTTGTCTTTGCACTAGGATGATGTCAGCGTAAATGTGCAGTCATATTCGTTGTGTTCCCACTAGTGCTTTCAGGTTAATCTCGTTGAAATGACCTTAACGCCACAACACGGCAAATCTCCGTTAACGAGCTACCGCCGATCGCTCCGTGCATGGGGCTAGATGGCCAACACGTTAACGAGCTAACTGCGCTAACACACTAGTTCCCACCCATGTAATTGAGCATTGCATGGCACATCCAACATACTGTTTTACTTTAGTCCATGACTCGCTTACCTTCAGGGTCATACGTCACATGAAAACCAAAATAATTCCAAACGCCAGATCTGAATGAGAGTGGGGGAGGTCCATGTTAAAAGGAGAGCTTAACTTCTGTCTCGCTAGCTTGCCCTGCGCTCTTCCTTCTGACTATGCTGTCTGTGTTGAGCGCTCAGTGGATCTGCGCTGGACAGTGCAGCCTAGGCGGAGTAGTCGAACACAGATTCACTGAGCGCTCAACACAGACAGCATCGTCAGAAGGAAAATTGATAAAATAAATTACAAATGTTGTATTGTTCGATACATATGCGTACCGAACCGAAAGCACTGTATCGAACGGTTCAATATCGATACGAATATCGTTGCACCCCTAATATATATATATATATATATATATATATATATATATATATATATATATATATATATATATATATATATATAATTATTATTATTATTATGAATATTATATTATTATGAATTATAGGAACAGGCTATTCATATAACTACAGTGAACCTTTGAGTCTTTTTAGGAACTTTTGAACTTAAGAGAAAAGTTTTTTCTCTGTCTTTAATGTCTTTAACTTTGATGGGAATCTGAAAAACAGTACGTCTACATTGCTTGTCTAAGACACACACAGGCTACACTATGTGCTTGTGTCTGAGATAGCGATACAGCAGGCCATACACTACAGGCAGCCAGGTTACAGTCAACTGCTTGCTTTGCTGCAAGCTCCATACATTAGCCCTAATTTGTTTAAACACTGCACTAAGGCTATCTTCTCTTTACTTTGATTCAAAATTTCTGCCAAAAAGCTGCTAAAATAATGATTTAATGGGCCTTTTATTGTAGCACTTATTGCCATTTGTCTTGATGTTTTTCACCTCTTCTGCCACAAGTAACTTTGTAACTTATTACACACCAAAAGCAACACAAAGAAGATAAACTTTGGCTCTGAAAGTGATGTGACTTGCTAAAGTCCTTCATATTTTGTGAAGGACATTCAAATTATAGTTTGTTGAGCTGATCGAAATGCGATCGCTGGGAAATTAATTAGTCACTTGTTTTTGTTTCTCTCCCCCACTTTCTGACTGGAATTTCATTTCTCTTCTTTCCCCCCCTTTTTTTTCAGGCTGCCACATGCACTCCTATACAGAGACATATAATCACTCTCTTTCACTGGGGCTCATTTCCTTCAGCACTTGGGAAGGAGACTAATCTCTGAGACATAAAGATGACAAGGCTGCTGTACAATTTGCTCAATGTGAAGAGTGCACTCAACTTCCTGTTGACTCACACCAAGCGGGAATCAGGCTTCAAGTATGTCAAAGAGAGGGGATAAAAGAGGGTAATAAGATGCTGCCTTCAAGGCCAGTGGGGAAAACGAGTAGGAAACAAATTTGACAGGTAAACTTTTTGAGACTTTGATAACAGAAAATATTTTTTTTTAGAGTTAAAACTTTTTTTAATAAAATGTTTTAAGGCAACAGGAAGATTTTCAACTGCAAAATAAAATTTTATGAACTGGCTTTCCTCTTCTCTCCCCCATCCCCCCGCTGCATAAGTGGCAGCTGGTTGTTGGAGTTCAGAAGCCAGCCTAAAAAAATAAAAATAAAAGTTTGTTCGGAATAGTGAAGGCAGAAGCTCATGTTTTGGATTTTCCCCATGCGGCCTGAATGCACCATAAACCAGTGCGGGGTAGAAAGGGTGGGTCTGTGCAGCTTCCTCTTTCCCTCCCTCCATGGGCGTGGTACAAGCAGCACCTCAGGGCTACCCCCCCCCCGATATCCCTTTCCTGCCCCTACCCCCCTCCCTTTCCCCCAAGGCCCTCACTGGATTTTGCTGTTTGATCACTCCTACATAAGCTGCAACTCTACAGTAGGCTTGAAACACTTTTTTATTGGTAGCTGGGGTATGTCGTGATGAATTTACAAGACACGCATACAGACAGTGGGCAGGGTCGAAGCACCCTCACACAGAGAAGGAGTGTGTGTGCGAGAGAGGAGGGGGAGAGAGAGCAAGCGACTGTGAAGTTAATTAGAACATCCTGTGTCTACTTTGCTCTCTCTCCCTCTTTCTCTCTCCCCTTCCTCTCTATCTCTGAGAGGCTTTGATGTGGCTTAGTGCCTAGAACCGTAATGAAAAATGTATAATAGCCATGTACTGTCTCTCTCCCGATTCTCCTCCCATCCCCTCCATCCCCCTAACTCTGCCCTGCTCTCCGGTGTCCTGCCTCCGTCGACACGGTGCTTTTTATGCTACACGGTGCAAGTTTCCGAAAGCTACCGAGAAGAGCGGGCAATTTACATTTTAAAAAGGCATTTGAATACCACAGAAGAGCTTTTATTTTTGCTTTGTAAGGATCTCCAGCTTTACAGTTCCACTGTTCAGATCCGTGGCTGTGTGTTTCCAACAGGGATGTGCAGAATTCCACTGATTCGAATACTGATGGTTCAAAACCTTTGCAATGATGCAGAATTATGAATGGAGTTTGTTTTGGTTTTGCACCATGACTGGCTAAGGAGCACTTTGCTTTTATGCATCATCATCGTCATAAAAAAGGTGACCCTCTACACTCGATGCCCAGTTTTTTCCACTGCTTCAGTGCAGAAATGAATAGGCAGGCTTAGACACTGGAACAAATGTCACTTTTGGCCACATAGGCTGACTTTGTATGTTTCCACCTCCCTCCCTGTTTTGACCCTCCCATCATTCCCTCTTTCCTCAGACCCCACCTACCACCTTCCTCCCTCAGCGGTCCCTTTCTGCCAGTCAGCACATCACCGGAGCAGGCGAGGTGGGGGGGTTGGGTTTGTGATCCTGGCCTCTTCAACTCTCCCTTGTTCCTCGCTCTCTCTCTCTCTTTCCCCTCTGTAGCTCAGTCTGCATTTCTTTTCAGCTGTTCACTCCCCGCTGACTCGTGACTCTCACACAGAAACAGTCTCTGTTACTTATCGTCAAGTCCAAGTTCAAAGATGACATTCTCTGACTTCACTAAGACCCGTCAATTCGACTCAGTGAAGTCGTTGCAGTTAGAAAAAGGAAAATGAAAACTTGAAGAAAAAAATAAGTTCTGGCCTCATGTAGGGTACACCAGTGAAACTGCAGGCCAGAAGGAATTGATGTCAAGTGTAATCCATCACCAGCGATCACCATCACATGGCTATTAGCGTGCTTTGGACATGTTGGGCATCAAACAGGACGCGACGAGCCATCATCCGCCCACGAGTTGGGTTTTTTTTCCGCTTCTCACCCATCACCAACTCATTGAATGTGGAGGTTTTTTTTCACCTGCTCATTAACCATCGTGCCTGTCTGCGGTTGTGGCTTTCGCTACTGTACCTGTCATCTCTCATCCAAATCAGCATCTCCCATCTGCATCCTCCCTCAGTTCATTCCAGCTTGCTCATAAAAAGAAGACTTAATTTTTGCCTCCCCCCCCCCCCCCCCCCCCCTCTCCTCACTCTCTCTTGCTGCTTCATTATATTCCTGAGTGGGTTTTGTGAGATTTCTTTTTTTTCTGGCACGTTTCCATGAGCACACAGCAAATACTTTAGATAAATCATCACCTCTCCTTCTGCTTTCGCTCTTCTCTTATGCTCCCTCTCCCGGGTTTGGAGGAGCTATATTTGTTAGCAGATTTGTTTGCAGATTCGTCTCACCTCACCCAGGCTTGTCTTGGTTTGTTAGCGACCGCTTCATCTCGACGCCTCTGTCACCAAGATGTGGTGGCAGCGACGAAGTGGTGGTGGGGTGGGGGGAAACATTCATTGTCTAGATATTCTCTGTGCTTCAAACAGCAACCTGAACTCCCTTAATCCCCATCCCCATTTAAAGCCTGCTCAACTTTCTTCATCTAACAGAGGAATAGTAGCACTTGTGCACAGTCTGTGCAACTTCCAGGCTAATGGAGTGACTTATGGAACATTTGCTCACCAGCACAGATGTCTTTATTCTCTTGGCTGGATGGAACATCTTTCCTTTCCTCTTCCCCTCTTTCTTGTTCCCCTCTCCTTGGTCTCTCTGCCTCTCCTGGGACCCTTCCTCCATCATACTTAACTCCTCTTCAAAGCCATCTACTCTCTCCATCTCATCTCACTATTTTGGTTTTATGAGTTGGATGTCCTCAGTCTCCTTTATGCACCCATCCACCATTTCAAAAGTAAAGTCAAACACAGGCGGGTGCGCGCACACGCACGCGAACCCTCCCCACCCCTTCCCTCTGTGTCCTCGTCGGGTTGAGCAGAAGGTCGTAGCCATCAGCAGTCCATTAGGGCACAATGGCAGGGGCTGTGCTGCTTCGCCAGAGTGCAATACGCTGTTCAGGGGCAGAGCACAGAGAAGCACTGACAAGCCCGACACCCCCAGAAGGAAAACAATGCCGCTCTTTCCACTCACGTGGGCGGCTCCGTGTTTGCCACCAGTGGAACGATGTGCCTCATTCGTTCATAGAGGAAAGTAAAACTTCATCACGTCAATAAGGAACATATTCACGTCTATATTTCATAAACGGTCGGTGACATTTTTACTGTGCGCTGGCAATGACAAGAAGTTCTTACCTCCATTCGATCAGGGGAAATAAAACACATAGATCAAAACCAAGGTGTCAAATTATAGAACCCGCTTTAACACTTAAACCCCCACGGATCGCCATTTGGCTTTTTCTACCTTTAATGTTAATAGTTCAAATTGATTTGTTGTCCTTTGCTGCGAACACATTTAACTGACAGAACCATCAAAGACCCTGAAATCATATGTGTGAAGGAATATTGCGGAGCAACCAGAAACCAGCAAAATATGTGCCATGCAACACAATAAACAGTATTTTTTAAAAAGTCATAAAATTATGACAGACTGGAGTCTCTGATTTAGCTTGGTTGTCTTTATGTACCTTTCTAATATTGCTCACTTTTGTTACATCCCCATTTATTTTTCCATTTTCCCATTTTAAAACAGATTTCTTTGTACATTTCCAAATATATTATCTCTCTTTCCCCTGATTTACTTTCTTCCTGTATTTTCTGTTTTATTTTTTTCAAAGTTTTTCAAAAACGTTTTTTCTTTTTCGTTATCGCTCGATTGAGGTCAGATTCAACAGAAATGGTCGCTTCAGATATTGCCTCCGGGGAGAGCCCTACTCTTGCTCCTAATGCCATTGTACCAAAATTGTCTTTAATTCACCTAGATGGATTATCCTGTACGAATAACAGTGAATGGATCTCGTTGGCTAAACTGATTAATGACACCGAATTTTAGAAGAGAAAAGCTGCCTTTTTTATTCTTCACAAAAGAAATGCAAGTGAAATGGAACTAATGCCCTTTTTTTTTCTTATACAGAAGGCAGCTTGCCCATCCTGCTGATTTAAGCTGATTGCTTAAGGATGATAATTAAAGATTTATAACAGGACATCCTCCATGGATCCAGCATCCTTTTCCTACAGTCAACTACAACAAGTGTGAGAAGTGTAGTTAAATCAAAACAGAAGGTCAGATGGAAGCAGCTGGTTGACAGCGACTGCCTTCAGGTGGTTGCTGATCATAGAAATTCTCTGCAGTTGCTGCATGATTATAACGGCAAAAAGTGTAAAGTTGACATTGAATGAGGGGAATAATGCTTACCCAAAATTCCTGAGCTGTAGGTCTAGCTCTTATCTCGAAACCTCGTTACCAAACCTTGGCATGCATGCTGCAGTTTTGGGCTACAGAGAAAATGTGGTTTTGAGTGTTTATTTGAGAAATAAGTGGAGTTTAAAAAACAAAAGGAGAAAAAAGCAACAAACCTTCAGTTTGTCTTCAAACTGTTAGGTTTGCATGTGGAGGCGGTGTGTGCACCCTGCACAGGTCATCAGTCCACAGTGGCCTAACTAATAATGCTGTGCAATACTGGAAATTTAAGAATCAATCTGATACCAGAACCAGTAGAAACAAGGTCTCAATCCTATCATGTTAGTATTGAGCCGATACCAGTACCACTGTTGGTATCGATACTATCGATATTTTAATATCGACAGAGAGACATATCCTACATCCACACCTATGACCAATTTAGAAACACCACTTAGTTCATGTTAAATAAATAATTGAAGTTTTCCAGAGCATCAGAATCTGCTTGGATGTTAAGCATAGAGAATCTGACCCTTCATGCCACTAATGTGCAAAGCAGAGAGAAATGCTGGACTGTCATTAGGTGATGCTGATTGTTTTAGTTGAATTCCATTTCGAGTGTCTTCTTAAAGCTTTAATTTATAGGCAACAATAACATGAAGGCAATCTGCAATGGTCACAGTGTCAACCAACAAATGGAGCAGACACAGAGGACATACGGTTGCTCAGAAAAAAAAAAAAAGGCTGGCTGTGCTCAGTGAGAGAGTCTATACCATTTCATGTTGTTGATGTTACTATGTCAACAGCATAATTTTGTAATTGCGCTGGAGTACTGGCTGAAATACCCAACTCTCTGATTATGCAGAGTGAGTACTTTTATCCGCATCAAGTGGACATTTGGATTTTTTTTTTTTTCTGCTTAGAATTCAAATTTGAAACCAAAGTAAGGTTTGTCCAAAATCTGTAATAATTGTGACTCGAGAGTTCTGGCTTGCAGTAGCAGCAAAAGCTGGTGTGGTATTAATATAACAGTTGATCATGCTGTAGTGAAGCATTCTTTTCAGGCATCACCTAGGTTTAGCAGCAATCTGCCACTACGCCAGTTTTAATGGCACAGCATGGTTGAGCCAATGGCCTGCAGCACTGATGCACTGTGGGAGGAACAGTACGTACCTTTTCTTGGATTTTTTACTTGTTTCTGTGTTTATTCTTAGAATTTCTGTTCAGGATTAATACACCTTTTGACAACTGTGCCCTTGTCAGGCACACATTTATAGCGACGTATCAGCCACTCCAATACGATCATCATTTTAGGCAGGATGTAGCTAACTGACAGTCCTGGCAAAGTAGCTCTTTGAACCTCCAAACTGAAGCTCCGGTTCTGTTATTACACACACAGGTCACAGATGGTCACAGATAATAGGCTCTTTAACGCCTGTTATTATATTTGGCCTTATCCCCCAGATGGTTTTGTTGATGAAATTGCAATCTGCCTTCAGTCAGCGCAACCCAAACAAAAGACAGCATCACTGAGTAAAATTAGAAAAGGACGTTTGAAAGGACGCTGTCACCCAAATGCCACAGCAAATACTAAAAGAAGAAAAAAAATGCCAGATGCTGCTTGAAATTTTATGTTACTGTTGCAATTAACTCCTACCACCTGTGACAGGTGCCGGTTTTAGCAGCTGTTTTGACTTTTACAACAGCTCAATTTTCCATTTCTTTTTTTTCTTCTTCGAATGCCCCGGGAAGCCATAAGAAGAGATATGACATCTTTTAGTAATTGGCTTCATTCCCTCTGTATGTGTGTGGTAGTGTAAGCGCCTGCCTTGTTAGAGCTGTTACTTGTGCTTAACGTGATGTCACAATACTGCATTGTGCACCTGCATTTCCCATCACGCACCTGCTTACAGTATATGTGTGTGTGTGTTTGCGTGTGCGCATCTCCAGCTTCTCATTTCATTCGGATGTCAGCATTTGCAGACCGTGCTACCCTCTTCAAAGTGGCACAGACTGTCCCTCTCCCTTGGCAAGAGCTCCAAAAAAGGAATGGAGTGTGCCGCCAATAAGGTTGGCTTGGCTCCCCTCCGTCTGAATTACTCTGTTTTGGTCAATCGCTCTAACCGTGTTTACGCAGGACTCAATTTGCCGTGATTGATTCTGCAACCCGCTGCACACGCCCACATCTTGAATTCAGGACAAGACTTCGGAAATTGTCAGCCATCGATTCTCAATTCTCCCAATGGCAAAATTTGCCTTCACGTTCTCGTCATGGGGGCGCAGCTTGATTAGTTTTAAGATTTGTTCCACTTGGACGTAAATGACAGCTAATGGTTCTTGTGGGGGTTTTGCACACAGTCTGTCGGTGCTATTGGAATGGCATATAGCCCAGCTGTGAGTGCAAGTTGTCTTGGTTTTTATAATGAATTGATTAAGGTGCCAGAAGGCTCCAATTGAAGAAAACCTTTTATTTTATTCCCTGACAAAACATTTTACAAGCCATGGCCTCAGGCTGGCTAAAACACTGGCCATTTTTAACTTTTACAACATGCACATAGATTGCAGTCATTCAGCTAAAGCACTTCCATCACCCAGGTCTTGATATAAGAAGCAACTTGAATAGCTATTTTCCCAAACAGGCTAGGCACAGCAGAAAAAGATGTACTAAGTATTTCAAGTCCTAGCATACCCAACAAAGGTATCATTGAGCACTTTCTTGCAGTAATTGTGACAGCAGTTCTTAAAAAAGATCCAGATTTTTTGCAGCCAAAGTCTTCTGCAGACTAACTGTCCTTAAGGTTAGACCTCTGCTGACAAAATGACAGATGGGATGTGGAGGGTTTCTGACCTCAGCAAGCAAGCAAAGGAGAGTTTGTATGACCTAAAAACCAGCCCACAATCCGTCTTTTCATCCTCCACAATTATGTGTCTGGAGGACATATTGGCATAACAGGAAAGTGTGTCGGAAAGGTGACCGCAGCGCCTGGTGTTTGGCAAGAACCGAGTGGAAAAACAACAAATGGCGGCTCTGCTCTCCTCCACCTTGACACCTCACTCTGTCTCTTTCTCTCTCCTATTTATTCTTTCTCACACTGGGCTTCTCTTTTTTTGTCGTCTTTCATCCACTCCTTCCTCCAGACTTGTTGTGTTTCTGTCAGCGTCCCCTCACTTCTTTTTCCGCCTCCCCCTCTCCTGTTTATCTTATTCCACCTCTCTCTCTCTCTTTGTCGTTTCTTATTGGCCATGGTTCCCATTTTCCCTTTTGGCATGGTGGCAGTCTAATCATTCTCAGATACCCCTGCTTGTCATCTCTTTTATCTCTCTACCTGCCTCTGCCCTAATCCTCTGATCAGTAAACACCCTTCTTTAGCACTCACCTCTTCTTAGCAGCCTACTGCCTTCCCGGTGTACTTTTCCAAAGTGCATACTGATGGTCCTTCCATTTCCTCCAGACACAGAGAGGAATGACTTAAAAAAGAAGGAAGTGATTCTCAAGAAAATGCCTCAGGCACTCCACTGGACGAAAGAAACTTTGTTCAGCTCTTCACTTTGACTCCAGTGAAGTATCTGAATTAGGCAACAATCCTGACACAAATTAACAAATCCTCCCTATATTAATATGCATAAATAAAAAGAAAATCGATTTGTTTACCCGTGCACCGTGACTACACGGGGCAGTATCAAATGATAATATTGCCCTCTAACCCACCGCCTTAAGGTCTGTATGATCTAAAGGATTTACATAAGTACACTCTTGCCAGAAAACATCCTCCTCACTGCAGAAATAACTCCACCCTGCTTTCTGATGCAATCTAAGAGTTTTTATATTTCTTTCTTATTCCTAAAACCCATATATGAGAAAGAAAGGACAGGTGTTGTTATGCACCAACGGACATTGGGGACTCTTTTCTGAGCTCAGCTCTTGAGTTTGGAGGGGTTTGGATGAAGGGAGTCTATGAGGCTGGATTTAAGTTGATTAAAAACTCCAGTGCTGTGTATTTGACAGAACAAAGAACACTTTAAATATGAGGACAGAGTGAATGATGAAAGAAATGATGGCTGGAGTGTACTACTTTTTTTTTTTCACCAAAAAACAGAATGGGTTCACAGGACTTTTATCAATTGTTATCAGTTTTACTAAGTAAAGGGCATGTTATGTGAAAGGAATGACAACATGTGAACGCCATGGGACAGCTGACAGTGTAAAGACAAAACTGAAGGCCTGTGAGGAGGTTTAATACCTCTTGAGACAAGAACGTTGGAGGATTTTACTTGAGGCCAATGGAGTTCATGCTTTTATCTCTGTAAGCAAATCCCACACTTCATTCTTTTGTGTAGAAATTGAGGCTCTTTTTTTAATGGATGATACGGTTGCAAACTCTTCAATGTCCTTGAGAGTATTTTCTGATGGATTCAGTAGCTGTTGGGTTTGAAAAGTCACACCTGACTAATATGCTGTTTCTTTGGCTTAAATTCTGTATTTACACAACACTGGATTTGATTAAAGCAACTTTAATGTTAATTGATAAAGTTAAATTTACTGTTGACAGATATTTGACAAAGCGTATCTGTACATCTCTGTGTCTTCCAGCTCAGTCTGTCTCATGCATAATAGAAAAAAAGAAAAAAACTAAAGTGCTGGATAAACTAACTGCTTAGCTGTCATGACTTATCTCCGCAATAAAATAAGTTTCTTTGGGTAGTAAATCCAACCTGCTGACACAGGTGGGATGATCTGATATCCTCGTGTTGGCGTTGTTCCCAGACCATCATGAAAATGTTGTTCCAGGTTCAACATTGCAAGTGACCAATCACATTGTTGTGAAGTTATTCTTTTGCGCGCCAAGCCATTCGTGCATTTATGAAATTCCAATGTTGCAAGGACAATATCAATTCTGCTTACTGTTTATTAAAGGGTTAGGGTTAGGATCAGGGTCCGTTGATCGGCGGACAGAGGCGGTTTCTCGCAGCTTAAGTACAGTTTTTTGTTTTACGCCGGTTTTTCCCGAAGTCGCAAAAGTATGACATCACAACATTCTGATTGGTCACTTGCAATGTTGATCCTGGAACAACATTTAGTATGATGATCTGGGAACAACACCAACACGAGGATATCAGATCGTGCGACACAGGTGTGTCTTAGGCCTAACATTCAAAGTATAACTACGTGGTTGTTGCTACATTTCAGACCATGATGTGTGGAGCGGCGCTTGATCGTCCCCTGCTTTGCCTGGACTAAACAGGACTGCAACTGATCCAGGCTGGGATACCCTGCAGTCTCTGGTGGTGAGGTGGGAGATGGGCGAGTTGACAAAAGACCACAGAGAGACTGACAGACATACAAAAAAAGTAAAAATAATAATAACAACTAGAGAAAAAGACTGAACATGGGAGCAGAAGAAGGCAACAGCTACTTCAAATAATTATCAAGAATGAGGAGAACTGATAATTTACCAGAGTGGGGGTATTTAACTGAAGACAAAGATGACTCCTTCAGATAAGAGAAAAAATTCAGAATTTCTGAAAACACTGAAGTAACTAAAGGGATAAAAGCTTGAAAATCCTCAGCTGAGTCACAAAGTGTTTTCACACTGACACAGGAAGACCTGCAGAGCTGGTACTCTCCTGCTGATAACAGAACGGTTACTATAGGGAGCTGATGGAGGCAGGTGTGTGAAAGCACACAATTACTTTCCAGGCCTTAAACTTCTTGGTGAGTCAGCTGGGCACCTAACAAAAACATCAGGAAACCTTGGAGAATAGTTACTGACAGGAATTTATTGGACTTAAAGCCTGATTCCTAAAATAAGTACACAAGTAATTACTGTCACTGATATCCAAACAAAGGATCTTGTTTTTCTCTCTTCCTTAGCAATAGGAATTCCCTAACAAGTGAAGAAAGGTGTGTCGAGAAGATGGAAGCAGTACACTGAGGAGCTCATGAATGAACAAAATGCGACAGGGGAAGGCAGATGGAGAACAATTAGCAAATTAGAAAGTGCAAAGGATCGGTCAGGAGGAAGTGAGGGAAGCTACAGAGAGGATAAAGAGTGGAAAGCTCAGATGACATACCTGTGGAGACATGGAGATTTATTAGGAGAGAAGGCAGTGGAGTTTTTAACCAGATTGTTTAGCACAATCCTGGAGAGTGAGAGGATGCCTGAAGAAGTAAGAAGAGTACTAGTACCGATATTCAAGAGGAAGAGTGAAGTGTAGAAGGGTTAAGAGTTGATGAGCCAAACCATGGAGATACCATGAAGGTATAGAAAAGAGTTGGTGAAGCTAGGTTAAGAACAGAAGTGAGTAAAAAAGTAGTACTGTAAAAGCAAAGGAGAAGGAGTTGCATCGTGTCTTTGTGGCTCAAGAGAAAACGTGATAAACTAGCAGGAAGTGAACTGAGGTTCTGCAGGAAGAAGTCAGGAGTGCCAAGAAGTGTGTAAGAGTACGTGAGACATTGGTGAGTGGTACGGGTGACAGAATGGTTCCAGGTAGAGGCAGGATTACATCAGAGATCAGCTCTGATCATCTTATCTTAATGACCATATCACCCCATTAGAGCACTTCGCTCTCACACTGCAGGCCTACTTGTTGTTCTTAGAGTATTTAAAAGTAGAATGGGAGGCAGAGCCTTCAGTTTTCAGGCTCCTCTTCTGTGGAACCAGCTTCCAGTTTGGATTCAGGAGACAGACACTATCTGTACTTTCAAGATTAAGCTTAAAACTTTCCTTTTTGATAAAGCATATAGTTAGGGCTGGACCAGGTGACCCTGAATCCTCCCTGAGTCATGCTGCAATAGGCTGCTGGGGGATTCCCATGATGCATTGAGTGTTTCTTCTTCAGTCACCTTTCTCACTCACTATGTGTTAATAGACCTCTCTGCACTGAATCATACTAGTTATTAATCTGTCTCTCTTTCACAGCATGTCTTTTATCCTGTCCTCCTTCTCTCACCCCGGTCGTGGCAGGTGGCCCCGCCCCTCCCTGAGCCTTGGTTCTGCCCGAGGTTTCTTCCTGATAAAAGGGGAGTTTTTCCTTCCCACTGTCACCAAAGTGCTTGCTCATAGGGGGTCATATGATTGTTGGGTTTTTCTCTGTATGTATTACTCTAGGGTCTACCTGACAACATAAAGCTCCTTGAGGCGACTGTCGTGATTTGGCGCTATATAATAAAAATAAAATTTAACTGAATGTAATTATACCCCTTCTTGTTTTCAATGGTGATGGGTGGAGCGGCAGATGAGGTTATTCGTAAGTCTTTGTGGACTATCATGTTCGTAGACAACACTGTGATCTGAACTGAGAGTAGGTAGGAGGTAGAGAGAATCTGAAGGTGGAGGTATGCTCTGGGAAGGAGAGGAATGAACGTCAGCAGAAGAGAGAGAAAATACATGCATGAATGAGAGGGAGAGAAGTGAAGAGAAGAGATGGTGATAGTGGATGAGCTTTAACACCTGGCGTCAACCATAGTTGGTGCACCACAGAGGTGAGGAAGAGAGATCTGGCAGGGTGGAGTGAGTGGAGATGAGTGTCAGAGGTGAATTTTGACAGAAGGATATGAGCCAGAATGGATGTTTAAGATGCAGTTTCGAGGCAGGAGGAAAAGAGGAAGACCACAAAGAAGATTCATGGATTTAATGAATCTTTAGGTTGCTGTGACAGAGCGAGAATCTAAGGATCGGGTGAGATGGAGGCATATGATCCTCTGTGGCGACCCCTGAAGGGAGGAGCTTAAAGAAGAACAAGAAAAACCTCTTCTCTCTTCCTGTTCGCCCTTTTCTCTTCTTATTTTCCTTAAGCTCTTTTCTCACCATGTGTGATTTCAAAATAGGCACTCTGAACTCCAACTGAGCCAGATGGGATCTCAAAAGAGGTTCTCTGCTTAACCTGATATAACTGACAAAAGCAGGAAGACACAGAGTTATATAGAAAATGAAAGCAACTGGAGGCGGGAACGTGACTTGTGTGTGCTTTTATTATAAATGCTTGTTTCTTAAGCGAGTATTAGCATTGCCAACGCTTTCCTGCTTAATGAAAAGGGTTTTAGAGGAGCTTATGAATATATTTATGAATAGATTTTTGAATTACACAGAGAAAATGTCATTTTTGCCTGTGTCCAACAGTGGTGGGATTTAGGTAAATCATAGATTTGCACAGATTAAACAACAGTGGCCACTGTTCATTTGTTATGGCATTCAAGATGCAACCACCCCTATGCAGAACCTCCAGACTCAGGTGGTGGACAACAACAGCAGATCAAAGGTTTTTAACTGTAGACTCCCTGAAATCTAAAAAGTCGACTCCGGCCATCCTGCTGAATGTTGCACTACAAGTAAGTAACTTTTTCTTCTTTGGTATGGACACAAAGCTGTAGGCTTGGTTTTTCTATTTCTGGACTGCATACCTCTGATAACCTCTTTGTATAGATAGTTGACTTTTACAACCATGTCTGTTTCAGGTGAAGACCTTTTGAAGGTGATAACAAAGTGACTGGAGAGAAGAAAGCGCTTCTTAGCTGCAGGAGGTTGTTCTTTACTAATGTACCAAACAAAGGAGAGGGGGTGGTGTTAAAGACAGTTAAAAGCAACATCCTGTCCAAGGTTCAGCCCAGGAGGTGAATGTAAAATTTTAGATTATGTGGAGGTCTTGTCCTCATGAAAAGTAGACTTTTCACAAGGTTGAACGTGAGTTTCCGTAGCAGACTATCTGCCTTTGGTTCAACCTATAGGTTTAATAACCAAAACTCAGGTTCTGTGAGTGTTTTGAATAGAGGTCTAAGTGCTCTCTTATTGTTCAGAGGGAGTCAGCTAGAGCTGCCCTCTCTTTGGTACTCTCTGCTCTCTAGCCATTGAGCCTCTGCTTCATAAAATGGGATGGGATTTGAATGGTTTGTTTTCAAGACTCAGTGATGTCTCTGCCAAACTGTAGCCATTCACCGATTATGTCATTGTCTTGGTTAACACAGAGAAAGTAAATTGAATGGTAAATGGATGCCTTTTATGTAGCTCCCTACTGTCTCTTATAGACCACACACTAAAAAAAGCTTCACACTGAAAGCAGCTTGCACACACACAGAAACACATCCATCACAGCACTTTATCCTATCATCTATATATTATTGGGGTAGTTTTTGTGTTCAGTATCTGCTGACCCTCCAACAGATGGGTGATCTGCTCTACTTCTTGGTCCCCAGTTGCTTAGAAATAAACTGAAGAAGAGCCAGAGAGTCATGAAAAAAGAGAATAATACAACAGCTGAATTCGCTCTAAAGTCTGGGTCTGTTTTGTCTTGTTTTTAATGTAACGTCATTGTGGGGTGGCTCAGGAGGTAGATCAAGTCATCTGCTAATTGGAAGGTTGGTCGTTTGATCCCTGACAGCTCCAGTCTGCATGCCAAATTTCCTTGGGCAACATACTAACCCTAAGATGCTCCCAGTTACATCTATTGTGGTTAAACAGAAAGGGCTTATGTACAAAATCCTATTTTTAAAAAGTGAATGAAGTTGTCAGGTAGAGTAGTAAAGCAATATATAAAAACCAGTCTGTTTACTATCTTGTGTTAAAAATGTTAGCATCTACTCTGTGGTATCATTTGGCTTGAACAGGACTTAGTCAGTGAGCAATTCTTCAAAACGTGCTCACTGTTGCAACATCTGGGTAGCCTGGAACTATGTTTTACTATGTTTCTAATGTCTCTCTTTCATAAGAGCGTCCTTTTTAGTGTAGCTGAAGAAACTGGGGATAGAGAGGGCTGAGTCTCTGCACTGACTGTTATTGAAGCCTGTACTCATGTTAGGGTAAACCCCCCGTGTTCAGCCTGTTTTACATTGGTATGGGGGGGTTGCTCTCAAGCAGGTGGTGCAGTTGGCTGGACCTCAGCTGGATGATGGGGTTGGAATGGCTGTGCTCAGATGGTAGGGAGATTTCCATGAGTCATAAATCAGTGAGTGGGACACTGGAGACTAGCCTGACAGGACATGGATGTTCTCTTTTAACTAAATGATGTGATGGGAAATGGCACAGGTTTGATTAAATGTGACCATAGCTAACTCGGCTAATGTGAACTAATTGATTGAAAACTTTGTCCAGGCTGACTTTTTGACATTTCTGGGTATCATGTGTCAAAACAAGGCTGCTGTAAAGGGCTTACAAAACGAGTCATCCTCACTAACTGAAAAGTTTTGATGCTGTTCTTTCAATGTACATTTGAGCTAAAATCATAGGTATGATAGGAATACCGTCCTATGCCATCTATACGCCAAACATTTTTTCTAGCATTGAGCGACAAATGTCCCTTCAGTGGGGGCTAATCCTGTGGATTAAAAAACAGTAGAAAAACACTTTCCAATGATTGGAAAAGCCTACACAGCCTTTTTAAACAAAACAAGGACTAAAATGTCCAATGAACGTAGGAAAAGTGCAGTCACTACTCTGTAGCCACTAAGGTAGTTAACCAGACATGGAAAAATCAAAATAAATAGTTTTAGGAAGCTGCTAGGACACCGAATGATACTGTAACTCTATGGCCCTTTACTGGAGGGATTAAACACCAACACATTCATTTATAGGGCGTTTCCCTGATGCTAATGGAGGTACAGTGATCTTTAAATCTCACATAGGTGTTGAGGTAAAGGCTGGCTTTTTACCTGAGAGAAGGCCTCAATAACTCAGAAAACCATTCCTTACAACAAAGGTATGCAGAAGAGCATCCCTGAAAACGCAACACATCAAACGTTGAAGCAGATGGGTTACAGCCAGCAGAAGACCACACCGGGTGCCAGTCCTGTCAGCTAAGAAAAGGAAACCAGGCCTATATTTCATGGAGGATCACTAAACCTGGGCAACAGAGCAAGAGAAGTTTGGAAAATGTTTCTTATTCAGATGAATCTTCAGATGAATCACTTTGTTCCCCTTAATACCAACTGAGCATCATTTAAGTGTTTAAAGTTCTGACAACAAAAGAAGGTCCGACCTGGTACCGCTGATATTCACTGATTTTATCCATCATAGAATCAGCATGACACGATTATCTTACATTTTATTAAATTGGTCGCAGAATGCTCATAGATACACTTATATCCCAGTTGTAATCAGACACAGGCATCATTATCATTGTGTTAATTACTATAAAGATGGTAATTGATGAAGAAGTGTAAGAAAGTCACAAGCCTAACCATTTCAGTTTCATCAGCTTAAAGTTCAAGAGGCGACTCCCTCCCAGCTCACATAATCCAGTCACACAAACCCAAAACTCTGGTTTCTTACCCACTAATGAGCTAATCACTAATCAGTCTGCTCATTATTAACCTAATTTGCCCCACCTGCAGCCCTCCGCCTGAAGCTTCTGACTATGATGCAAGCATAGCCATCAGCAGCGCTTAAACCTCCTCGCAGAATTAGAGTGATCATGGCCAAGCCGGCGAGTCATATGGCTAAAGGATTATATGCTCATCCCCTTAATCGGGCATTAACCCCACATGAAGTAATGCCAAAAATCTAATATATGATTTATCAACAGTTTAAATCTGGAAGTCTCCTCCTGATGTGCTGCAAATTAATCTCTATATTGAAATGTTACCTCATTCTTGTTTTAATTGAATGTTACATAATTCTGATTATTCACAGTAATGACAGTCATGTAAATGCAGACAGTACAGAACAGAGTGTTCTCTGCCTTTCACAGGGATGCTGGGAAAGGATGTGACCACCCGGAGTAGGTGGTCAATCGAGAGAAAATCGTAGAGAAAAATAATATGTGAATTAATTAATAGCACATACTGTTTCAGGGAGTCAGTGTAGAAAACAGGAACGCATGTGATACACAAAGAACTAAACCATCATTGTTTTTTTAACAATTCATCATTCATTATAATTTCTCTGCCCTGTTGTAGAGATGCTTATTATTACAGATTATTACGGGATAAACACTTATTAAGAGGATAAACACTTATTAAGAGTGGAAGTCAATGTACAGCAACTTGTAGTTCCACAAGGCACTGTACCGGGGCTTCACGTTTTCTTCTTTTACTACCATTCTCAGATAACTAGGTCTACCTGAGCAGATAATGGGGCCTCAAACAGAGGCGTGGCGTCCTGGTCGGGAGAGATTAACAAGGAGTTTGGATGAATTTATTGGATTCAGATTTCTTTGAAGTATTGTTATAATTACTATAAGTTTGTCGTTGGTATCACTTTGCCCTGCATCAGGCAGTCATTTCTGCAGGCAGTTTTGGTTTTCCTTCACTTGTTGCATTTGGTTTTGGATTCACCAAAATGTCTCCCTCCCCTCCAGAGTTGGCAAAAATACAGACTGTACCTAAGTAAAAGTACAGACAAGAAGTATAAGAAGTACACTTTTACCCATTAAAAGTAAAAAAGTACAGGCTCTGAAATGTACTCAAAGCAAGAAAGTAAAAAGGAGGAAGTTGGAGGAGGTTTTTATTTTTGTGCGAAGCTAACTGAACCTTGTGCTATATGAACATTACGATAAAATAACATCAGTAGATGATTTTATTTTAATTATACTCAGAAAGAATGAAAATTTTAAAAATCTCTTTTCTGTTGCCTACATTGTAGAAGTTGACGTTGCTTCTAAACAGGAAAATATATATAATCAGGGGTTAAAGTGGATTCAGCAGATGGGGGAAACCCTAAAATTGGTTGTAATGGCTCAGTGTGGGGAAAAGCATCACAAGTCACAATAATTTCTACTGAGAGCTCCAGCAGGTTTTTATTTGTGTGCAGGCTGTGATCAGCTGATCTGCTGCTCTTTCAGCCAGATGTCAGCAGATGTTTCATGAGTTGTCCATCCTCTACACTGACAGTACACTGTTTATGCTGTGTTTTTTCTAAATGGTATAAAGGTGGTATGAAGGTGGAATTCGGTGAATAAGCATCATCACCTAAATTCATATTAATCTCTGCTACCTTTTATGTAACCTAGCATGAGAACAGCTAATATGTATCAGTCACACACTGTTCTTTACCTCAGATCCATCACAGTACAGCAAACTAACCTGTTTATCCTGCACTAACCTGCAGAGGATTCATTCATGCAATCTTTAAATAACACAGTCTACCTCAGTTTGATTTGTAGCATGTTTCACAATATGATAAAAACTTGTCATGTGTACAGACCCAGTATCCGGTTTAAAAACATGAATACTTACATGGAAGCTTTAAATTTCCACTTTATCAAATCCCCCTGAGCAGTCTTTACCTTAAATCTAACCTCTCTTCTTCCTCTCCTGTCCTCTTTCTTAGCTTTCTCCATCTCTAAGAGAAGTTAGTTCTCTTTATTTTCTCTCCCTGTGAAATACAGCAGCTGGACCTTTAGCTATCAACACACTGTTCAACAAACAGCACACAAACAGTTTGTGTTCACTGATGTTTGTTGAGCTCATAGAAATGTTGCATTTGAAATTACCTACTACTTTAAAAAAGTCGCTCCCTTTGTGCTCGCTCCTCTTTTGTAGCGCTAGCTAGATGCTGAAATTCCGCAACTTACCGACACCTGCAGTCGTTCCAGTGTTGTGCCAAAAAACAAAAAAAACACTTAAACCGTGACTTTGGCACACACCATCTGTCTTTATGCAACATCTCCTGGTGATTGATAAGAGAAAATGACTGCCTTTCATGTTTTTCTGTTTAGGCTCAAATCGATTTCATGAAGATCTGCGGTGACAAACAATAACTCCCTCCAAACGCATTAAACCAAAAGTAACGAGCCTGCTTTGAAAATGTAAGGAGTACAAAGTACAGATAGTTGTTTAAAAATTTAGGGACTAAAAGTAAAATTAGTCAGAAAAAAACAGACATTATACTTAAGTACACTAACAAAGTTTTTGTACTTCATTACTTCCCACCTCTGCTCTCCTCACCCCCAACCAGTAGTGACAAATGACTGCTCCTCCCTGACACTGATTCTGTTGGAGGTTTCTTCCATTTAATATGCACTTTATGTGCTCTCTTAGCATTAAGTAGAATGTTTACAATGCAGAGTTGCCTTTAGCTAATACACGAATGAGGTCTAACCAGGTGTCAGATATTCATGTGCTGCAAACTTCCTATATTTGGAAGATCCTGGCTTCAGAAAGAAAACGTGACTTCTACCAGAAAGCCATTCTCCATTCTCTATGCTTCAGTTCAACCCCAGTACAGGCTAATGGGTGATATAATTGTTTCTTTTAAGTCTATATTTATGCACAGTCTAAATCTGGCATTCATCAATAAATCTGTCTAACAGTAAATTCAGAAGGTGCATGGATATGTTAAGGCATACCAGGACTGTAGACACAAGTGGAAAAGATATGGAAAGTGAAGTCCAGAGTTGTGCCAGTACTAGTATGGGCATTAGAGGCTGTAACCCCCAAACTGTGAAACTGCCTTCAGGCCAGATTCGAAGCAGAAGCACAACAAGAGGTGCTCAACAAGATGCTGGAGCTCCAGAAGCAGACACAAGCAAAAGGTACAGGGCGTGAGAGGACAAAGCACAAACGATGAGAAAGTGAAGACACAAGGTTAATGGCATGTACTATCAGCTTAGAGGAAACATCGGTTCCAATTTGTAGTACTTAAATATCTAGGGCAGCCATGCACTTAGCCATCTTGCAAGCACTCAACTCGTACAGCTCAACCATTTTTAATGCTCATAAACCTCTGCGTGCATTTTTGTGTGTGTGTGTGTGTGTGTGTGTGTGTGTGTGTGTGTGTGTGTGTGTGTGTGTGTGTGTGTGTGTGTGTGTCCATTAAAAATGGACATTTGTGCTGTGTATGTTTTTTTGAAACATTTTACGAAAGAAAGAATAAAACAGATCAAACTTGTACCAGTGATTCAAGTTTGATCCTGCCACTGATCTTTTATTCATTCTTGCACACAACATAGAGGTCCTTTTCTTCTCTTCTGCTCTGTGAATTAAGCTCTCTCATTTTTTTCAATCTTGTACTTGCCGTAATTTCCCTTTGATCTTACCTTTTGCCTTGTTTGGCTGCACATCTGTGAAACTTTCAATAAAAACAGTTTTCAGCGAAGTTTGGTATCGCAGTAATTCACACGACCGATTTGGCGCTATTCATGCCTATGCTGCAATAACAGCGACTGTGAACATCAGTGTCATGTTTCCCTCAAAGCCACAATAGGACGATCGCACATCCTCATTTCCCACACATCCTCGCAACAAATTTCCTTTTCATGATTATCCAGAGCTGACGTACAAAATGAGCTATTGATTTAATCTAATCCCTTCAGAGCACCTGAATTCGCAGGCTTATGGTCCTGTTGGGTGTTTACTCATAACCATATGCAAAAGTGGGCTTATCAGGCTACAAGAATTAATAGTAAGCAAGAAAACATGCAAATTGCCAGCTTTCCTAGAAATAATACTGTGCATATATTGGCCAGAGATAAAGCAATTTTACCAAACAAATTCTGAATTTGTTCAGCTGTTCGCTCTGACTCCAGGAAAAGATTAGCAGAAGAAGCAGCAGGCATTGAGAGCTCCTGATGTTTTAGTCTTCGGTATGAATAACAATAACACTGGATCTTCAAATTCCTCCATCAGTTGTAGACCACTGCTCCCTTCAATGAACAAAGTTCATTGTTAAGCCCAAATGAAGAGGAATAATTAATTGTATTAAAATATTCCAACGTTTTCTCAGCTACCAGTCTGTCTCCGCTCTAATCTAAAGGGAAGGATCAAGTTATACATTTGCATTATAACCCACTGCCTTAAGTTCAGCATGATCTGAAACATTTATATAACTATAATCTTGCCAAAACAGCCTCCGCACAGCACAAACATGTCAAACCTCAGTGAACAGTGAGTCACTTTGTCAGATCGGGCATTTTCACTTTTGTCAAATGCAAATCAATCACCCTGGTTCAAGACTTTGCACACTGACACTTCCTACTTAATTGCTAGGAATAAAAGCTTAATGATTGTTCAAATCTGGCCTGCACTTAAGCGAATATCAGACAGTCTGTGTTTCTGATCCTGATTTGAAATGCAGCTGTGGAGCAGGCAGGCAGCGTGATGCACTCTTGAGGGGCAGACCCACAATCAACTTATTCTCCCCCAAAATCTGATCCTTGATCACTCAGAGTATAATGCACCATGGCCTCTGATCAGTCAGACTCCAGGGGCCTCTCATGGCTTCTCCTTGTGCCATTCAATAAATTGAAGGCCAGTGATTGGGACCCCACAGAGCTGTGTGCCAGTCCTTACAAAGGGCCTGGAGCTGTGTGTGTGTGCCTGTGCCTGTGTGTGTGTTTGAGGACTCTTAACTCTTAACACCCCATCAGCTAAGTGCATCTATCATGTGTCAGTGTGCGGCTGCCATGGCAGCAGCTGCGGAGGCAGCGCTGAGCTGGGTCAGGCAGATGCTTCATTGGTCGCTATAATATTAATCAGCTATACCACCACATTGCTCTCCAACTATTCCACCACTCACTTGAAGGCAATGATTAATAGACTCAGTGATGCAAAAAAAATGTTTTTTAAAAAAAATACATCTTAGTTGTACTTGTGGCCATATGTTTTAAAAATATACAAACATATAGAAGATGATCTTTATTCTTAATGGTATCTTTCGCTGTCATTTGCCATTTTATGTACCGCTCACTGCACAGTTTGTATCTGCAGAATGTTCGGTTATGGAATACATAAACATATAGCTCAAAGTGACAGAGCTCTGAGAATGAAGAAGTCTGATGCTCTCAGATGGCAGATTAAATTAACACGTTTTTGGTAATGACCAAACTGAGTCTGTAGCTTAGTTTCAAACTTACTTATACTTTTAAGAATCTATTTATAGAAGTAATGCCATGCATAATGTATTGCTTTGGGCAAACGTCTTGCACTGCTTGTGAAGGCATTTATTTAAATCAATACTTTTTCAGCATTTTCACACACCTCACGTTTTCATCCACTACAAGTAAACTCTCAGCACTGGAATACGCTGCAGGAATATTTTATTAAAGGAAAACGTCTGTCCGCTGGTGATTTACACCATTTTGAGAAAGGCATCTCCCCCATGAACCTAATGGGGAATTTTGGCCCAAACCTCTTCTGCAGTACTGCTGTAGTGCAGCCGCACTGGAGGTTTTGAGAGCATGAGCTCCTGTTTGTCTGCAGCATCTCAATGAGGTTCATTTTTGGGCAAGTCTCACTGCCACCTCCAAGCTTAAGGAACAATGTTTTGTGCTTACAGCTTTTGATTCGTCAGAGTCATCAATATCTTATACGCTGGTCTCTCGGGTTAACAGTGGGTTTTGTCTCTCCACTCTTCCTTGGAAGTCTTGGAGTCATGAACATTGGTCTGTACCGCCATGAGAAAGGCCTCCAGTTTCTTGGACGTATGAAATGTTTGTCACTTTCTAGATGAGTGTTTGTTTTGCTCATGGAGGAATTTTGAAAAGTTCTGGTAAGGTTTACAATTGTTCCAAGTCTTCTGCATTTGTAGATCGGGATTCTAATGTGAAAGTTGGAAATCCCAGAATCTTAGAAAGAGTTTGTAATTATTACCTCTGATTATTTTTATTTTTTTTTGCTAGTGTGTGTTTTTTTCACTCTGTCTGTGAACACAGTAGCTTGAAAAGTTCTGAATAAACTCTGATCAAACTTTGTAGAGGTGTAGAGTGTGGTCATGTTAAAAATCCATGAAAATCTGGCTTACATCCAACATTTGAAACTGTTTCTTACTGCAATTTGTTACATCGATGACATAGACGCATACAGGGAATGATAGACTGGATTCTAAATAGGGGATTATGTTGCACTCTGACCTCTTCTTCGAGGTCAGTGTGTTTTTATTGACAACCGATAATTGTATATGGTGATTGTAAATATCACATTATAGTTTGCATCCAGATATCATGTCACAGTTGACCTCTGACCTCACTTTTAGGTTTAACATCTGCCTTTCTTTCATTTTTACTCAAAAAATGTATTTTGTCCTTAAAGAAGGTGATGTCAAGAGAAAGAGAACGAGCTACCTAGTTAGTAGTATATATAGTAGTAATAGTAGTAGTATATAATATTATATAATAAGCTCAGGTCAGTAATTTTTTACTGCACTACAAAGTTCTTCAAAAGCATGTTTCAAAGAAAATAAAATGAATTTACAATAATGTTCCCTTAAAAGTACTTACAGCCCAGAGAGTGGGCAGTAAGTACTGATCTTGTTCAAATTACCGTCCTTCTCATCTCCTGAAACTTCAAATGGAGTGCACAGGGTTAGTAGGAGTCAGGCCTGGGTGTGTCTCTATTCCGGCAGTATCTCTTAATTCATAATTTGGTAGTGCTGCGATTTGCACTGTAACCTTACAGCGAGAAGGTCTTTGGTTTAAAGCCAGGCTGGGGCCTTTCTGTGTGGAGTTTGGATGTTTTGACATGAGTTCTTTCTGGCTTCCTCCACAGTCCAAAGGCATGCACGGAGTAGAGTAACTGGTTAATCCAAAGGTGTGAGTGTTAGCATAGGTTTAGTTTGTGCTGTTTAAGATTTTATTTGGGGGTCTGACGCAGTTTAGAATGAGATGCACTCAAAAATAGAAGAAATCAGCAGGGGGGCGGGTAGTTTTTCCACATGAGATCATCAGGAAGAAAAAAAAACAGAAGTGGAAACTTTTCTAAGATATGCTAAACAATGCAAGAAATGGTTTCACACACATACAAAACACACCCTTTCAGCTTTGGGAAAATCCCTTTTGAGTGTAACCGTCAATCATCGTTATGACTGTTTTCTCATGATGATTGGTGAAGTCTTAGAAGTGGTTGTGTCTTCATGTGCTAAAGGCAGGGTAGGGTCAGCATCCCACGCTAATTTGTCTGTTCGGGGTAACAGCATGACTCGACTTTGTACCAAGAGCCCAAAATACAGTTCAGGCACCCCCTAACACCCATACCAACAGTTCTTATGTAGCATCTACTCTCTCCTACTTTGCCTATTTCTAATCTCATCCTCTACATTCGATCCAGTTTATTAGATTTAAATAACCGTTTAACTCGATTCACCTCGTGGGTGGAGCCTCAACCCAAAAAAGTTAAGATTTCCAGAAGCAAAGTAGCTAGACATAATAACCAGAGATGAAACAATAATAGATACAGGATTCTGTATCTTTAAAAAGTGCATAAATAAAGTATGCATAATCAAATTTTAAAAAAACAAAACAAAAAATAGCAGCACACTATGTGCTTCTGTTCTACTGTGGCTGCCAGGAAGTTGTTTCATTGCTGTGTTTGCACATTGTGACATTTCACCAAGTAAATGCAGCCAGAATTCTCGTTATTTGTTTCCCTTTGCCGCTCTGTAGTTATGTTGCCAGTTTGCTTTGGGATGAGAAAAAGCCTTGTGAGTCCTTTGTGCCTGCGTGTTTCTTCATCTTGCTGTGGTTTCCTGGAGTTGTTCCGACTGCACTGTTATCCAACGTAACAGTGGTTTTTGTGTACCACCTTGACATCTTTTCCTCAAAAACAATTTATTTCTGGTTTCCTTATAAAAACACTCAACAATAATCACATTCCATAAATGCTGCTGTGGTAATAATAGGGTTTTAAAATATGCCATGGGGCACAGTTATTTTAAAGTGCACAGACATTACAGATTCAAGGGTTTACAAGGAACCTTTATTGATTTTTCATCAGGATATGTTTTATTTCAGCACCACATATGCAGCAGAAACACAGCCCGAGGGTTTTCATCTGGATAGCTATTGCAGAGGGAAACTAAACATCTGTAAATCCAGCCATTTTCTCGAAGAAAGGGCTTCTCGGGCTGTTTCCTCAGACACCCCCGGACTGACCCACATTAAGCAATTTAATTTGCTAAAAGTTTTTTTCCAAGGCAATCCATGAGTGTGCAATCATGTGAATAAATATCTACATAACAGGGATCAATAGAACAGAAATGTAATTTCCAGCATCATAAAAGATTTCAGTGAGCAGCCACTCTGCAAACGTATTGATTTGTTGAGCAGATGTTGATAAAACAGGCGACTTGAAAACCTGTGAGAATACATCCCCATCACCACGCTCTAACTCATTGCTAAGTATTAATTACCATCAGTGTCTCGACTGAAAAGTGGCTGATGGTGTGCGGCCTTATGCTACTGGCAGTGCTGTGTTACTGTCTGCTTTCTACTTCTGCTGTCTGCTGGTGGCACTTGTGCACACACATATCTGCTGATTAGGACGTGTTGCTGCTGTGTGGACCTTATATACAGTTTGTCACTAAGAGGTCTCACCAGCATGTGTAGTTGTATTAGTTATATGGCTGTAAAGCAAGAATTGTGAGCACAATTTTGATGGGTAGGACTGAAAAAAGTTGCTATACTAGTTATTGGTAGTTCAGCTGGAATGTCTCAGTCACACTAGAATAAAAATAATATGACAACATCTTTGCAATTAAGAACAGCAGTTGTCCGGCGAAGGCATTATTTAGTGTTTGCCCGCAGGCTGAGCGTGTGACACTCTTGTCCTCTGCGAGGTGATTGCACAGGTCACCAAGTGGGAGGGAATCTGTCTCCAGACAATCAAAAGCCTACTCTGACAGACAGCAACCACTCTCAGACAGACTGCATGCAGGTTTGAAAATATCCATCCAGGCTAGAACCTGTCCCAGCTACTGTAGGGCCAGAGGCGAGGTACGCTCTGGACAGGTCACCAGCCTGATGCAGAGACAACCATTCACACTCATACTCACACCTGTGCACAATGTAGATTCACCATATAACCTAACCCCACTAACTGCATGTTTCTGGAACGTGGGAGGAAGCCAGAGTACCTGGAGAGAGCCCTCGCAAAGTGGGAAGAACATGCAAACTCCACACAGAAAGGCGTCAAACTCAGGAGCTTCTTGCTGTGAGGCAATGGTGCTAACCACCACACCACCGTGCTGCAAAAAGTGCTGTACAATTTATAAACACAGACAGACTGCCAACAGCCTGAGTCAGTCTGTGCCAATGAGCGCATCTTATCTATTTTGCAGTGGAGGACTTCACTCAGCTGACTGCCAACTGGCTGTATTCTGTTATGTGTTATTGTGCAAAAGTCTTAAGCCACCCTTGACATTTTGCAAGGAAAATGGGGAATTGGTGCAGAGATTAGTCTTAGCAAAAAGTTTCTTCTTTGGATGTTGGCTGTCTTTTGCTACATTAAGATGATCCCACACTGCGTCAGTCGTGTTAAGGTCCAGGCTGTGGGGAGACCAATCCATGACTGATAGTGTTCTGCTGTGTGTTTTTGTGCAGATATGCTTTCACCGCAGTAGCAGTGTGTTTAGGATCACTTTCATGCTAAAAAATGAAGCTCTTGCTACTCAGATGCGCTTCAGTTTCTGTTTTTTTGCATGGTGCACCAAAATCTGGATGATCTCTACATTTCTGCATTCACAGTTACTTTAACTTTGAGAAGATCCCCAACAACACTGGCTGAAATGCAGCCCCAAAGCATGACAGAGCCTCCACCATGTTTTACTGTTGTACCTCTCCTCTGACTTCCTCTATACATGCTAACTGTTTGGACTAAAAAATTCAAATTTGAATGTGTCACTGCATAGGAGCAGTTTTTGTATATTTTGGCAAAACTAAGCCTTTCCTCCCCATTTCCCTTCCTTAAGAATGGCTTTTTGACAGCCACCCTTCCACTGAGACCACTTCAGATAAGGCAAGGCAAGGCAAGTTTATTTGTATAGCACAATTCAACAACAAGGTGATTCAAAGTGCTTTACAGAGACATTAGAAACAAGAACAAATAAAAAGCATGATTTAAAATTGACAGCACGGTGGCACGGTGGTTAGCACTGTTGCTGCACAGCAAGAAGGTCCTGAGTTCAATTCCACCATCAGGCCGGGGTCTTTCTGTGTGGAGTTTGCATGTTCTCCCCGTGTTTGCGTGGGTTCCCTCCGGGTACTCCGGCTTCCTCCCACTGTCCAAAGACATGCAGCTTGTGGGGATAGGTTAATTGGATAATCCAAATTGTCACTAGGTGTGAATGTGCGAATGAATGTGAGTGCAAATGGTTGTCTGTCCCTGTGTGTTGGGCCTGCGACAGACTGGCGACCTGTCCAGGGTGTACCCTGCCTCTCGCCCTATGACAGCTGGGATAGGCTCCAGCGCCCCCCGCGACCCTGAAAAGGATAAGCGGAAGCGAATGGATGGATGGATGGATGGATTTAAAATTGAATAAAACAAGCAAATAAACTAACTAACTAATTAACAAACAAACAAACAACAGTATATAAAATCAGAACAGTAGATAAAATCAGTAGTTAAATGTAAGTTTTGAAATTTAAGCTTAAAGTGTGGATTTGGTGCTTTATTCAAATGCAGCTGAGAACAGGTGAGTCTTCAACCTGGATTTAAATAAACTGAGTGTTTCAGCTGATCTGAGGCTTTCTGGGAGTTTGTTCCAGATATAAGGAGCATAAAAGCTGAATGCAGCTTCTCCGTGTCTGGTTCTGACTCTGGGAACTGATAAAAGACCGGATCCAGATGACCTGAGGGATCTGGATGGTTCATACTGGGTCAGGAGGTCACTGATGTATTTTGGTCCTAAACCATTCAGAGCTTTATAGGCCAGCATCAGAACTTTAAAGTCTATCCTCTGACGGACAGGCAGCCAGTGTAAGGACCTCAGAGCTGGACTGATGTGGTCCACTTTTTTGGTCTTAGTGAGGCTTCGGTGAACAGGAGATGGATCAGTTGTCGAGATATGCCAGGTTAATAGCACTTTGGGAATGACCTTGTTGGTACCAAGGACTATTTTACGCCTGTCCAACTGTTTTATCTTTCACATTTTTCATACATTCAACTTAAGAAATGAGAACAAATGATATGCTTCTATGATAGGCTACTTGTTAAAAAGTGCTCAAAGATTCCATTTTAACTTAGGTCTTTGCTAAGTTGTCCCTTGAGTTAGGTGTCTTGTTCGAATGATTCATGAGTCAATGTTAAGTGGCTTAACAAAGAAAAATCATTCCTCTGACAAATGATCAGACACAAGAACTGGACTAAAATGGATGAAGGAGCAGCCAATTACCAAAGAAATCCCTTCAGAAATCCTGGACAACTGATGCTTAAGACCAGTAAACATATATTAAATGCCTGGCTCCATGGAAGCAAACTATAAAGAAATGATGGGTTAACACTTTTGCACAGTGTTAAATTCCTATAAAAAAATAAAGAAACAATGTTTGCGAGTGCCTCAGGTTTCAGTTAAATTGCTCTCCTGCAGAAACCATATCCGGAATTTCTGAATTTCTCTTTTAGATCTACCAGGTTCTGGCTGGACTCTGAGTGTAAGTGGTTAATAAGAATTTCTGTTTAATGCAAGCTCACAAACAGACTGCAAATGATTTCCAACTTGATCCCATTTGTTCACAACCTAAAAATGGCAGATTGACTCAGTCTTATTCCAGTTTTATCACACGTTAATGCTTTGAAGACCACAGCTGACTGTGAGTGGTCGCAGACCTGGTCCCCGTCTTTGAAGCAACCATTTCAAAGGCAAGAAGATCAGAGCATCAATGCACATGAGTGCAATAACTGGTTGTGCTGCAGTCTGTCACCAGTTTTCCCTCATGTAGCTGTAGCAGTAGCACCAGTGTTTACAGTGACCTGTCAAAATCAGTGGTCATTTATAGAACTTTCAACTCTTTTAAACTGTAAGCGGCAATGAAAAGTGATGTCTGTCAAACATAAATGGCATTCCACATGGTGCACAGCGACAGAATACCAATAGACCACAGTTATGACCACAGTATGCCAAAAAGATCAAATCATGCACAGAAGTAAAAGGAAAAGCGTGACAGGTTCATTTACTTTCTTGCTTGTACCACCTTCACAATCGCTCTTGTCAGTTCACAGCATGGAGCAGGCTTTAGATTTAGTGTGCTAACTTCAAGCTGAACCCGGCGTTTTCAGAGTTGCAAGAGAGGGTCATAGCGCTGCACATCGTCATGAATGCCTTTATAGGGTTTAATGAAATCAGGACTGTGGACTTTTTTCTCTTTGAAGCTTTTTTCCTGCTCTAGTCAAGCCTCGGATTCATCAGAGATTGAGGTAATTTAGAAATAGTCTCCATTAGCAGAATGCAAAGAATAAATATTTAATCATTGAAGGCTGTCTATTATCAACCACAAAAATTTGAACTTACCGGTAGTAAATTTACAAGGTCTGAGGGATGACCCAGCTTTTTTTTTTTTTTATCACTTTTTTCTCTTTTTCTTCCTGTATTTTTTACTCTCCGCACATTATTAGGACAACAAGTAATAGCTGGAGATTTTAATTGCACACTGAATCCAATCATAACCACATAACAGATACTAAAAAGAATTGGGTTTTAAGACATGTTGAGGGGTTCAGATGGTAAGACTTATTCATGTTATTCTAGCAAATTCAGTACATGATCCAGGATTGACTACTTTCTGCACCTGCAAACTCGATGCTAAAGTCAAGTTTACTAGAAAGCCCAGCTGATTAAAGACCCCCATTAGAGCACAAGTTCAAATGGCTTCAGTGAGGGAAAAAATTATTAATAGTGAAGAACTTATCTGCATCAATCTGCATTTAATGGGAAGTTTTTTTAAGGGGATATATAATAAGCTAAACAAACTTATAATCTAAAAATAAACAGTTTGACAAACAGGACTGTACCTGGAAGATTAAAATTAAACTTCAGAGTCAAAATAGTGATTCACAAAGAGAAAAATAATATATTTTTTTATATATGGTACTTGGTCCCTCATTGGCATGGGCTTTATTTGAAAACTGATATGTTATTGCAATGTGCTTTTTTTCTGATTCTTAAAGTTCTCCAATAACTGTCTAGTGAGACTGAGATCGGGTAACTGTGGCAGACAGTTTGAACTCCATGGTTTTTTGTGGTTTTTCAAATTGTTCTTGCAAGCTGCAAGGTGTGTTTGAGATCATTATTCAGTATGAATCCTTCTCCACAAAGATGTACAGACAGGCAGACGGAGGGTGGAGCACGTCTCAGTGAAGGCGTCCAACAAGAGTGTACGCAAAATACCCTCAGGCATAAATCTTCCCAACACCGTGTTTTACTCTGGATTTGATACTCTGCGGTATCATTCTCTCTCCAGTTTGTCTCCTTACATGAACCTTTCTGTTACTGCCATCAATCTCAGACTTTAGTACATCAGTAAAATGCTTTTTTTTCCTTGAGTAATTCACTGTGAAGTTGCTGTTATTTCTTAGCCGGTCCCAAGTGTTTGCCCTTGTTTTCTCTTCTTTCTGTTTTTTAGAGACCTCTACTTGTCCTCTGATACTGTGATTAGATAGCCTTCTTTCAACAGGACATTTGCTGATTGGAGTCTTGTATTCCGTACCTTTGATGAAGTTTTCTTTCTCTCAGTGGACAGCGGGATATAACTTATCCCATTTCCACAAGGCTTTTCACAGTGGCCCTAAGAAAGGTTTAGCCAAGCCCTGAACTGATGCCAATACAGGCCCTCTACGCTGAGAATAACATTCTGACTTTTACACTTACACTTAGTTTTGATATTATCCAGTATCATAATCCTTCTTAGCAAGCAGGGCCCTGCTGGAAACCAGTTAAATTTTTTAAACAGTCATGTTTTACCTGGCCATGCTTGAACAAACTTCTGATAAATGAACACAAATGAATAAATGAACGCTTCATCACTTGATATACTTCAAGGAAATCCAAGCTGAGAAATTCAAATCTAGAACCTTCTTGCTGTGAGGCAGCACTGCTAGCTAGTGCAGTTTGCCACTTAAAATGATAATTAGGAAAACTCCTTCAAATGTTAGGATATTCAACTTGACTCTCTCCTCCAGTGTGTCTTTTGTTCTGTCTTCCTCCCCTTTCCCCCAACCGGTCTTGGCAGATTGCTGCTCATCGTTGAGCCTGGTTCAGAGGTTATTTCCTGTTTAAAGGGAGTTTTTCCTTCCTACTGTCGCCAAATGTTTCCCCATAGAGGATCATCTGATTTTGGGGGTTTTCTCTGTATTGTTGTAACATCTTTATCTTACAATATAAAGCACCTTTAGGTGAAATGAGTTCAGCCAATTATGGATAGCGTTGAATGTTAATCAGTCATGACTTTTCAAACATTTACACACAGATATAGTTAGTCTTACACTATTTTAAGGATCTGGTGAGCGAGAAATGCTGGTAGCCTACTGAAAACATTAACTGACCAACACTATTAAGATTAAGATTATACTGCTGTGTTTTGATTTGGCCAATGTATTCTCATCCTAGGGTTTTACTGTAAATATTACCAATGTGTCACTGACACAAAGACCCTCTGGTGTCAGTGCCTTATCTAACAGATCACAGCAATATTACTTATAGAAATATATTGACCCTCTTTTCAACTAAGATATAGTCCAGTCCAAAATGGATGGGTGGCAGTGAATACATAACACGCTTGTCAGTCAGTTAGTTTGTGAGCCTAGTTTTGCATTTTATAATACACTGATAAATTTAATTTACACTCACTTCTTCCTTTCACTTACTGGTTAGCGTTAGATATGAAACCTACCTGGTAAGGTTTGAGGAGAGATTTCTGTTTGGTGTAGAAAATAAACTATGCCCCTTCCGAAGCATCAATATGTGACAAGCAGTTGGGGGTAAGAGGCTCACTATTGCTATAACAAGCTGTGTTGTGGAACTGGACACCTTGTGTGTATCTGTGAGATGCCAGGGGCTTTCACAAAACTGCAGTACTTGATGTCCTGGGAATGAGAACAGGCTGGTTTGGCATGCTCTTAGCAGTACATTAATTATATTTGTGCTCGTCCATGTGGACAGATTTTTTTAAACTATACTTGTTTAGACATCATGTTTGGGGGGTTTTTTCTTCAGAAGAACAAAGGAGGAAAAAACACCCATGTGGACTAGACCTTAAAGCCTTTCTTGCACACAAAGAGTTATGAATGCTGGTGGAGATCCCCCGCTGATGTATGATGACCACTTTTGGGAACCACCACTTTGGGAACCACCACTTTTATTTTGGGAGTTTTGTGCATGTGTATGAGTATGTTAAGCCCTGGAGTTAAAACGATGGCAGGAAACTGCAGATAAATGTCCCTCTCTCAGTGGAAGGGTGTAAGTAAAGTTCCTCTACCTGCACTCAGAAATCTCACCTAAGTGTTCATTGTGCGCTGTGCTGTGCAACAAACTCTCCTAGTCTGACCTTGTCTCCCCAACAACAGTTAATGGCTTTAAAAGCAAAGAGCACTGCGCTTTCTGCTGCGAAGGGCCACTCACTGTCAGTGTGAACAAAAGAAGTGTGTCTGTAGCTTCATATACTGAAACCCGAACACTTTTGTATACATCTGTAAACCCTTCTTCCAGTCTTTACTTGTAACTTTCACTCTGTTTCACACGTTTTGACTTTCTTTTCAGAATACCACATTAACTTCTGTTTAATCATTCAGTATCACCTAAAAACTGCTTTAAAGTCATCCAAATAAGGACCCGTGCGCACGAGGTGTTAATGAGAATGTGCTCAAGTTAGCCCACAAGTCCGACCATTAGGATTCAGACAGAAGAACGCATCGGGATTAGCAACAGATAACCATTGCAGGTATTTTCTGTTGCAGCAAAATAAACCGTGTCTGTTATGCAATAACGATGATTTGCATCTCATTAGATGATTTGTCTGGTATACTGTCAGCTTCACTGCAATTTTACAATTTTCATTTGGTTTTGTTTGGTTTTTAAACCGTCAAGCAGATTCCAAATGACTTTTGTTCAGCTAAATGCATGATAGGTAAGATCAAATAAAACGTTCTACTTGGATGAATATTTGTTTGGTTTTGTCAAATCCTTTCTGAAAATACATGGATAAACAAAGCTTACATTGGGTTTGTCACCAATATCGGGCTGGTGTGACCAAATTGTGAACAAAGGATTAAATATTCATTTGCATGGTCATACCAGGTGTCAGCGTATCCAGCTCCATGACAGTTTGGGTTTGTGTGTCTGCTCAAATCCAGGAACATGCTCATTGTTCAGACGTTGCATGCATGAGATGCCTTGTCAGCAAAAACAATTTAAGCATTTACACAACTCATTAAAAGCATGTGACGGTAAGCTGCCACAGGTAGCTGACTGGTGTTGTGATGAAACACATCGAGGCTTCTTCGCGAACTCATGTATTTGCTTTCTCACAAAACAGGACCAGCTCCATCATCCACCTCGTCCTTTGGATATTGGTCATCCAGGATAATCCATATCATTTTTGGGGGGGTTTCTTGTTTGCTTGTTTTTTCTTTGTGTCTTATAATTTATCATTTATTCTCAATAATTGGATGTACATATTGCGCGATCTATTGTTTGCCTTTGTTCTGCCTGTTTTGCTCCACTAAACTATTTCTGTTCTTGTGCGCTTCTGTTAGTCTGAACTATACAAAGCACACAATTCAAGGAAAGTAGCGTGACTGTGATTGTGAATGTCACAGTAAGCATCCATATGAATGGTCATCCAGTAGGGAATATGAACAATAGCTGAACAGCTAGAATCAGATCAAATCTACATAAGGTGGCTGTTATCTTTCTCATTTTGCTACAAACTAGATGATTGACTGGTCTTAACTTTAAGAAGAAATGATGGCTAATATTATAATATAATGTGCTTTCAATGTCATTTGAAGTCAGAGTCAGTGCGTTATAGTGAGGATGTAGCAGCAGCAGCAGATCCTTCCCCTACAGCTCTGATCTATATGTGATTTTTTGTTTTAAATCCATCTGTAGGAACGTTCTCAGTTTTGCCTGCGTTTGCAGATGTGTTAAAATAATAATCAACACAGATACATAGAGGTTCACAAATATTTTCACATACAAAATTCAGCAGCCAAGTTCAACCAATCAGCTTAGCATTCTTCATCACAGGTAAAAATAAATGCAAAACACACTAAGGTTTACATGACTCATGAGACACATCGCATTTCCTTGTGTTGTGAATTCTGGGAGAAACTGCAAAGTAGAGGAGTTAAAAAATGTGCAAAAATAAGAGATTAACAAAATATACATCCATGAAAAAATGTTATGTTTATGTAAAGACTAGAGATAATCCAGATCAAAAAAGTATAAATGACCGAATCGAGATCAGTGCATGTGTTTGTGGATTGTGTCCTAATAGATACAAATTAAAGGCACAGATATGGATAAAGATTTACACAAACAAATCACCCTGAGCTGTGATTCTCTATTTTATGAGTTGTGAATACTTGTGAGACTTTTATTTAAATACTATCCCAATGAAAACTCTCAGCAGCAGAGAAAATAATTGTCTTTAAAGCTTGGCCCACAGAGGCCATGGCAACTTCTGCGTGGTTGAAGAGAACGAATGAATACCCTCAGGAAGCTTACATAATTGGAAGCAGCAAAGAACAACAATAAAAAAAAGCCTGATGTTAATCATAACTAAGCTTCACTTCAGCCAGGGCATATTTACATTTAGGCTCTTTTTGGTTTTTAGCCCTGGAGTGTGGGTGGCGGGTCGTGCTGTGCGATACTGTACATTTTGTCATCGATCCGATACCAAGTAAGCACTGTGCCAGTACTGCAGATATCCATATCGATACCTTTAACCTACAATGGCAGCTTATGTAGGAGAGAACTGTGTGTCGTGATGTATGAGATAAATCATTAGCAATTTGCAAATTCTGAACAGATTTCAATGACCACTAAATCACTGTGGTTTTTAGTTTCCATAATACTCAAATAACACAACAAAACACACCTTTCAGCTTTTCATGTGTTTTGAAATTGGATTTCTGGATACCTGAAATGTAAATGTGCTTTTCTCTAAAGGACTTTCAGTCAGTTTCGGTTGTTTTTTTGTTATAAGCTATAAATAGAATAAATGTGGCAGTCAACACAAAAAGGTTGAGACACAGTTTATAGTCCATATTTGTTCAATTTCCAGCAAAACAATTAATTTAACACTATTCAGTGGGTTACATACTGAAGTTAGAGGGAACCAAGTATCGATCCAGGCATGCTGCTATTGATCTGATGCCAATTCCAGTCCAAGGTTCATCAGAGTGTGAACGTTTGATAAAATCACTTAGGTCGAGAAAAACATGCTTGTGTGAACGAGGCTTGTAGTATAGAGCACTTTGAGTTCTCAAGCCGAGTAGAAAGGTGCTATATAAGAACCAGTGCATTTACCATTTAGACTCAGCCTGCATGTACTTGTCACATACTTTACATAGAGGAAGTTGTACTGCGGGCCAATTTCAAGCCCTGCCTCAAACTACCTTTAAAAAAAGTGGAAATAGACATCTCTATTCCGTAAGGCCAGTAATGTTGTGGGGATGGAGCTGGACTCCCTCAAGGTGGTGTCGGAGAGGCGGATGTTGTCCAAAATAAAGACAATGTTGGATAACACCTCCCACCCACAGGAGCACGTTCAGTGAGAGACTGAGAGTACCGAAAAACACCACTGAACGACACAGGAAATCTTTCCTGCCTGTGGCCATCTCCCTGTACAACGCATCCACTTAACACACTGTTTACTGCTACAACTACACATGTTTCTTTTCCAGCTATTTATTAATAAGTGACTTATGTATATATATATATATGTATGTATATATTGTACTATTCTTAGTTAGCGTATTGTCTGTCTTGTTAATGTTGGTTTATAATGGAGCACTGTAACAAAAAAATAATTTCCCCCAGGGATCAATAAAGTATTCTGATTCTGATTCTGATTCTGATTTTGAACCATCCGCATGTCAGATTAAGACAAAAGAGCAAACAGTAAAACATAATTGACAACACTTTGTAGATGTGCATGTTTTTTTACATATGAGCGTGCAGCGTTTAAAGCGTGTAAGTACTGACCTTACTTTGAGTTTGATTCTGTAAAAAGTGACAAAAACATTAGCGTCCATCGTGCGTGGGAAGAAAACTTCTTTTTAAAGCGAAAAAAAACCCTAAACCTCCAAGCAAGCACCAAGTGCGCTACCACGTAATGGGAAATTCAGAGAGAAACTCGCGGATTCTTCAACTGACCGCGGCACACCTGCACCAGGGTAAACCTCCGCCTGCTCCAGTCCTGCTTTACGGGTGAAAATAGAGCAACAGGACCGCTGAGTCTTTGACTTTATTTATTTTCTGCTGTGTTTTACTTGCATCTATTTGAAAGACTGAGTGTAAACACAAAAAATATTTTATTTTATGCGCTGGAATGTGCAGAAAATAGGTTTAAATGTTAAACTAATTTATTCAAGTCAGAGAATGGTGCATATAATTTTATTTTTGCTTGATGCATAAAGTTAAAAGATTAAAACTGATAAAACATGTTAAAAAAAACGATACTTTTCTATTTGATTACATTTTGTATGATGGTTTATGCAGGAAAAAGTAGAATTGGGCTGAAAGATCTATCACTTTATCACCTCTTCAGGTTGTATATCCTGTTTTTAAAAAGTAACTAAGTAACTAAGTAATTAATTACTTTTGAAAATAAGTAATCAGTAAAGTAACAGGATTACTTTTTTGGGGAAGTAATCAGTAATTAGTTACTGATTACTTTTTTCAAGTAACTTGACCAACACTGCCCATTACCAGTTTACAAAAGTTACAAAAACATCATAGAGCAGGTTTTTTTTAACACTTGTTTATCTTCAGTTGTTCAGTTCATATCTATCCACACTGCTCACTCTCATTGCACTAGCAACATTGTATCTAAAGCCTGCAGCTCTTCCACACACCTCTCCCGACTTTGTGGTATTGAGAGTGGATAGTGGATGGCTACATTATCTGCTGGATCAAACGACTTCTCCAACTGAAATTCAGCTTAGCATTCTTTGCAGCTCGGGGAGACAAGCAGCTGCATTTCTTTCCACAGTCAGAAATTTTAACAATGTGAATTTTTTTAAATATTTAATGACTGCATTTCTTTCAAGGTTTTCTTTGACAGCCCTATTCTTCTTGTTCCAATGACCTCCATATCAGCTACCTGTGGAAAACTACCCACAGTGGAAAAAAAGCACAATCTTCTTTCTGTTTTGGTTGTACATTGGCTGATGTAATTCCTTTGTTTTGAAAATCAAGCCTGATGATATCCTTCCTTTAAATTAAGACTTAATTGCAGAATGAAATCTAAATGTCTGTTTTGATTATTGTACAGTCATTACATTGTGCGATACTATCTGCTTCATTATGATGTAAGGAGAAAAGGTGAACTGCGAAAAATCAAAGCAGCGGAGGTGAGAATATTCTTACCTTCATTTCACATTTTTAAATGAAATCTTTACCATACCCCCGTGTGATGACCCTGTCTGGACAGGTGTCTCCAGGTGGGAGCCTGATAGGCAGAGGAATCTCATATATTTAGCTCACCTGATTTGGCTGCAAGACTTATTAAACTTCACTCATTAAGTTTTTTTTGTATTCCTGTGCAAGATGTAAAATGCCTGCAAACCGCAGTGAAATCAGAAAGCAATTAGCTATGGCCACATTTAGAGGCGATCAGGTTGCATTGGGATTGAATCTCAATGAGGTTTAAATGCAATCCAAGACATTTCTCCACTACCAAGAGCAGAACTGATAACACTGGAACTCCAGTCTTGAATAATTTAGCCCAAGGATGCATTTTATGTACTGGGTTTCAGTGCTCATCCCCCTGCTAAGTTTTAGGCAACTTTTCTGGCACTGAATCTGTAGAAATACATACTGATGCTCTTTAACTAGAAAGCACATTTTTACATTTTCTTGATTGTTTGTTCTTGTCTCACAGTTGTTCTTATATTCTCTCTCTCTTCTCTCCTTCCATTCACATGGCTGCCCCCCTTCATAGCCCCTCTTCTGCCATCAGTCTGTCCCTCCTCCCTCTATTTTTGTCTTTCCTCTTCCGCCAGGCTGAGTAGTGTCTTTTCCTGTCTTCTATTTCTGTCCTGCTCTATGTCTCCCCATTTTCTCCTTCAGCCCCCCCGCCCCACTCCACACGCACACACATACCACCAGCTCCTTCCCTCACGTCTCTCTCCTCTTTCTCAGGGGTCCTGTTCTAATTCAGTACTCATCCTCCAACCTACTTTACTGCCTTCTCTAATCCACCATTCACACGTTAAATGCCTGCATGGATGTATAGCAGCGATACAGCGGCGTACGCCTTCACTATCTATCTCCCCACCCCAACTTTCATCTCATTCTTAACTTTCTCGTCTCTTCTTCCCATTTTCATCTTCCTCGCCTCTTACCCACGCTCATTTTCCTCTAATTTTCCTTTTCCTCTCCTGCTCTCGACATCACAGAGTCATGACTGGCCAAAGGGGGCGGTTAGGAGAGGCTTTTGACAAGAAGTTTCAGAGAAGCAAACACAATTTCCGAGCAAGGAATTAAGAAGACAACTGCTTATCCGCCCCCAACACTTCTCAGGCCCAGTAAACAACTGGAAGTCTCTTCTACTCTGCTGCCGCTGTGCCTGCCCACTGTGACAAGCCACTTAACACAAACACATATAATACACCTGCCCACAAACTCCGAAACTTGTTCTCGCCCGTCATGCTAGATACCTGTTTGTTTACATCACAACCATTTTCTACATGAATGCCCATATGAATGACGGGCATATATGAGTCTCAGGCCAGTAAAACAAATGTACCAACTCCTTATGTGTTTGCTTGGGGTTTTTTTATGTAATCCCATGGAGATGTGTGCACACACCATTATATGACGGCTACAAAAGCAAAGACTTTTTACTAGAGCCACGTTCATTTTTTAATAACAGTGACCACTGCCAGGCTGACATTAATCTAAAAGCGAGGAATTGGTGTGAATTCGTAGCAGCCTGCACAGCTAACGTACAAATACTGAGTAAAATAACAATGACAGGTAAAGATTAGCATAACATTTAGTGAGAGCAGTCAGTCATTTTGTTGTTGTTTAATGAGCAATCTAATTATAATTCAGATGGCGAGTCAGAATTAGTCGTTTAGATTATCAAATCGAGACAGCATCCGCCTGCCAGCGAATAACGTCTGGTAATACCTGATTATCACTTAGGCTTTCTTTTGTTTTTCATATTGTTTCTGAGAATGTCGTAATAAACGGGATATGTTAAAGAGACCAAGCATAAATTAGCCTCCTTCTGCAGTACTTGTGTAACTGTGTTGAGATGCATCCTTTTTCCTGCTGAGTTATAAACTTTCAGCTTTTTGTAAACACAAAAAGTGGCAAGGACATTTTCAGAGTGTTGAAGTCTGCAGCAGATCAATGAACATTTATATAAATACACACAGCAGAATTTATAGAAGGCTGATACTTTAGCATAAAGACGGCAGCTAGCTTACTTCTCCCCTGCTCTGCCCAGCCTGCTCTGCCCAGCCTCTTCTGTTGCTCACCATAAAGCATAACTATTCATTATTCTCACATTTATTTACGAATACAAAAAACATGCTCATGAATCAATATGTTACAAATTATAAGAGTACATATTTTTGAATTGTGATGGAAGCAGTGTCAGTTTTTGTTAGTTCTTGTTCGGTGGCATAGCAGCTACTAGACGCAGAGTGAATTACAGTATATAGACAAATGTACTGGAGTACCTGTGCATTACAGCTGCAGGAGCCATGGAAAACCATTAAAGCTCTTTGCACACAGTTTTGATGCTGATGTGTCAATGCTGAGGTTTGTAACTCAGGACTGAGAGAGCAGAGTGTTGGTGACTTTTATGCACTGTGGGGTTGAGTTGCTTTGGTTTCTGATAAATGTTTCCATTTTGTAATAGAACCACTTACAGTTGATCATCAAGTATCTTTTTATTTAGCGAACTCTGACCGACTGTTTCTCAACAGTTCTTAAAGACAGCCTTCATGGCTAGCTTACTTGATTTTGTACATCTGTGGTCATTGGACTGAAAACACTGCAAATCAAAGATCAAGAGCTGTTATTATTATTATTATTATTATTATTATTATTATTATTATTATTATTATTATGGGGTGTTTACCTTACAATATAAAGCACCGTGAGGTGACTGTTGTGATTTAGAGCTATATAAATAGCACTGAATTAAAGAAGTGGGGCCCAATACTTTTAAAGATTGATGGAAAACACAAGGAGTATCCTTGGCTGATAAAATAAAATTCCACTCTCGCATCTAGATATAAGTATCCAGCTAACTTTTAAACTAGCTCTGTATATGGTGAACAATAAAAGTACTTTTTCTACACTGTAATCTACAGTAGTTTTAACCATGTCCTTAGCATTTACCAATGAAAATGCAACTTTTAAAGTCAGTTTTTCTCGATTCTAGTTCCTGCAACCTCTTGTACACTGGCCTTTTTCTGTTGAGATGTGACGTATTTCCAATAAAGATCACGTTCGCACGGAAAATCACATTTACTAAAAGCTGCTGAAAAACACAAAGAGCTTTTTCTCTGAGCACATAAACCGAGACCCATGACACTTTCTACTTAATGAGGAACAGAAGTACCCTGAGGTATCAGCACCAGCAGATTACCAGCAGACTAAAATTGTGTGATTTGAGTGCCTTTTAGCATTGAAGGTATGTCCTTTGTAGCATTTTTCTTTTTTGCTTCATCATTCCCAGTGTTGGGACTAACGCGTTATTAAGTAACGCGTTACAGTAACTACGTTATTATTGTGGTAACGAGCACGGTAACTAGTTATTATGCCAAAATCAGGAACGCGTTACTTGTTACTGGGATTTAGATAGGGTTGTTACTCGTTACTTCGTGTGGTGGCTATCGCGGAGCTTCCACAGATTCAGTAACATTAGCAAGTGGTGGAGGCCAGCAGGTGGATGAAGGAAAAGGGGACGCAGAAGGAAAAGAGACCCGAGGCGACCGCTGGTCCAAGTGTGAACTGAACTTCAGGTAAGAAGTTATGACCTGCAGTCTATCTGGGTCAGATATGAACCAAGTTTAGGTGAAGTTTATTTTCGTTATTCTGACTTTTTCCGTACTGCGTGCTAGCTAGCATGACAGAGTTTCTATACAGCTGGGTGGTGCTATGAAGTTAATGATGTTGAACTTTATTTTGTTCATAAGTTATTAGAGTTGCCAACCGTCCCGTCTGGTATTCAGAGAAAATATTACGCATTTCTTATTGAGGTGAAAAGGAACAGTTTGTCCCGTAATTCAGCTACAATGAAAAAAGGCACAAAGCTGGAGTTATTCTGTGTCTTTGCTGCACAGCTGCCTCTTCTTCTCTCATTCTCCCCCCTCCCTCTCCCGTTTCTACTTCAATCATGAAACTGATCAATGATCAGCTGATCGGCTCTCTTGTTTGTTTATCGCCCACTTTACGCCGAAAGAGGAAACCAGCGGATGTCGCGCTAAACAACAGCAGCACGTTTAAGCTTGATCAGCTGTTGTTAGAATTTATTTAATATTAATTTCTAGTATCAGCTGATGTTTGCTGGAGCCACAGCTGTAAAGCTGCTGGTCATGATATGGTTTGGTTATCTGGTGAGAGGGAAACATGAAGATGAAACCAGGAGATGTCCTTACTGAATCATCAGAGCTGAACAGGTGATGGAGAAACAGGTTTACCTTTTAGGTGACATGAATGAGTTGAAGTTATGAACTGTTTCTGAGAGACAAATAACACCAGGATCCTTTTTTAGGTAGCTGACAGCTGGTAACTGTGCAGGGGCAGGTCTAGCAAAGTGTTGCCAGGGGGGCATGTAGGGCATTAACAGGGAAAGGGGGGCACAAAGAAATACTTTTCTTTCTTATTCTCATTTAAAATGTCTCGCTTTTAAAAAATAATTATTTGAATCTTACAACAAACGATTGATAGATTGATGCATATATACCATCAAAACAGTGAACATCACTGTCACAACAGTGTTTATTTTCATTCAAAGGCTTTATGATTTTTCCTATAATGGTGGGCCGGTCTCTAGTCAAAATGCCCGGGATGATTTCCTGTCCCAGTCCAGCCCTGTATGCAGCTCATCTGCAGTCTGGTGTTGCCTACATCTTCCTATTCAGAAGGCAGAATTTCCGAGTTCTGAGTACAATCGAAAGCACCACGACTGCAGTTTTTGTGTTGGATGTAAAAGGCGCACATGACGCTGTGACGTAGGCTAGAATCATGGCAGCAGTCAATGACGGTCCAGGCGTGGGATTTCTCTTGTGGAAATATGCACATTATCTTTTCCTTTCTATTGGTAGGTGGCACAGTGCACTTGTGGCAAGTAAGCAAGCTAGAAGACTGGCAAAGTTATGGAAGAAACACATTAACAAGAGAATTCTGAGTAAAACCAAAGTTACTTTCCCTAGTAACTAGTTACTTTGAAAGTAACGAGTAACTTGAAGTAACTGAGTTACTTTTGAGAGAAGTAACTAGTAATGTAACTAAGTCACTATTTTAAAGTAACTTACCCAACACTGATCATTACTGGGTGTATTTGCAAACATTTGTGAAGAACCGTAATTTTCAGAGTACAATCTTTCCTTTTAAAGTGGATTATTTTATAGCATCTCTGCTTTAATTATCGTATTTGTTTTCTCTTTACTGTAAAAACGTGTCCATTATTCTCCTCCCGGATTAATTGAACTATCAACAGAAGAAGATAAGAGTCACATTATTCATTCCCTCTTTGCCAGCAGGTGCCATTGCTCATAAATGATCATGTGTGCACATACAAATGAATGTGCTGTATGGTTAGTCACACAAGAGGACACGTCAGACAATCTGGCTTTCCCTGTCAGTCATGTCTGGCAGCCCACAGTCCTCAGGCAACACCAAGAGAGCAAAGCCCTCTTTAACCTTCTGCAGGGGACACATAGCCAGGGAGACGCACACAAAGCGGTTGATCACCGAGCTGCATGCGAACATCTATACATACCTGGGGTGTGTCTGGATTCTGACCAGCAGGATTCACATCTGACATTAGCAGCAGCAGCAGTATTCATGACATGCTAATAGCAGCTTGCTGCATTGGCAGAAATGACACAGTAACAGCATTTACAGGCAGCCCTCACAGCTGGCTAACCAGTATCTACAGCGCTATCATTTCCATGTTGTCACCAGTCATTCATTGCTTAAGCTCTGCTTAAGTAGTCACAACTGCTCGACATAAAGGGCCCGTGGCGATACGTCCCGCCAGCGCTGCCTGTTAACTCAAATGTAACACGTTGTCCTCCACTTCACCCCCACCAAGCTGGGACTTGGAGGCAGACACATAAGATGCAGCTGAATGGCTTCAAGAACTGGCAGGTCCTTCGCGGTTTTTCAGCCAGACAGTGAAATGGAGCCAGAGGACGAATGAAAATGAAGAAAGAATCAGAAAAAAGGCTCACTATAGCAGAGTTAGGGACTGTAAAATAAGAAGAGAAGAAGGGATTGATTAAGAAAGAGTCATGCTAATGAGCGGATCAACCTTCCTGGGTAGCCTTGGTGGATGGCTGCCATCTCCATGTGAATGGCCCGGCTGATTAGCCAGGCAGATAAATGCAGGGAGGGAGGGGGGATTAGGTGTCCCTACAACCAAAGACAACGCTCCGAATGGAGGACAGGGAACCAAGGGTATCACGCTTAGTCGAGCCAGAAGCCTGTGGTGCAATCATTTATCTCTTAATTAGGTGGCAGGTTTAACTAAAACGCCCCCTCTATGAATGAGTGAATGCCACGGGAGCTGATGGGGAAGGATGTGCAGACTGTACAATATGTGTGTTTGTTAGGCCTCATTCATAAAACATCTGGATTTCAACTCAGTTCATGTTTTTCTCTCTGCATATATGCAGTTTGGGAGAAATGGGAATATGTTTCAGGAAATATTTTTCAAACATTCTTTTTAACAACTAGCTTTAAGAGTAATATACTGTCTTTTTTTCTCATGTGTGTTAAAGCGCTGATGCGAACACCCCGCTTTCTCGTATTTATAGAGAAAGCGCTGCATTATTTTCTATACTCTACTCTTAGAGCCAGACAGTTAAGTCAGTTCACTTAAAACCTTCATCTTTCATCAGTGGCAGACTTGCCCATCGGGACCACCGAGGGCACCCAGCGGACCGAGGGTCATTCTGGGCCTTTAACTCGACCAGCGATATTGTAGCAATCAGGAATAAGTTGATGGATCTTTCAGAATCCGTGAATCAGGTGTGACTCTTTCACTCACAGACTGCATGCTGTCCCCACAGTCTACATAGCATGATAAAGACACACAAAGAAGCACACTTTCAGCCTCTCTCTCTCTATACCTGCTTCTCTACAGATAACATTTAGATAAGTCACACAGTGAAATGGTCGATCAAAAAAAAGAAAGAAAATGTGCCGAAGACAAGGAGGGAATATAAAGGAGTAAGACCCACAAGTGCCTCAAAGTGCTGGAAAAATTGGTGCCGGTCAGTCAAAAACAATAACTAAAAATTCTAATAATCTATTTTACATTGTCATGTCATGCTCATTTTTAGGATTAACTAGCATCTAAAAGATTGTCTAATCTGATTTGATTGTCTTGATTGATTGTTAAATATAAAAGTATTGTTTTATAAAGTTTGAGCTTACTCTGTATCACATACTCATACTGTTTTAAAAAGCATAGGCTAATAGTTTTGCATTTTTGTCTTTGTGTATTTGTATGTGCTCTGATCGGAGTATTCCTAGAAATTTTCACTGCTGCAGTCACCTCCATGGTGTTCAGGCAGGCAGGCTTTCCTCGAGGATAACCACAGTGTAAAAATTTCTTCATTGTGATTGTTACTATAAACCAGCATTAATAACAGCCATCACATTTGATAATTAAATATTGATTTCATGTTTGTATAGCTTTGTATAGCTGTGGTTCAATAGTACTATAGTTTTTTCTGTTGAATTTCCTTAGAAATGGCAAATTTTCTTTGGTCATGATAATTGTGGGTTGACCATCTGATAACGACAGCTGCTAATACCACCTAGGCTTACCTTACAGTACTCGCAGTCTAGAGGTTTGTGTGAACAAAGTTGCCGTATTGATGTGAAATTCCGCGCCTGACTTGTTATTTGCTCCTGTGTCTCGCACACAATTTATGCTAAAACTGTAAAGTTAATTGAAATAAGTCAGTTCGCTCTTGGCCACAAATGGGGTGGATGTGGCACTGGAGGTAAAGTGGGTCGCCCTCTAATTGTAAGGCTGGTGTTTCAATTCCTGGCTCCTCCAGTCCCCAAGCTGAAGTGTCCTTGGGCAAGATACCGAACCCCAAATGACTCCCCATGCAACCATCAGAGTGTGAGTGTGCACATGAGAGTGAAAAAATACTTAAAGCCATAGAATAAAGTGCTGTGTGAACGGGTGAATGTGGCTTGTAATAAAAAGTGCTTTGAGTGTTCAGTTAGAGTACAAAACTGCTATATAAGTGCCGGGCCATTTACCAAATGTCAACCACAGTGTGGTGTTAAAGGAAAAGGCAGCATAAAACCAAGCTTAGTAGAATTCGTCTTGAATGTCTCGTCCAAAGTCAGTCGAGTCCAGTAGTTTTAAAATGACTCACTGACCAACTGAAACAGGCATAGCTGGTAGGAAGTTGGGAACTGAAAGCCCAGCATTATATTTGTGATAGCAAATGCGCAGTATCATATTAAACTACAGTTGTGGATTAACTGAAATAACTGAGATCATAAAACACCCAACTTTGATATCTAAGTCCTTAGAGTTCATCCAACAGCGGTTAGGTCACTGTTCTGGGACGCAGCTGAATGTGGGTGCATTCAGCTTTCAGCTGTTTGCAGTGCACTAATTCTATGTCTGACATCCAACAGATGTTATTTGGTTTCTTTTTTAACTTTGACCAGTTGCTGACTCCCTTTTGTCAAACTGAAGCTTAAAATCTTTGAAACATCTACCCGCAAATGCTCCACATGGATCATTCAGACATTTGGTAGTACAATAGAGCGGCAAACATCCTGTGGCACACCCGGGAGATTTCTAAGATGATGGGGGAAAAGCCTGTTTAGTAGCAATGACTGACTATTGCTCATTTTTTTAATTGCTTGTACTAACCATCAGGCAGTAGCTGATGCTCATCTGGTAAATGTCTAGGTTTGACTTTATGTTTAGAGGGATGGTTCACTATTTGTAGCAGTAAAGAATCTATAAAAGGGAAAGTGCACCCAATGCCATTCATGCACACCCTCATACTCTGTGTATATGAACCTGACGTGTACTTTTATGCTCTTGGTTATTTAGATCTCTGTGTCTGAACACATAACGTTCCCAGGCTCATTCACCGTGGTTGAGTTGGTGGGAATCTGACTCACAACAGCTTGTTGGTAACAGTGGCCCATTCAGCGATGAAACATCTTTCCCAGAAGCCCCTCAGGGGAGCTCCATCAATAGAGGGAAGAAGAGGGTGGAGGAAGGACACAGGAAGTCACTAAAATCTGCATAGAGATTGGTTTGACCTCATCACACCCCACCCCCTCATCACGCTGCTGAAACCTTGACTGGACACAACAGATGTTTGTGGAGGTGGAGTCAAGGGATAAAGAGGGGGGTGAGATGACAGCTGTACATTGTCTGTCCACACCAGCTATTGTTTGGAATGAGAAGGAAGGAGGAAAGAAAGAAGGAATCATTGATTGCTGGTGTTTGAAGCAGCATTTTGTGCAGCACTTTGAGAAACGCCAATAATATGATTGACCTAAAGACAGAGTGAGAGGAGAGCAGAGAAGAAAATAGGAGAAAGTGACCAGCTATTCTTTGGACCATAAGTTCATGATTATGGTTTCAAACTTGAATATTCTTTGAGAAAGTTAAGAAACCTGCACTAGTTAAGGATTATTTCATTTAAAGGTGTCTGACAAACAAGACAGCATATCATTACATATAGGTGTATATGCTCAGTGATGATGTTAATTAGAAAAACGCTGTTTCATAGCAAATATTATGGTTTTAAACATTACATAGCCTATATCTGCAGTAGTCCGCAGGCTACAAAATCATAGTCAAGTTCAAACAAATGTTTCCAGTTTAAACACTGTTAAGTTTGAAGGCTGCTATTCTCAAAACTAAAGCAAAAATTATAGTTTCTATGCCTACTGGGGCTCAGATTCCTGTGACACAAATTTTGTCATCAGATGGGTAGTGCAAGGGTCGCTGTGGACGTCTATGTGCCTGCCTGTTTTTTGTGCCCACACGTGCTCACCAACGAGCACACCAACTATGCATGCGACCCAAGCATCGGACTTCAACTAGAAATTAAAGAAGTCTCCAAATGTCTGTTTGTGTATCTGCAACAGTGTATAATCTAGGCTTTTAAAAGACTTAACCATACATCCATTCTTACAGACTTTGTTACTTATATTGCAGCGAGAGCTTATCCAAACTGTTGAAAGGCAAGAGGCAGCGCGTTGCTTAGACAATGAGCCAGTCAGTGTTGGGAGTAACGGAATACATGTACTGGTGTTACATATTTAAAATACAAAATATGAGTAAATGTATTCTGTTACAGTTACCGTTTTAAAAGGTGATAATTAGAATACAGTTACTTTGTTGAAATAAATGGATTACACGGTGGTCTGTTCCTGTTTCATATGTTAGGCTATCGCCTCTCTCTTTTTTTGGTAACTCCACGCATTGCCAGAAACCCAAACAAAACATACAATAAGAGGCTCAGTTACACAATGGACCCGAAGCCAGCACAACAGAGCCAGCAGTGCACGGGGAGGAATGCATTTCTTACTTGGAAATTTTGACACCACTTCATATTTACCTAGCAACTCTGGCGCAATCGTGGCTCAAGAGTTGGGAGTTTGCCTTGTAATCGGAAGGTTGCCGGTTCGAGCCCTGGCTTGGACAGTCTCGGTCGTTGTGTCCTTGGGCAAGACACTTCACCCGTTGCCTACTGGTGGTGGTCAGAGGGCCCGGTAGCGCCAGTGTTCGGCAGCTTCGCCTCTGTGCGCCACAGGGCGGCTGTGGCGACAATGTAATTTGCCATCACTAGTGTGTGGATGGGTGGATGACTGAACGTGTAAAGCGCTTTGGAGTCCTTAGGGGCTATGTAAAGCGCTATACAAATACAGGCCATTTATCATTTTTTATTTAAAGAAGGAATGGGGAACATCAAGCTGCTCTCAGCGTCAAAAGACTTCAACCTAAACAAACATCTGGAAGTAGGTTCTTTTTCAAAAAGTAACGTTAGCCTGCTACAACTACCTTGTTTTAATTGTGGTAGCTACCTGGGTTGTGTGCCACTTCAGTATCTTCGATGTACTATTGCTGTGTGATTTATTAAGGCTACTCACCACCAAACTAACATTGTTAGCTGGCGTTAGCTGAGGTTAGTTCAGAGACTACAGATTGTTAGACTTGATGGATAGCATTAACAACCTGCTAGCTGCAAATAATCATTTGCACTTCTGAAAGCAGTCTATGAACTAACCTCAGCTAACGCCAGCTAACAATGTTAGCTCGGTAGAGTGTAACTTTCAGTAACAGTCATAAATCACACAGCACATACTGTACATTCATGTAGTTCTAAAAAGCATGTCAATATATCAAGTAATCCAAAGTATTCAGAATACGTTACTCAAATTGAGTAACTTAACGGAATATGTTACATTTTGGGGCATGTATTCTGTAGTTTAATAAACAATTTTAACACTCACATCCACACGTAGGGCCAGTATAGGATCACCAAGTAACTTACCACCCATGACTACGAGAGTACCAGGAGAAAATCTGTGTAGGCATAGAGAGAACACACAGCCAGGCTTCACCCAACCAGCATGTTTACACCAAGGACACTTTAAAGCATCAACTCTCAGTTTGTTCCTTTAAGAACGTCCCATCTCGACCTTCCTGTGTGATCAACCACACAATGGTATTGTATTCACTCTACTTGATCCATTTTAAAGGCAGCTATGCTTTGGACACAGAAGTCCTCAGCAAAATGTAATCTGAGCTCTGGAATCTCATCTCTAAATGTTTTCATTCATTCAGTTTTAGACCCAAGTTCATCTGCTGAAAAATGTTATACGCTCAGGGTTTGTTTATATTTATTTTTTTGAAAATTCAGAATGGAAAGAAAACACGGTTCATGACCTTTGAAGATGAAAGGTTTTCTATTGAAAGGACTGAGAGCGAAAAGGAATTAGTATTCATAAAATGAAGCACTATTCAAATAAACATTTTTAATGTTTTGATTATGTGATGTGTCATATTTTTCTGCTTTCATTCAACTATGAAGATGTTCAAAAACAAACCAGAAAATTTTTAATCCTAAAATCATCATTTCTTCTGTTGCTTGGATGCTGCAGAAGTAGATTAATGCGAGAATGTTAAAAACTAATGAGTAGAAAGAAAGAAAGAAGGATTAACAGAGCAGGAGAGAAAGAGACAGATGGGTGAGCGCAGGCAAAAGTCCTGCATGGTGGACAGCCAAGGCTTACAACTTGATATAGGACACAGAGAGGGAGAAAAAAACTGCTAGGTCAGGCAAGAAATCCCAAAGGCAGAAGAGAAAATTCATGACATTCACCTCACATCAGCAATATCAATTTACCAAAAAAATAAAACACAAGGGAAATTTAAAGACAGGGCAAGAAAGTTGAGGGAGTGATAATGATGCTTTTGATACTGGTAGAAATCCAAGTATAGAAACATCTTTTCCAAATGCCTTCCTGGTGCAGCCGAGGGAGGGGGCAATAAGCCAGAAGGGCTGGTATCGATGCAGCAGAGGGGATTGGAATGACAAGGCCAGGCTGCTCCCGAGGGGAAAAAGTGACGAGAGTTGTTCCAAAGTCAGCTGTGCAGACACCGATCCTCGCCAGCACAGTCCAATGGAACACAATTAAAAAAGAAAAATGACAGCAGTTTTAAAAGACTAGAAGCTTAGTAATTAGATTTGTTTTGCAGAATTTGAAAAAGAAAGGCAAAGGTACACTTGGATCCACTCACACATACACAAACTCCAGTAGATGGACATCAACAGCTTTAACTGTGCATTCTAGTCTTTCTTAATGGTGTGCCAATTTTTTTAAATTAGCAAGTGGTTGCATGGCTGCTTTGTTTTTTTATGAGGGACTCAGATGGCAGGATGCAGCTCGAAAATATTTTAATAAATAAGTTAAGTTGCAACGACAGGTAAGTGTTTGCAGTTAGTTAATGAATTAAATTCAGATAATTCTAAATTTTAAAAAAGATTCAGTTCACTCAGTGTCATTTCAGGATTTCTTGCCTCTGGGTCTGAGCTCAGTTTTCACAGGTTGGGCAATGACAGGTTTTTTTGGGGGGTTTTGCAAATAAAAGGCAAAAATGGGACAAGCAACAAATTTACAAATGCAAGAGTAGATGACATACTGGGATGAAGGCAGACAGGGAAGGGAAGGTAACATTTGCAGACATGTAGCTAAACATCCAAGAGCTAAGAGGCCTGAACAATGCTATCATACTGAGTACTTCAATCTGGCGACGGGTCAAGGTGTGATCTACGGTTAAATACTGCTGGTTCAGTTCAGTTTTATTTATATTGCACCAAATCACAACAATGGTTGCCTTAATGTGCTTTATATTTTAAGGGTAAAGACCCCAGAATAATACAGAGAAAACCCCAACCATCAGACAACCCCTTATGAGCAAGTACTTGGTAAAAGTGGGAAGGAAAACTTCCCTTTTCAAAGGAAGAAATCTCCAGCAGAACCAGGCTCTGGGATGGGCAGTTATCTGTCATGATCAGCTGAGGAGGGATGGGAAATGTGCACGAGCAGGAACTAGCAGAGCCCTTAAATGGTAAGAATCTCATTACCCGGGGTTCAAAATGGGGAATCATCTTCAGAAAGCTCCTATAAGCAAGCCTTCTCTGTAAGATCAGAGCATGCTAATTTATTGTTTTGTTTCTTTTAGTATTGCATGGTAATCAAAAGTAGTTAAAACTCACATATTTTGATTAAATAAAATAAATTAATGAATTATTTTCTACTTACCAGTGTTTCTGCAGTGTGTTTTCAGTAATCCCAGGATAACTCAGACTTAACAGCAAATTAATTTTAAGACTTTCAGTTGAATGAATGAGACTGTTAGTTGATTATCAGTTAGGTCAGCTGCAGTGTTGGGTAAGTTAATTTAAAAAAAGTAATTAATTACTAATTACTTAGTCAATATTGTATTTAAAATACTTATCTAATTACTGTGTCAGAAAAGTAAGTTAATCACTAAATAAGTAATTTAACTAAATACTTCTTAAAATCCCTATAAACCTTGAGTGGGCAAACAATAGAAACTAAACTGTTTAAATAATAAATAATTTTTTTAAAAGACGGAAACTCTACAGTACGCAGCGGTAGCATCTCTTCCACAATGTAGCCTGCAATCATTTTGTTAAGCTCACCTTCAGACACTTTCTGTGCTGCTGAAGTAAAATCAGGTTTTGCCTGCTTAGCAGGAGTTGCCGCGGTGTTATCCATGGATGATGAACAAGAATCACTCAGAAGTGTTCGTCCATGCTCTCGTGTCAGGCGCTTCAGTAGATTACTCGTGCTATTAACAGCATCCGATAGTTTTTTCTCCCAGGACGGGAATATGTCCATTTCAAAAACAGCCACACGCTTCAGCCGAGTCCGACGTCTTCTGGCGCGAAATGACGTACAGCTGCACTACAGCGATGTTAAAGTGGGAGAGTTTACTTATACGTTTAGAAGATAAATTGTTGAAATTAAATAATGATATTCAGCGAGTTTAATTATTTTACAATGTAACGCAAGTACATTGTAAGTACCTGTAATTAAAATACCTAAAAATTAACAGTAATTAGTTACTCTACTTTTTCAGTGGAAAAGTAATTTAATTACAGTAATGCGTTACTTAGCAACGCATTACACCCAACACTGGTCAGCTGACAGCATGATGATTTGGTGAACTAGCATGAGGAGATGTGTGGAGATGCTAATGGGTAATTGCTTAGAAAATTAACTGTTCATTTAAACATTAAATGCCTAATTCAAAACAAATATATTGTCCACTTTTTGTGGGACAAAGGGAGGAATATCTCTCTCCTGCATGCAGAGAAATTTAGAGCTTTTAGAGTAACCTGATAATAATGATATTAATTCAGACATTATTTTCATAATAATGTCTGAATAAAAAGTAGGACATTTAGAGGTCATCCATCCTGTATTTTAAATAGTTAATTTGTTTCATCTAACATCATGGATAAATAAAGCTGAGCATCATCTGCATAGCAATGAAAATTTATGTATTGTATGTAAATTTACATATAAAATTATGTATGAAATAGTACTGTGCAAATATAATGTAAAACGTATTGGTCCCAGCACACAACCATGTGGAACTCATTGACAAATTTCCATTTACATATACAAATTAACATCTATCAGATAGATGTGATAACAGCCATAGAAGATCAGTTCTTTTAATACTAATGATGTGTTCTAATCTCTGAAGTCAAATATTGTGGTTAGCAGTAGCAGGACAAGCAGAGAGATGAGCCCACTGTCAGAGGCCAACAGAAGATCATTCATAACCTTCGGTAGTGCTGTTTCTGTGATATGATGCACTCTATCCTCCAATAAACCTCCTCTGATGTTTGACAACTACTCTTTCAAGGATTTTAGAAATAAAAGGAAGCCTATAATTTGCTAAGACAGTTTTATCAAGTAAAGGCTTATTAAGTAATGGTTTAATTACTGCCTTCTTAAAAGCCTGTGGTACACAGCCTGTTAATAAACATAGATTAATCATATTTAAAACTGAAGCATTAAAACACATATTACACTCCATCATGTGTCACAGGGCGTGCTTTTTACAGGCATTATGAGACATATGTTAATATAAGTAACTTAAATGGTGTTAATGCATTTCAACACATTTCTGTTTTTCCACATTGACCTTCAATTACTTGTTGCATTGAATTCATTATGTAAATCACTAGTAAACTGGGAAAATGAATAGCATGTGAAACAGTGTCTCTCTCATTCACTTACAGCAAGAGGAGAAAAACTGCTTAATTTCGAAAGGACAACCTTAGATTTGGATTAAAAAACAACAAATACATAAATGAATCGTATTCAAGTACCACATATGAAGTTTTCTCTTAAATATAGGGCATTGGGAACTGTGATGTTTGGTTTATTTAAAATGAGAAGGAGGTAAAGCTTGAAAATCTCAGGAAGATAATTCTCATGGTCAGGGTGCCTTAGAGTCTTCAGGCTGCAGACAGTTAAAAAGTGTTAATGTTAGATGCACCTGTGCAGGCTGGCACAGGTAAATGCATCAGGAGATGAGATGTGGATTTTATTACCCAAAACAAATCATGTAAATTAATTAGTTGTTGATGTTAAAAGTGTTTGAAATGTCATCAGTTACTATGAATTTATAAATATTAAATACTAATACTATAATCCAGGAGTGGTGTATTGACATAGATAATACAGATATATAACATTTTAAATATTGAGTATATATATATATTTTTTTTTTTTTTTGAGCGGTTGTCATATTTTTCTTACCTTGTGTCTTAAAACTCTTAAAACTTGAGTCCTCCACCTTCCCTGTCTCGACCATCAGCTGGGCTCCAATAGAAATAAAGATTGTCAACAGTCCACAAGACTTCTCAAATAAGCTCTCTGACTTTTTTCATAACTATTATCACACCATGTTACCTCCCACATTGACTGTTGTAATTCTCTCTTGCATGGTCTTCCCCAAAATCCCTCCATAAGCTTCAATTGGTTGAAAACTCCAGTGCCCGCATTACTACCAGAACCCCCTCCTACCAGCACATCACCCCTATCCTTCAGGAACTTTGCTTCTTCTTTGTCTCACCTTCAAGGCCCTTCACAACCTTTCCTAACCTAATCTGGGATCTACTGATTTATCTAACAACTGAATTTAATATGTGTGTCCTCTTTAAAGATGACAGATCAATGCAAATATTGATACTATTGACACCAATATGGTATCGATACCGATATGTATCACTACTTTGTTTCCATCCATAAGATCAGTATGTAGCTCGAAATGGAAAAATATACCTCAAACATTCACTATGAAGACTGTCTGAACATTTTTGTCTTCTGTTAACCCTTTTAAGCCCACGGCAGCTCATTTGAGTAACTATTATTAAATCCTGGTAGAGGTGCAACCAACTGGCTCAATCTAAGGAGCTTGAAAAGAAAAGCGTCTGAACTTCTTTAAGGTGCTTGAAGACATTTCACCTCTCATCCAAGAAGCTTCTTCAGTTCTAGGGACTTTCCACCATTTGACCCTCCTCTTTGACTCCCAACACCCTCTGGAACACAAACTTGATGTAATCAGGACCCTATAACACCGGGCAGAAAACGTTCCCTCTAAGCCTGAAGGAAAGAAGAGGGAACACACACGTAAAGGAAGCTCTTAAATGTGGTTATCCTAATTGGGCTTTCGTCAAGTTAGCAGACACCAACTAGTAAGGATCAGAAAGAGAAACTCAACAACATTGTCATCCCCTATGTAGCCAGTGTATCAGAATAACTCAGGAGAGTCTTCTCCAAGCACGACATCCCAGTGTACTTCAGGCCAACCAACACACAAAAACTGGTTCATCCCAAAGACAAAACTCGTGTATGCTAGTGTATGCTGTGCAGTGCTAATGCTAATGTTGCTAAATAAGCAGCAGTTTACTAACAAATTCACCTTATCTACTTTGTAAACGGAAAGCAAGTCTCACCCTCCCCATATGGAAAAGATATATATAAATCTTATAAAAGTTGTATCTGCCTTGTGTGAAACTTGTATGAAAAGCATACAAGAGTGAAAACAGATATAAGATCCCTTGAAAAATTATATAAATGAAACTTGTATGTTTTGGATGCTTACTGAGAAAGTGGCCACTTTCATGAGTAAATCATATAAGCCTTATATGATTCATTATATGAAGTAGGCCACGTCTTATGCAAGTCTTTTATATGTTTTTTCTATTTCTTTACCATATGAGTCAGAGACCAGAAGAAAAAAAATCAGTTGGCGGTTTAAAGAGATCTATTTTGTACTAAATATTTTCTAAAACTGGCCTCTTTGAATTCGGACTACATCATAATTAAACTTACATACCAACCTTTCATATGTCTGAATACTATCATATTTTTTTTGCTCGCTAGTATCTAAAGAAGTCTCTCCAGTCAGTTATCAGGCACTTTGGAACAGCTTGAGTTTACTTACTGCCCACACTTCTTTCACTTTATTGCACACTTTATCGAACCAATACTTCTGCCTCACATACAAAATAAATCCAAAGAGAGAGGAAGACCAATTTTCCAGATTTATTCTCCCCTGTACCTTCCTGTCTCTCTGTCGGTTTGCCGGCTAAATGCTGTGCGACACTGCCTGGTCATAACAGTCAGGGTGTTCATATCTGCCTGGGTCTAATGCGGGGTAACAAAAGCGCATGGATGATATTAAATATTTAGAGCTACATCTTCCACCTCCCTGGTCATCTACCCTCCAGCAGTCTGGACAAACAGCCAACTGGAAAACACAAGGTTCGTGCAGGCACATGAAAAGAAAAGGTTAGTACACGTGTGAGCACATGCATACATATAAAGATATAAATAGGAAATCAGACAACTAAAGGCTTGCACTGTGTGATCTTTCTGAAACACAGCTGGTTCTGTGCCTTTTTAGCCTGTGTAGTTCTTTGGGCAGCATTTTATGGAAGACCAAAAGTGCCAAAATTAGTAAATTAAATAAATACTCCAGTAAATAAAAGTGAGAGCTAGCTTTATATCCATGCATCTACAGTCACTCCTCCTCCAACTCCAACTCATGGCTGAAAGTTTCATGTATTATTTAAAAAAAACAAAAGCTGTTTCCAGGCTATATTTTCAAGAGAACCAGCCTATTCATGTATGTCCTCTGTCATGCCCATTTGTTGTCAATTACAGTCTTGATGTACTAAATAGAGGAGATCCCGGGCTTTCCATTGATATCTCATCTATTTGGGTGGGCTGTATTACCTCTAAAGCAGAAGGGAAATCCCCAAAAAAGTTCAGTGGGCAGATCTCAGGAGGTCATGCTAATTGTCCTCACTACCGTATTTTTCGGACCATAAGGTGCACCTAACTATAACGCACATTAAGCGAAACAAAACAGTAAGATAGTCAAACTTTACTCCTTGCTTACCTGCTTCCTCCACTTCCGTACCATTGATTCATTAATGTTGAATTCTCTCGCAGCTGCTCTATTCACATGTTGTTGCAGTATATTGATGACTAACTTGGTATTGTGGATGGATTATCTCAGTTGTTCTCCTGACTGAAGTTTGGTCTGTTTACAGCATCCTGCCATGCGAATGCATTTGTCCCTAACCATCGGGAACCCTCACGTTAACTTTTATCAAGTGGAAAAAAGTTAGCGTTCATCCTCCAGCTTCACTGTGTTTATGTTATGCTAACATAGCTGTGTCACTAGCGATCACGTAACACATTATTATCTAGTCCAACTTCAGTAACCCTACAAACGTCACTGCTGTTTAGTTTTCTGTCTTCATTTATGTTGGAAGTGATAGCAGAGCTGTACATTTTAATTTTTTCAGTCATCTCTCAGTCAGAACATGCTATATCAGGTTTAGGTGGAAACTAGCGAGCTAACTTCCTGCTAACGTCTAACTCAATTAAATATAATTTAATTTTCACGGATGTCTGGATGTTAAACGTAATTGTTACACCTGGTAAATCAGCAACACTGATTATGTTATTAAAGATGAAAGAATTTGGACAGTTTTTAACTCTCAGTGATGCCGCAGTGTTCATTTGACTTTGGGACCCGAGGGAGACGGAGTTTTGGACCCAGATTACTCCAAGCCTGTGAAGCTCCTCACTACAGTAGCCGTAATGCTCCCACAATCCATCAAGCGCTGCGGCTTTGTAGCTTAGCAAAGTCGAACTAAAACATTTTTTGACAGATTTTTGAGCGCTGTGTACCACATAAAATCGGTTCACAACCAGAATTCATACATAAGGCGCACCGTATTATAAGGCGCACTGTCGATTTTTGAGATTGTCACATATATTATATATTGTCACAAATGCTAAGCTACTGATTTGTAATGGGGCAATAAAGCTTGATTCCCAAGATATTGGGAATCAACAGAAAATACAGAGAAAACAATAATGTACCTTAATTATAGCACAGAACAGCCCATGTGTCGTTATTTATAGAAACATGCCGAGAGTCATAATCAGACACCGGCATGTTCTGAAAGAGACAAATGAAACAAGTAAAACATGTATATGCAGTCATTCGCATGAACATTCAGTGGCTCACACACACACTCTGCAACCCACAGCTCCAGCACCGCCCATGTATCCACATCTCAGGGTGCCATTGTATGCGAGCACTCAAGCAGGTAATTCACTGACAATGAATAAAATGAGATGTAATTATTTTTGAGCAGTCACTTGTTGAGCAAATCTGAATAGGCTGGGAAACATGTGTTGCTCCCGGACTTCATTATTGCTGTGCGTTTTACAGTAGCCAGACAGAGGTTAACGCTTCGCAATCAAATTGTATGCCAGCTTGTGAGCGAGTGCGGTTTTGATTGGTTCGGGTGGCAGAGGAGCAGTTAGTTGGGAGGGCGGTGGAGTTGGGTGAAGGGGGGGTTGGATTTGAGAGAGGCAAAAAATAAGCCTCTGGCTATCATCACAGGAAATGGCCTGAGACATCCACTTCTCTGTCACCCTGCCACCCACCCTCCTCTTGCTGTCTATCTCTCACACTGTTGCTATCGTTCTTGTTCATTTGACCTTTTTCTCTTTCTCTGCCTCTTGAGCTTCATTCCTCGTCTAGCGCTCTCCCTTTCCTGAGATACAGCACCTTTCTCATTCACTTGCCACCCCTCTATGCACTACTTATCTGTTTTTCTCCCTCTCTGGGTCTCCTGTTCCCTTTCGCCCCACTCCCCTTCACACGTGTCTGTTTTATTCTATTTCCTGCTCACTCTTTTTTAAATCCTCTGTTCTCACATCCTCTCAATATCTCCCATGCTCTTTCTATCTCCTCTGTTCCCTCCAGTGTGCCAGAGCAGGTGGAGGACAAGCCGACGATAAGTCTCAGCCTGACGTGTTCTCACTGGCAGCTGTCACTTGCTCTCTGAACCTGTGTTATTTGAACCACACCTTTCATGTTATCATGCATATAGGTGGATAACACTGTGCTTTTTGTGTATGTGGTTGCATTACAGCCAGCGGGCACACATCAGTCGCCTTTGAACCGTTCGCACAGAGATGCTCGTGCCACACGCGCCCCTCCAAAGGAACAAATTCTGCTCGATTTCATCCAGTCCTAGTAATTTGCATCCTTTTTCCTCAGTACCGTTTTCTTCTCTCTCTTGGTTTAGTGTCTTTCATCTCAAGGCGGTGCTCATAATACCCACACATGCACAGCTCTTGTGGCAGAGATGTGCGAGCACACACATCTCATATCTCTTATTGCCTTGGCTGGATAAGGTTGAGCAGGACCAGAGTCAGATCATTTAACATATTACCAGCTCCCAGGGGTTCCTGTTTATGCCCGCTCACTTCCAGAGCAGAGTGGGATTCCACTAGCTGCTGTGCATTAAGTAGATCTCCACAGCTCCAGAAGGACCTTGAGGGCCTCCAGATGTGACAAATGTTCACGATGTGCGAAACATATTGAAGATATTCGCAAATTTAGGTCGTGGTAGAGATGCACACACACATACATGCAGGATGTGAGTGTTTAATGCGTGTGCAGAGATTGTTAACTATGAATATTTAAGCTAATGTGCAACGGTGACTTGGACACACGCAGCCATGATAACACCAAGTCCGACTAATAAAGGAATTCAATTCAAATCAAGAGGTGGGAGTTTGTTGATGTGATGATGGTATTGCTCCAGTAAAAAGCCGCGTCGGTGTCTACATCATACCCATTCACTACTAAATTTCAACCTGTGCTCATCAGATTCAGCTTGTTCTCAGCTTTGACTCAACTTTCATCAGTCTACGCTGTCTACTTCATCGGTACTTCAGCAGATTCCTAAACTCCGATTGAATGCTCGCTGTGCTTCGCTTCATTCACTCATCCTGTTCTGTATTGATATAATTTATGTATTTATGGGCAGATTGATGTTGTATTGTCTAATCAGTCACTGCCAAATGTACAGTACCCATCCTGCCAACATAATTTCAGATTTCAGTGGCTGCATGGAGATTACATTGGATTAGTCAATTTACATCATGTACAGCTACATCTATTCCTATTGCCCTTTTTCCTCTGTTTTTCCTTTTGTTTATTTTTCCTCCACAGCGTTTTGCTTGAGCAATTATGGCATCCCAATGCTTAGCCATACCCGAAACTTCTGATTGCAGAGTAATTTTCCGGAGGTAGTTTAACGTGTGCTAATATAAGAATTGGATGTTGGATTGTGTTCCTTTTCTATTTCCTAAGAAAATGGCAGGTACGTGTAGCGATTTATTGAAACATGCACACAAATCAGAGTTTGTCTAACTAGCCTCAGAGTCAGTACTTTTATTCTTCACCACAGCCTCATCTCTCCTAGGCAATCTTTCTTGTAATTTCTTTTACTAGTCTTTGGGAATAGGTCCCCAAAGCTCCTCTTTGGATGTTTCTGCCTTTTGTTCACTTCTCCGTCCAGATGATCCCACACTGCTTCGATAATGTTGAGGTTCAGGCTCTGGGGAGGCCAGTCTGTGTGTTTTTCTATCCAGGTATCCGTTTCCTGCATTGGCAGTGTGTTTTTGGATCATTGTCATGCTGAAAAATGTAGCCGCTGCCAATCATATGCTTCCCAGATGGTGCTGCATGTTGGATCGAAATCTGACAGTACTTTTCTGCGTTCCTAATTTCACCAACTTTGACAACATCCCCAACACCACTGCCTAAAATGCAGGCCCAAACCTCTACAGTGTATTACAGATGGCTGCAGACACTCACTGTACCTCTGTCTTAATCCCCTCTGTATACGCCGATGGTGCTTTGAACTAGAAATTTCAAATTCTGATTCATCGCTCTATGAGACCTGTTACCACAGATTTTCAGTCAGTTCTTGTGAAATGTGGCAAACCTCAGACTTCTCCCTATATCCATTCTGTGCTAACCCAACCTGTTCTTGAAAGCCACCCTGATGGTCTGAGGGGCTTCGGCAAGCTGTGGATTGATCAACTGAAGGAACAGAACCTAACCCTATTTCTCACAGACATTTTTCATCTGCTGGGGATAATTTTTTTTAGGCCTCCTGCGTCTTCTTTTGTCCTCCACATGTCCAGTTTTCTTCATTTTTGGAGGTCAGACTGCACACTATGCTGATATAATAGGTCTTTGGGAATCACCTTGTTAGCACAAAAATGCTATTTTGTGCCTGTCAAACTGAGTTGTCTTTTGCATTTTATTTTTGTAGATTCAATAAAGAAATAGAAACAAATGATGCTAGTAACTATTTACCCAAAGATGGTTCATTGGTTCATTCCTTGACTTTTATGCTTGAATGATAGGCCAATATTTAGTGTCTTAACAAACATAAAATGTTCCTCTGACCTTCAGAAAGCCTGAAGAACTATTGCTCAAGGCCACTTTAAAAATTGCAAGAAGGTCTGGCTCCCTGAAGCAAAATACAAAGAAATGAGGGATGACTCAAGACTTCTGATGGATGGATGGATTCAGCATTATGGGGAACTAGCAAAGTAGCTCCTAATGTTATCAGGAAAGTTTTACTGAGGTCACAGATCTAGGGAGCTGAGGGCCACCTTCCTAGAAGTAACCCCCTGCTGGCCTTTAAAAGAATCCAATTATCCACTGGCTTCCCTTTCAGTCTCAGAAACTACATCTATGTTTTACGGGTGGCTGTGGCTCAGGAGGTAGAGCTGGTCGTCTACCAATAGTGAGGCCTGAGCTGGTCCGATATCTCCATGTGAGCATGTGTGAGAATTTTCGTGCTTGTGTGACTGGCAGAATGAAGCTTATAGTAAAAAGGGCCTTGAGTGCATAGTTGAGTAGAAAAGCGCTAAACAAGTACCAGGCTGTTTATTGCCTATGCTTTTAAATTATTGACACAGATGGATAGAAGGACTTGAAAAACCCAGGAGGGCAGTCGTAGTAGAAGCTGGAAAATCAGAGGGGGTGAGTGAGCGAACCAGGCCTGATAGAAGTGGAATATCAGATCAGCTTTTAATTAGTGGAGAGAGCTTTACAAGGTGGACAAGATCAATATGTAGGTCTAGTTTTCTTGCTGTTGATACTTAGATGGGAATGACTGACTGCTAGTACTAATCTCCAAGTGTGTTATTGCTAACATCACCTTGAGATGTCTTGCTAGTGGCTAAACCTCTGTCAAAGCAGGCTTCTCAAACATACCCTGTTTGAGAAGCTTCATTTGTTTCGATTTGTACCTGTCAACACTCTATTAATATTAAGTATTGGTATTATTGGTATTATTTGAAGTTTCGAATAAATCTTTTCCTGCCCACGTTGAGACACACATCACATGAATCTCAAACGCACGCACAGGTCGAGCTTGTTACAGTAAGGAGTCACATTGCTCGCCACAATCAAGTCAGCAGTCCGTTCACATGCTGCTCAACAAGGCTTCTATGCTGCTGCATCCGTTGGGAGAAGGGGTTCAAAATATATCCGAAGGGCTCTGGCTGAGACAACAGAGCCCCGTGTTCTCCTTCTCCTGTTGCTCTGCTCCCAGCCTGGTGGAGGGGAGCACAGGGGGTGCTGATGGAGAAGAGTTTCAGATTTCAAAAGGTTTTTTCTTTTCCCCTCCCTCTTCTACCCAACTGGATCAGGCCAAATGCAAACACAACACACGGGTGTGTGCGTGCATGTGTGCAGTGTGTGTTTATTGTCGCAGTCAAAACAGAGTTTGAACAGTGCAACACATTGCCCAGTGTGTGTGTGGTACATGTGTGTGTATCTATGTGTGAGGTATCTGAGGTACATGTGTGTATTCATATCCAGGTCACCAGTGGAGAGTCCCATGTCCTGTTCTCATCACCACCTGATCCCACCAGTCGACACCACAACAGTGTATGTGTGTGTGTGTGTGTGTGTGTGTGTGTGTGTGTGTGTGTGTGTGTGTGTGTGTGTGTGTGTGTTTGAACATGTGTGCTTGTGTGTAAACAGTAGAAAATGTGTATAAGGGAGTGAAAAAAGTCACATGAAGCCGTTATGTCACACAGTGACCCAATTCATCCCATATGTGTTGGTTATTAAATTCTCCACTCTCCACAGTCACAGTAGCAGCCTGCTTTTTGAAGCACCAGCACAATGCGTGCCCGTCACGTGGTAAAAACCGAGCCCAGTTAGCGGATACCACCCTAGGGAGTGACGGAGGGGGGATTTAAGTTCAGAACCAGGAAGTGTTTTGATGAGAGCGCCTCCCCTCCCCCTCTACTTTGCTTTCTTTTCCAGCTTAAACACATCTGTCCTGCCTGACCACCCACTCCACCCCCACAGGCCTACAGCTGGAGCATCTAGTCAGTGCCATTCTCAAGTACTAAAACATAAATACAGGCATTTGATTTAAACACTGGAACAATTCAAAATATTGTAAACGTTATAGCAGCTGAACATTCAGACTAACGTATTGCCATAAAAGAGTGCTAAATGTAATTAGAAAACATAAAGCAGATTCAAAATGGGATTATAAAGTGTAGCGCAAAGTATCAAAATTTACCTTCAGGTAAAATGCATCACCATATAAAGATGTTTATCGTTAGCAATTCTTCCACATTTCAACAGCATGTTGTGAACACATTTTGCTAACAGAACTTGTCTCTGTTCATTTTGTTTAAATGTTTAAGGAGCAGGAACTTCAAACTCCATGTAAGACTATGATGCATAGGTGTGGCTGTGGTCACTGATTACCAGCCACTCCAGAAACTACAATAAGCCCACTGTGCCTACATCAATTAATTACCATATGTTTGACATACAAAATCCTGTGTGATTTCCTTTATTTTGCTGCTGCCTCTCTTACACCGTCGTTCATGTATCCACTAGCAGCTGCCTGCCAACCCTGTTTCTGTTCTTGCTTGATGAAATGTGATAGATTTCCCACTTCTCTCAGGTTTTAAGTTAACTCTTCTGTACTTGGGCAGATACAAGGAAGTGTTGGGCCCTGCTTACCCATCCTAGGATAACTAGATTCAAGATTCTTTACTTGTCACAGGCATGGTTATACAGATATAACACGCAGTGAAATGTGACCTGACGCTATTTGGCTGTGCAAAAAAGAGAGACAGAACTTTAAAAAGGACATTATATGCAGTAAGTGCTCTTTTGAAGTAGCACAGGCTACATTCAGAAGCTACATTTGGTTTGGTGACAGTTTTTCTCCTTTGCATCGTGGAGTATTTACCACATAGCAGCAAACGTAAATAACTTACCTGTAAGTTGACCTCAACAAGCAAAAGCCTCCAGTGCTTCAGGTGCTATCCTGCTGAGCTAACGAAGGCAACATTAAACCCTGGTGGTGCGTTGTCACCCACTAACCAACTGTTACTTCCAAAATTATGCATGCAATGCTGCTGAAAGTGAGCCAGGTTTGACTTTAAGAAGCGTAGCTCTACCTTCAAGTGCTCCACATAAAACCTTCCTTCCAGTCATAAATATGACTTATAGTACAAAAGAAATGATATTTCTCTGGTTGGCAAAAAGAAAAAAGATTGGAGCCAAAGTAAGCTTTTTCATGATAGAAATCGAACAGCAAAGAGATATGCTGAGCTTTCAGGGCACAGAGGATCCATGAAAAATACAGTTCATGAGTAATAAAATGGTAGCATGACAACTACTGTAAAATAAAAAGTAGACACATATGGCACTAAAAGAGATTAAAAAGTGGGGGAAAAAGGCTTCTTTTGGCAGCAGATGTTGGCAAAGCTTCCTGACTTTATTTCTCCCTCATTGTCACACCTTTATATTTAATGTACTTTAGAAATCCAGTATTTTAAGACTATTTCAGGACTACTTGAAAGTAGAAAAATTTACTGAAGCCATGCTGTCCAGACCACCCGCCCACCGCCACTCCATTGCACCATGTACCACCCCCCATGTGCCCCCGTAACAGGCTTACTTGCTTGTTCGAGAACTGGCTGTGTTTTCTTTGTGTTGCCAGACCTTGCTATCACATTACTGCACACATGCTGATGCAGCAGCCCCCTGAAGCACCCACCCATCCTACCCCGACTCGGTCTCCACATTTTTTTCCCCCCACAGTGTAGCCCAACAATGGAGCGCAACAAATTATGATTTCAATTTAAGTAATGCTACATTACAGTTTCCAATCACAGAAATAAGTCGTTACTTTTGTTATCGCCACTTCTAAATACAAGATTAAAAGTTGAATTATCCAGGAAATACACCCCCAGCCCACGCACTCCACCCCCATGCAGTTGCCCTGATTAATTTTCATAGAATTAGTCATTGTCCTCCTCGCACATCTCGTCGAGCTCTGATGAGAAATTGCTGAAAAGTTGGCTTTGCCTGGAGCAGATATTCTCTCGACTTTGATTTTATCAAGCAGCTCAGAGAGGAAGGGAAATTAATTTCAGTCCCAATTTTAAAGGATAAGAGGATGCAAGTGACAATTTTTTAGTTATGACATCAAGGTAATATAGTGCTGTATAAAATTCTATCCCGAGCAGGTAATAAGCAAATTAATGTATTCTTTGAGAAAGGAGTCCAAGTATTTGTGAATTACATTACCTAGCTTATTAATCATATCCCTCTTTGACAGTGGCTTGGTTCTTTATCACTGCGAAACGACCCCATAATTTAAGAGAATCTATTGTCAGCGGTCAACGAGACTAACCAGAGTGGACGACCCGTGTTTTTGTAATATGTTGAAAATTAGGGACGGTATAGAAGTAATTGGTCTGGGGAAGGGGGAGGGGTCTTATGCCAGACTTCAATAACATTTTCTTTGGAGCCAGGTCTTAATTTAGAAAAGCTGTAAAATATGCACTTGCACTTTGTACAACACCTTAACAACACAGTGCTGTGCAAAAGTCTTAAACCACCCCTCACTTCTTTATACGGTATGTTGATAGGAAAATAGAAAATTGGTGCAGCAGTGCATACATTATATGTGAGCGGATAGATGGACTCAAAGTACAAATGAAGACAGTTTGTACAGTTCTAACAGGCACTGCACACCATGAAATCCTACCAGCAGCTGGACAAAGCTGGACTGAAAGACAGAAGTAACCAGACCGAAAAGCAGCGCACATTTCAATGCTTCATTTCGGTGCTTTTTTTTTTCTGAGATGTCACACACTTTAGATTCTAGCCAATCATTTTACGTTTCCAAGAATAGTAGGCGGGCCCAGGTACGTACGTTCTTTTAGAGCAGAGCTACAGATTAAAAATGCCCAAGGCAAAGCGGTCAAAACTCTGGCTGTACTTCACAGCAAAAGATGTAAACTCAGCAGCCTGCAACAAGTGCTTTAAGCTGATACTGTGATACTGTCAAAGCAGGTAACTCCTCGAATCTGATGAAACACCTGGTGACGTATAGCATTTTGTTAAAAGCCGAGAAATGCGCCGTATTTAATAGCTTGCTGCGAGACCTCACACCGAGCACATCTACTGCGGGTGTGGTGCCTGTTATCGGACACAGAGTTAGCAACGTCCCCCAAAAACCCGAAGAGGAGAGGGGAGAGAGCAGCGACATGTGAAGACGTGTTTTTGCGAGCTCTGCTTAGATTGACCATTTGCGTAATTTTCCCGCTCCCCTTCTAGTACATCCCGGCGCGAACCCGTCTCACAAGTGCCTAATCTTTCGAATCAGTTGTATTTTGTAGTCTAAAGCTGTTCAACATGCCTAAATCGCTCAAGCAGAAGCCGGGGCCTGATGCCTCGGACTTGCCTGGTGCGGATCCGGCCGCGGGGGTGGGGGCCGGGCCGGATCTCGACACAATCATGGCTGCCATAAAGCAAACGGAGCAGAATGTGCTAGCCAAGATCGACTCGTCTGTGATGGCAGCTGCAGGTGAACTACACAAGAAAATAGACGACTTGGCGGGTGATTTAAGGTCAGAGGTCCTGAGTGTGCGCGCAGAGTTTGCGAAGGTTATCGAAGACATGCAGAAAGAAAACGCCACGCTCTCGACCCACACTGATGATCTTGAGGAGGAAGCTAATGGCCAGGCTAACCGTGTTGTAGCACTGGAAGCTAAAGTTGATGCGCTATCTGCCCAAGTCGTCCGGTTGGCAGACAAGGCCGATGATTTGGAGTCCCGGCAACGTCGTGATAACTGCAGACTAATTGGAGTGGAAGAGGGATTCGGAAATATTCGACCGGAGAAAGCCGTGGCTGAATTGTTGAAGGAAGCGCTCGCCCTCGACTATACGCCGACGCTCGATCGGGCGCATAGGAGCCTGCAGCCGAGGCCAAAGGATGGAGATGCCCCGAGACCGATAATCGTCAAGTTCCACTATTTTCAGGAGAAAGTGGATGTTCTTCGAAAGGCCATGGGGGCAGGTCCCATTACCCGTAATGGGAAGCGTTTCTACATCTACCCAGATTACTCGGCCACCGTTAGAAAGAAGAGATCGGCCTTTACCGAGGTGAGAAGACTGCTTCGCCGGTGTACGGGAGTGAAATATGGTCTCCTGTATCCAGCTACATTGAAAATCACGACCCCGGCTGGCGAACAGATGTCTTTCGAAGACCCGATCAAGGCAAGGCACTACGTCGAGACCAATCTGCGCCCACGGGAGACGGAGGGAGAGTGACAGTTAATTCACGGACCACAACAAGTATCACACGCTGCGTGCTACCATTGAGGTAGTCTGCACAGGCTGTGCATTGACTGGTGAACGTCGCCACGCTACGGTTGGATGCCCTTTATGATTGGACAAGGTATAGCTATAAGATGTTGGGGATTTCTGTGGATGTCATGTGGCCTGGGGAATATTTTATTTCAGAATATCTTCGGTATCCTCATTGGTCTTAGTTCCAGCCCGACACCATAACCCCAACAGTGCTTTTATTTTGCTTTTTGATGTATTCTGATTAATTAATCCCCTTTTTCTTATCACCAGTGTCATTATTTTTATTGGGTTTTACCCCTTTCTTGTGGGATTATTTTCCAACCGTGAGTGTTCAGAGCCGTACCGGCCTGTAAGTGGATGGGTGCCGACATGCATGCGGCAATAATGATGCTGAGTCAAGGGTCCTATTATACTTTGTTCTGTCTTTGCTGAGTTCATGTAAGAGTTTAAGCTAGTGTAAACGTGTTATATGCCTAGGAGAGAGAGGAGTGTTTTCAGGGCAGTCTCAGGTTTGTGGAAGACCAGCCCAGGGGTCCAGGATGGTGAGAGGTTTATCTATGTTTATCTGTTTGTTTTTGTTAGTTTTGCTTTGGGTTTATCTGTGGTTTATGTTGTGGCTCAAACAGGCACTGAAACACTGAGATATAACCAACGTGCAGGATCAGTCTATTATCGATTGTGGCACTATGACTCTGGATAATGTGAATAATCAACAGAAACCGGTCTCATTCATTAGCTGGAACGTCAAAGGGCTGAATAATTTGGTTAAAAGAAGCAAGGTATTTAGTCATTTGAAATCGCTCAAACCTGACGTGATGTTTCTACAGGAGACACACTTAAATACTAACTCCCAAAAAAGATTAGGTTGTAAGTGGATTGGACAAATATATCATTCACGTTTTAACTACAAAGCCAGGGGAACAGCAATCTTAATTAGGAAGGGGGTTCCATTTGAACACTCTGAAGTGATATCAGATCCTAATGGCAGATATGTTGTTGTAGTGGGCAAGCTGTTTAACACACCACTAATACTGGCTAATATTTATGGACCTAACTGGGACAACGCACAGTTCTTTCTTAATTTTTTTTCGACTCTCCCAGACCTTGTCTCCTATAAACTAATTCTAGGTGGAGACTTTAATTGTGTCCTTTCTCCCCAGCTGGACCGATCAAGCGTAAGGTCGGGCAACACCCTCTCGTCAGCAGCAGTGGCTATTAATTCCCTACTTCGTTCTTACGGCTTATCAGACCCTTGGCGTGCAACAAACCCATCTACGAAGCAATTTTCCTTTTTTTCCCCTGTACATCATAGTTACTCCAGGATTGATTACTTCATTGTCGATAACCAGCTACTTCCCTTAATTTCCAGCACCAAATACCACAGTATAGTGTTGTCAGATCATAGCCCTGTGCAGATGGGTCTGGTTTTTCCAGGTAATGTAGCGCCCCAACGAACGTGGCGGCTAGACCCCCTATTACTTTTATGTGAACGCTTTAAAACGTTTCTCAGCAATCAGATTGACTTCTTTCTAGAAATTAATGACACCCAGGATGTGTCGAGGGGAGTCTTGTGGGAGTCTATGAAAGCCTATATTAGGGGCCAAGTTATTTCTTATGTGGCACACAGAGACAAGGAGCGCTCTAAACAACTTAAAGAACTGGCTGACAAGATTGCGGATATGGATAGGCGTTACGCTCTTTCACCTACGCCAGATCTTTTTAAGGAGAAATTACTGTTGCAAACTGAATTTGACACGCTTATGACATGGAGAGCCGAAAGAAATATTTTTAAATCCAGGCAGGTATATTATGAGCATGGAGATAAAGCGGGGAGGCTCCTTGCACTTCAGCTCAAGCAGCGGTCAGCTGAGCGCGTGATTTCGGGAATTGAAATAGGTGCTGATTCGATATCTCACGACCCCCGAGTCATTAATGACCAGTTCAAATATTTTTACTCTACCCTATATCAATCAGAGGTGGGCAGTAATTCATCCGAGATCTACTCGTTTCTTGACTCGCTGGATCTTCCCAAGCTCTCTCCGGACGCTCAGTCGCCTTTGGAACAGCCGTTGTCGATTGAAGAGATAACGAACGCTATTAAATTATCTCAGACTGGAAGGTCGCCAGGTCCGGACGGTTTCCCCATGGAGTTTTACAAGGAATTCTCTTCGAAGCTCACACCTATTTTAGAATCAGTTTATGCTGAATCTTTTGCTACTGGCAATCTGCCGCAGACGCTTACCCAGGCCACGATCTCAGTCTTACTAAAGAAAGATAAAGATCCTGTACAGTGTAGCTCATACAGGCCAATAAGTCTTTTGTGCTGTGACTATAAGATTTTAACCAAAACTCTTGCACTACGGTTGGACCCTATTATTTCCACCATTATTAATGAGGACCAAACGGGCTTCATTCCCGGACGGCAGTCATTTTTTAATGTGAGACGACTGTTTAATGTGGTATTCTCCCCCCATTCGACAATACAACCGGAAGTTATTCTGAGCCTTGACGCTGAAAAGGCGTTTGATAGAATCGAATGGTCCTACCTTTTCACAGTTCTGGAGAAATTCGGCATGGGACCTACTTTTTGTAGATGGATTAAAGTCCTATATTCAACGCCTATGGCTGCAGTCAGGACAAATGGTCTGATTTCGGAATATTTTTCGCTCTACAGGGGGACGAGGCAGGGCTGTTGCCTGTCACCCTTCCTGTTTGACATTGCGATTGAACCGCTGGCAATTGCTATCAGATCTGATGAGAGGATTAAAGGTATATCCAGGGGTGAGGTAACTCATAAAACTCTGCTTTATGCTGATGATCTCCTTTTGCAGATATCAGACCCAATTGGGAGTATGCCCCACCTTTTCCGCTGGCTGCGGGAGTTCAGCAACATATCGGGGTATAAGGTTAATTTCTCAAAATCTTTACTGTTTCCATTGAACAATCTGGCAAAACAGACCACTTATGACGATTTGCCTTTTAAAATTGAAAATGACAAATTCACATATTTGGGACTGGAAATAGCTGGCTCGATTAAGACTATTTTCCAGTATAACTACAGGTCTATTCTGGACAGTACTAAATCTGATCTGGGTAGGTGGTCAAAACTTCCACTTTCGCTGGCAGGACGGATAAATGTGGTGAAGATGACTGTAATGCCCAGGTTTCTTTATCTATTCCAAATGATCCCCATCTTTCTCCCCAAATCCTATTTTGCCCAGCTGGATCGCTTTGTCTCTTTGTTCATATGGAACAAAAAACCTGCACGCATAAGGAGAGCGAGCCTGGAGAGAGCTAAAGCTGATGGTGGTTTGGGCTTACCTAATTTCTTATTCTATTATTGGGCTGCTAACATTGTCAAGCTGACATATTGGATAACCATGTTTGCGGATGGGGAGGGTCCAGTCTGGGCAGATATGGAACTGAGAGCTACACTCCCAATCTCTCCGATTTCGATCTTAACTGCCCCTCTCCCACTGAATGTCAAAGCATCTGGGCTGAACTCCAATTTGGTGGTTCAAAATTCAATTAAGATCTGGGGTCAATTCAGGAAACATTTTAACTTGACAAATACTTGTAGCTTTTCTCCGATAATGTTCAACCATCTTTTTACACCATCTCAAATAGATCATTGATTTGCAGTCTGGCACAGAAACGGTCTGGTTTTCTTTCAAGATCTCTTCACTGAGGATGGCTTTGTCTCATTTAAATATTTGTGTGAAGACCATAACTTACCAAAGTCTCACTACTTCAGATACCTTCAGGCTCGGAGTTTTGCCTCTAAATTTCTCCCAGGGTACCCGTCTCTGCCCTCTAAGGACCTACTGTATCTAGTTCTTAATGTGAGTCAGCCCACTAAAAGAGCAATATCGAAGATTTATGCATTGATTCTTGAAAGCTGCCCTCATACATGGGACAAACCTAAGGCGGCGTGGGAAGGGGAGGTTGGAGAACTCATGTCAGAAGACATCTGGAAGAAAGCCATACAGCGTATACATACGTCTTCTCTCTGTATTAGACATGGCCTGATTCAATTTAAGGTCGTCCACAGGCTCCACTATTCTAATGACAGACTGTCTAAACTGTACCCTGATGTTGCACCGAATTGTCCTAGATGTGATTACTCTCCTGTTTCTTTGGGGCACATGTTTTGGTCATGTCCCTCCCTGTATGGTTTCTGGACATCAATTTTTCAATCACTGTCAGCTATATCGGGTGAAACACTGCGGCCTGACTCTTTGATAGCTATCTTCGGTGTACCTCGGGAAGAGCTGAGACTCTCTCCCCTCCACAAAAACGCAATAGCCTTTGCCTCGTTGCATGCCCGCCGTCTGATACTGCTGAGCTGGAAGGCGTCGAGCCCTCCTTCCTACGTCCATTGGATTAGAGAGGTGATGTTGGGATTAGCTCTGGAAAAAATTAGGTATACCGTGCGCGGCTTGGAGAGTAAATATGACAAAACCTGGTCACGGTTCATAACTCATGTCAAGAGTCTGTCTTTTGCCTGATTTATTGTTCTTTACTTGTTGGTAATTTATGCTCTTGCTCTCTTCTCGGACTGCTGTCCATAGTCTCCTCAATGCCCGTACTTTGACTGTTGGGATTTCTTTATTCCCTTTTTCTTCTTTGTTTCTTCTCTCATGTGCCGGGGTCCGGCTGTTGGTGCTATAATGACTGTCACAGATTGGTTTGAGTGTTTCTCCCCTTTTTTTTTTTTTTTTTTTTTTTTTTTTTGTGTTGTGTGTATTGTGCTTCCTGGTTGTGGGGATGCCACCTGGATGGGGGTGGGGGGTAGGGTTCGCAACTTTTGTAAGAAATTCTGGACTGTTTTGTTGGAAAACTATAAATAAAGTTGTAAAAAAAAAAAAAAAAAAAAAAAACCCGAAGAGGAGAGTCCTGGCCCCTAGCCCTGCCAGTGTAGCAGAAATGATGAGGATGATGATGGCAGCAGCAGCCATTCTTCTCTGCGTGAGTAGCTTAATGTTGTTCATGTGTAATTTATGTTGAGTACGCTAAAAGTGTTATTACATTAATGCATATAAGGTGAACTAGCAAACACTGTCGTGGATACATGCGCCTGTCTTCTCGTTTGATGGCAGATACTGTTAGGATGCCTGGGTCGTCGACCCAGGTTTTTGAGTTTTTGATATTATTTATACTTCCTAGTTTTTGGTTTCTTTGAGTTCCGTCTTATGGCTTATGTCTCTGTCGTCTTTAGTTGCTCTGTCTCCCCTATCACCTGCATCCCCTTGTCTAGTTCGCGTCTATGTGTATCTTAAGTTCCTATATCCCCGTGTTCAGTCAGTGTTTGTGTCTGCCCTGTTCCCACGTCTCTGTTCCCTTTGTAGTGCCTGCATGTGAGTCTGTGTCTTTGTTCAGTCTGTGTTATGTGTTTCCTGTTTTACTTTGAAGGTCTCTGTCTTTTCTCAGTGTGTTCAGTTTATGCTTCTTTGGTCTCGTCAGTTCTGATTTGCCCCAGCTGTGTTTCCCTCCTGTTACCCATTCCCTGATTGCTCCCTCTGTGTATTTAAGCCCTGTGTTTCTCTGTGTCCGTGTCGCGATCTACCGTTTTCCTAGCTGTGTGTTCTGTCATTCCTCCTGGTGTAAGTTTATTTTGATTTTTCCAGTTATGTTATATTTGAGTTTAACATTAAAGTTGTTTTGAGTTCACATCTGTCTCCGGAGTCTGCACCTTGGGTCCTATTCCTGCCTGCACACAGCCACACCTAACAGATACTCCCTTCACCCTGGCCAAAAAGGCTAAAATGACCAAAGAAAAAGTGGAAAACGGTTGAACATGAGAGGTTTTTGGACAAAGTTTGTGTTTTCCCCATTGATTAAGCACTGCTTCCAGCCAAGAGTGATAACATAAATCCCCTATAGCTGCAGAAAAGGCTAACGTTGTTATCTTTTTACAAAAAAACAGCTGAACATGAAAGGTTTTTGGACCAATTTTGTGTTCTCCATTCTTTAAGCACCGGTTCGAGCACCGGCACCGTTTCAAATGTACCGGTTTGGTACTGGTATCGGATAAAACCTAAACGATACCCATCCCTACACAGCACAGGAGCAAGCTCTGAGCACAAGATCCATAGAGGCTGGGGTCTATCACACCAGGCGAGACCCCAGGTGCAGGCTGTGTAAAGATGCCCTTGAGACAATCCAGCACATAACAGCAGGGTGTAAGATGCTAGCAGGCAGGGCATACATGGAACGCCATAACCAAGTGGTCGGCATAGTGTACAGAAACATCTGTGCTGAGTATGGCGTGGAAGTCCTGAGGTCAAAATGGGAGATCCTGTGGGACTTCCAGATACAGATGTGCAAAATGGTGGTGGCTAACCAACTGGACATAGTGGTGGTGGACAAGCAGAAGAAGACAGCCGTAGTGATCAATGTAGCGATACCAAATGACAACAACATCAGGAAGAAGCAACACGAGAAGCTTGAGAAATACCAAGGGCTCAGAGAAGAACTCAAGAAGATGTGGAGGGTGAAGGTAACAGTGGTCCCAGTGGTAATCGGAGCACTCGGTGCAGTGACTCCCAAGCTAAGCGAGAGATCATCGGAGATCTCTGTCCAGAAGAGCGCAGTCCTAGGAACAGCAAAGATACTGCACAGGACCCTCAAGCTCCCAGGCCTTTGGTAGAGGACCCGAGCTTGAAGAATAGAGGGCAATTTATATATAAATATATACATAGAACTGTAATTCGAGTAAAGTAATGTTTGTCTACTACAACATATTCAGCTGTAATGGTAGTAAACTTCAAGCACAACCTCCTACGAATCCTCAGTTTTACGTACTGTATTGAATTTAGTGATGTTTGAAAATGCAAAAAAATAAAACATCCTACCAGCTTTTTATTTATTTTTTTCAATTTTTCCTTTGAGTATTTTTGATAGTTTGGGGTTGTTGGTTGCGCAAAGAAATAATTGTGATTTTTTGAGATGTGGAATTTAAAAACAAAAAAAGCATTTTCAATCAGGCTGGAAAATCTGAGTTTCAGGAGTTAGAGTCATCTTGTCATACTATACTGCTAATCTGGTATTGTCCAAGATATGTGTCTCTAACTGAAAGTATTCCTCTTTACAAAATGCATTTCACCATATATAATATGGACTTTGAGTAACATGAATTATATATTGAATCCAAATTTTATCTTCAATTTTCTACCCTCAAATGTTATAATAAAAAACAAAGTGTGACGTGCAAATTTCAAACAAATTTTAACATTTTAATCAAAAGTAAAATGTTATTTTAGCCAATTTCAATTTTTATTTTCCTGTTTCTATCAGTGGTATCTTAGCCAACAAAACCGTAGCATTGTTTCTGGGACCACTTTGATAGACACTGACTGCAGACCTGGAACACCCCACAAGAACTGCACTTTCGGAGACGCTCTGACTCAGCCGTCTAACCATCACAATATGCCCTCATTCTTACACGTGCCCATTTTTTCTTCTTCTAACACATAAACTTTGAAGACAAAAATTTAAACTTGTGCCCTAATCTACACCCACTATCAGGTGCTATGATAAAGAGATAATCAGTGTTCCTCACTTCACATGTCACGGTCATAATGTTATTCCTGATCAGTGTACACAAGAACATTTTATCAGTTTACATCCAGAGCCTGCCTGCAGCGATTTGTTTAGTCAGATCTTAAACGTAATTTTTCATTGAGTAGAAGAAAGCGGCCAGCTAGTGTAAAAATAACGCCTTGTGCTGTTTGGCAATCTCGCTGTGATTATTGCACTGAATTTCTTTTTGCACTCAGTGACCAATTGCAAGTAGGTGCAGTGAAGGTACACTGATTGACCAACTAAGAAACTACTTCTGATCACAAGGCAATTCCACTGGTTGCCTGGCGAGAGACAACCAGTCTAATTGGTTGCCTCTTGTGAAAGCTTGCAAATAATTTCCATCTACTTTATAGACACAGACAATCAATCTGATGCATCTTGTTACCATAGAGAACTTACATGAAGCTTTTGGTTAAGTTCAACCAGAGAGATCTGTGGTACACATCCATCTGCTTCCCAGGTTTTGGCAGCTAATCTGTGCTTTACGTCACTTCCACTTTCCCACGCTGTCAAGCTGAATGTGACATCGCTAGTCTAATCCAGTCATCTTTTTGCCTGCCTTCTTCAGGCCAATCAGCCTTCACGTACAACCGAGTACTCACCGCTGATCTGTCATTCCCCCACCTCCTCCCCATCACAGCCTCTTCCTTGCCACTCAGGCTCTATTAAAGTCTCCATCTTCATCTTCAACAGCAGCATTTAGACTCTGGGGGGTCCTGCACTTATCCCGATCTCCGCTGGGATTCCGTTCTGCTGTGATGGGCCATTGGAGTCTAACCACCAAATACCTCAAACTGAATACTGTATATAAATAAATCATGTTCAGTTCCTTCTAATAATCTCTCCTTATTGAGCTGGGTACCAAATTACTGTGTTCTGGTGATATTTATATATAAAAGTGTCTGTCATTGTGACAAACCAAGTGGAGAACTTTGTGATTCAAACCAGTGAAGTTTTGGCTGGACTTTGAATACAACTGGTTAATGTGAATTTTACTCTGAATTTCTGTGTATGTAAATGCGTTTGCAGATGGCAACAGATTTGAGCGTTTTGCAGATTTATCACAGTTATTATCACAAACAGCTTGCATTTAATTGCCGTCTAGGCCCCATTCAGTCACAGACTGATAGACTGCCATTTTATTTTTAACGCACTAAAGTTGCTTTGAAGATCTGAACGAGGCATCACAGACTGCTGTCTGGCAAGAGAACTGTGACTTTTGGCAGTTTATCACAGTTAATTGTTGTATTTTCTAATGTCAAAAGATGATCTTTCTCACGTAACTCCTTATCCGGTTGTTCAGTGATGACGCGACAAATCCTACTTCCAGGTCTAAAGTAGTCTGCGTTTAATATGGCTTTTGTGTTGTTAACATGTTTAATGTTTTGTATTTTCTTCTATTTGATCTCAAAAAGCTCCTAAAACAGTCAGTGATCACTGTTGACCTCCCTCGGCTTTTATTACCACTAATCATTTATTTAAGCTCAGTTTTTAAAACCTTAGGATGTAACTACAGCCCAGCCCATGCAGCAGTATATGAATGACTAACCTCGTATTGTGGATGGATTATCTCAGTTGTTCTCCTGGCTGAAGTTTGGTCCTTTTACAGCATCCTGCCATGCGATTACATTTGTTCCTGACCACCGAGAACACTCACGTTAACTTTTATCGAGTGGAAAAAAAGTTAGCTTGTTTATATTATGCTAACATAGCTGTGTCGCTAGCGGTCACGTAGCACATCATTATATACCAGCTAGCCCAACTTCAGTAACCCTACAAACGTCACTGCTGTTTAGTTTTCCGTCTTCATTTATGCTGGAAGTGATAACAGAGCTGTACGTTTTAATTTGTTTCCAAAACCCCGCAGTCAGGACATGCTATATTGTATTTAGATAGAAGCTAGCGAGCTAACTCCCTGCTAACTTCTAACTCCGTTAAATGTCATAAATTCCGTTTTCATGGATGCCTGGATGTTAAACTCAATTGTTACACCTGGTAGAGCAGAACGCTGATCATTTTATTAAAGATGAAAGACTTTAGACAGTTTTTCAACTCTCAGTAATGCCATAGTGATCGTTTGATATATGGACCTGCAGCGGAGTTTAGACCCAGACACGGCTAGTGACGTCAGACTGAACAATCGGATAGTTTCTCAAGATTCAAAATTTTCTGCCACCCTCCATTATAGCAGACAGGAAGGGGCTTTCATACTGTAAAAACATTTACAGATAAAGCTGGCGATTGCAGAAAGGACAGGAAAGCCACCAGGCTTGGTTGGGGAACTGTAGCTTTAATGGTGCTCTTTATATTACCAGACTGAAGCAAAGCAAAAGAAAATGGATCGGTAAGGGTGTTTATTTTTCCTCCCAGCTGAATAGACCTTCATTGATGGTTTTGGATATGCTGCCTCAAGTCTCTCACACAGGAGCTGGAGGGGAGCTTGTAAAGTCAGCAGCCATACGTTGAGCTACAAAAATAATCCAGGTTTTATTGGGACTGCCATGGGAGGTTGGCATAGGGGGGAGTGAGGGTTAAGTGGTTGTACAGCACAATTCACCTCTCTTACAAGAGAAGAACTGTTTTATACTGTATTGACTGCTACACATACACTCTCTTTCTCTCTCTCGCACACACAGTGAGACAGAGGGGCTATTGGAAATTACAGTGGTGATTCCTTGGGAAAAAAAGGCACAAAGGTAGGAGTGTTGACGTGTGCGTGTTCTCTTGTGTATGTGAGGAGGCAGTATGTGTGAATCAGCGTGTGGGGGTATTAACAACATGCTGGTATTTAAACTGCTCCTCTAACAATGGGTCTTAAGTTTGTAGCCAGTGCCCACAGTCTATCTGCTAATGGTACCAGTCCACTCACTTACCCAGCAGGATGGAGACACTCCAGTAGCTTTACAGAGTGCCAGGAAATGCTAAATATCGCTAAGCGATCCTATGGCCCCCGTGTAAATGCCACAGCTGCCTGTAAACACCACTTTTTTGTTTTACAGGACTGTCTAATAGAGATTTCCACTAACTTGACAAATCCTTTTTTGTAACAGGGAAGCAGATATGTCAGGATGATCCGTGGGAACGTCTCAGTCGAGGTGGCATCGGCTGAAAGGTCATCGAATAAATGCAGCTGAGCAAGTTCGGACACTGTTCCAGGCATTTTCAGGGCAGTGCAATCACAGCTGTGAGCAGCCCGGCCTGCATGCTGCACACAGCTCGAAGGACAAAAGGCTCTAGAAGAAATTGATAGATTACAAAAGGGCACGGTCCGTCATTTGCCTTTTGTTTTCCCTATCAGAGGCCTTCAGTGTTGCCGTGTTTCACGAGGACAACATTATAAAGCATGAAAGATTGCCTGGCTTATGGGTATTTATGGCAAGTGTAAGTATTTCGACTGTTTTTCACGGCTGAGTGAGCTGCCCTTTAAGATGCTCGGAAAGGCATTCCGACGCCCAGGCTCCGGGGAACGCGAAATATGGAGTAAGGCAGGGGCCCTTGGCAGGCAGAAAGGAGTTCAGCGTCTGCCCGTCGTTGTCCAGATGCCCGAAGAGCCAGCCGTGGCCACAGCGGTGGAATATTCCCCCGCTGGGATGGGCGAGGGTGTGAGAGGTATAACCGGCTGTCTCCAAAATTCAAACACTGTCAACCCTTCACATCTGTCTCCTCCCTAATGAGATGAACCCGTAAAATTATCCCACTGAAATGGTTAGTAGTTATTGTGGCAGAGGGAGCGCTGTGACAGAGATATTTGTCAAGAATTGGATTAAAGCAGATGGCTTTCTAAAACCTTAAACCAGCGTGATTAGATTTTCACCGTTGAACACTGATTGAAGGATGATTGCATTAGATGACACTGAAAAGGAAAGCGACACACAAAAACAAGCCTGATTTACGCAGGGTGGTAGGATCGTAATCCTCTTTGCCCGTGTTCTTGTGCACAGATGCCTTCACCAATCCACCAATACAACATGGCTCCATCTGTGAGACGTTTTGTGTTTCATTCAACACACGTGTAGCATTTACTTATCCTCGGCCATGTTAGCAGTCGGTTGTTGTGTTGCTATCGATTGTTGTGTCTGTCGGTTAACCTACCGTGTTTATCCTGTGCAGGTGACAGTTAAGAATTATTGGTTGGATTGCTGTGAAGCTTTCCATAGATGCCTGTGAGCCACAAATGTCTACAGACTTGGTTGATGTCTAGACTTTAGACTTTTTGCCTGGTAGCAAACATACGGTAGTAACAAAAATTTGGGATATCCAGACGGTGTATTTCCACACCAGTACCACATTCAGACATCAGAGGGTTTTTTGACAGCATACTGAATACTTTTCGCTCAAACCCTGCTAAGATTTATCGAGTTGTTTTGGAACACGGAGTTAGCCTCGTTAAAATCTGAGTAATGCGAACTGAATCCAGCTGTGGATGAAAAGCTACAGAAACACATGGTCAGTGCAGGATCTGGTAGAGCTGGCTGTTGTCAACATTCATGGCAGCTTTCTCCAGGCGGCAAAAAAAAAAGTGCACGCAAATAATGTGCATTCATAGCCAACCACAAACAAGCCTGAGGCGGAAAATGGCCTTTTAAAGAAGTGCTGCATTTTATTAAACCAAGAATTGTTTTCAGCCAGACACTGGCTTACCTTCTGGCATCCAAAATGAGGGTATCAGAACTCAGGTGTAACTGTAACTGTATTTTTCTGCATCTTTCTGTAAAGGAACAGAACAGTGTAGGAGGTAGGCTGCCTGTGCAATACTTCTCTCATGTTTGCTGGTGGTTTTGCATACGGAGAGCTGCCGAAAAAAAGACTCGTGAGGCAGACTTTGAGGGAAAGAGCGTGGCGGAGTTTGTGAAAACTGAAGGCACTCGATTGCTACAGAAGGCCAGCTTGGGGGCCAGGGGCGTAGCAGAAGATAGAAGGTCCCGAGTGACTCGGCTCTGCCTCGCTCAGCAGTTTTTTTCACCACCCATCTGCACTGACATGCAGCACGTGTTCATTTAGGGACTGAAGAAATTTAATAACCACCTGAAAACGATTCCTTTCTACTTAAGATGATAAATCCCATAAAGAGAGAAAGAAAAGCGGCGAGGTGATCTATGCAGATATCTGAATTAAGCTGAGATCCAGTGCTGATTTATAGGCTCGGAGACTTTGCAAAATTAAGTGAAAGAAACTCAGGGCTGAACCAGTGGTTTATCTCTGCCATCGAGCTGATCTATCACCCCCTTGACATTAAAGAAAATTAAGCTCCTTTCTTGTGTGGAGAAAAACCCACTCCTGAACTGAAAAACTTTTCTTTAAGGAAAACAGAGCCCAGTTCTTTTCTAATCAAATGCCACGGTTGTTACTCAAGGTTCGATCAAAAAAGATGATGCGCGTTTATAAGCTAATGAAAAGCAATTTGTGGGCCGATTTTTTCTCTTTCCATTCTAAAAATGCCGAGATTAAAACCTCGCTTGTCGCTTCGTATCTCCACTTAATGAATATACAAGTTGAATGAAATGATGTTATGTTGAGCTGTAATTTCCTTATTCTGTCAGGGGGGAAGGAGGGAGCTTCTCATCATATAGGGCATGCTTTAATACACTCATCTCAATAGATATTAACCACCGGGCGACTACCAAAGGCAATGAAACATTTGGGGCCATCCATTTCAGATGAAGACGGGAGATTTCTCCACTTGGTTCCACAAATGTTTACCCATGAAATTGCAATGAGATGAAATGTGACAGATCAGCAGCGGCTGAAAGCGGTTTTCTGTCAAAAAGCTAACGTTGCGAAAAGATCTTTAGATTGATTATGACAACTCTGGCTCTCTGTCGTTTAGAATCAAGCCGCCACCGCCCAGTGTTAAACCCATTCATTACTTTTCATTTCAATCTCTTTATGATCTACCTGATAGTCTAACACCCTAATCCTAATCTGAGGTCAATATCCATCATTTCATTTGAAGTATAAAGTACCGAGACTTGAACAAGCCCACAGTGGGGTTCTACATTTACACCTTGCGTCTTTCGGCGTCTATTTGCAAGCGAGAGAGAAAGAAAGGACACTGAAAAGTTGCGACTACCTCTGTCCTACAGAAAAGCTTGTACTAGTGAGACCAAAAGGTTACTCGCGGTAATTGAGGTAGCTGCTCAAAATTACTGTTTCCCAGCTCTAAATTTAAGCCAAAGTAAACCTAATGTCTTACTGTGATGAAAAAGTCCAAGCAGAGCAAAGAGAGGAAAAAAAGAGAGCAGAGGCTCATGGGACCTGACCTGTGCTCTGCCTCGTAATGAGACTTTACCCCACTTTCTCACTGCCGGGACCCGCTTTCTACTTTTGCCAGACAGTATTCCTGTTGCTTGCGTGTCACTCATATTACCTCTGTACCAACAGCGCTAGGACGTGTAAGGTCTAGAAGTGGAGCAACAGTGATTTAGCATTTTGAATCCATCGGTTAACAATACAAAGGAAGCTGTTTTTTTCTTGTTCTTTTGGCCCTGCCTCGAAGCTGAAGCTCTTTAGGGTTTAGTTTCCATCAATACCGGCAAAATCTCTTCTCTGTTGTTGCCGGGGAAAGATTGACCTGAATTGTGAATCACTAGAGTTAATCCCTCCTACGTTTACTATATGAAGAGCTGGATTTCATGAGCCAGGCCCATACACACCGTCCTGTGCGGATTAAGCTACACTCTCCTTTTGATTCACGTCTGAGTGTCAAGTGTAGATATTCCATGTCTTTCTTTTGAATCAGTTCTTCAGGCTAGCAAGAAAATTCACACAAAAGGATCAATTTAATGATAAGTAACAAAGAAATTGTAAAGCGTAACCAGATGAAGAAAGGCAAAACACAATGACGATGCATTAAAAATGTACAGAGTAAATTAGAAAGGTAACAGGAGCGAGTGTTGGGATAAGACACCGATGTGCAGTAGCAAATCTTGAAGTATGAGAAGCCACAGAAGGAGCTGGTTATGGATGTAGGTGGTAGGAGGAGTTGCTCATGAGGGCCATCACTGAATTTACCCATTACCTCTCTTTTATGGAGCTGAACAGTTCTGACTGTTGCTGAAATGGTGCTGCCCCAGCGAGACCACAACATCCTAGAAAAGTATCAAGAGTCCCCCTGTAATTTCCAGAAGACCTTTGGGTGCTTTAACACTTAATCTATTTGGTTCAGCTGGGTTAGTGTGAAAGCTATAATTTGTACTCCTGTGCAAAGCAAACAACAGGAATCCACTGGCCAGACAGCTTTATATCTTTTTGGGCAGATTTTTTCTCATTTCCTGACTGATCCACACTGTTGTTGTGATATCGGTGCTGTTTTATTATCTTTCCCCCATAAAGACAACATTTGACGTTCTCCCCTGGACCATTAATGTTGATTTTTGTGACACCTCAGTCTGATTGTTGTTTCACAACCATTAGAATAGTTTCTGGGGGTTTTCCGAGGGTCGCTGCGTGGATGGAAACCGCCCTCACTAACTTCTGATGCAAACCCAGTCATTTTGTTCTGTTGTCCTCAACAGCTCTCCTACAGTAACTGCCTGTCTCCTGAAACTGTGCTGGGAGATACAGCAAACATGGCAATAGCACATTTTGATGTTCCATCCTTCAGGAGTTGGAGTACCTGTGCAACCTCTGTAGGGTCCAGGTATTGACACTGACACTGGTCAAATGCAAAACTGTAAAACCATTCCTGTTTCAGGGGTTGTTTTATTGTTGCCTCTCTAGTGCACCTGTTGTTAATTGCATTAACACCAAAGCAGCTGAAACTGATTAACAACCCCCTCTGCTACTTAACCAACCAGATCAATATCCCGCAGGTTTAACTGACTTGATGCTGTACTCCGATTAAGGAGCATTACTTCCAATTTTTCTGTCCCTTATACAATGTAAGCCTGGAAGCAATACGCCAAAACGTTGCCTGAGTAGACGTCCAGCAAATCAAATTCTAGTTAACATGCCTGTAGTAATATTATCCAGTGAAAAATTCAACGTAGCCCAGAAAGAAGCAGCGATCCCCAACTCCCGGGCCACGGATCGGTACCAGTCCGTGAATCATTTTCCCTTGATCTTTTCAAGTGTGTTATGAATAAATCTTCTTTTTTTGGTACCGGTACTGGTTTTATTTTGTTGTATTCATCCACGACACCTTAAAGGCCACTCTGTGAAAATATTGTCGGACATAAACTGGTCCATGGCACAAAAAAGGTTGGGGACACTTTTTTTTTACTTTGGAAGGAGAAAGTCCTACATTAGCACTCTTCTCCACTAAGCAATGACCTCAGGATTTATTCTCTAAATGGAAGCCACTGTGTTGTGGAAGTTGGGGGGAAAAAACATAAAGCCTAGATATCCCCTTGTGCTGTAAATAATCATGTCTGGCCCACAGCCCTGTAGTCTTAGATGCTCTACTGTGGTCTGTAGTCTGCAGTACTCAGTCATCCATATAGAGGGTTAACTCTCTGGAGTGTGAGGCGCACACATTTAACAAACCTTTGATTTATTTCCAGACTTTTATGGCTGAGATGAGCTATTGAAGCTATTCTGAATGATAGTACAAATCTGCATCTTTTTATCATCTCATATTAATTTCTCTGAAGAAGAAAAAAAAACACATGCCACTGCAGTGCGGCAGTTACTTGCACATCCTTGTTATTGTTTATCAGATGCTGTGAAAATCAGAGTAAGCGAGAGCTCCTGACTCGCTATCAGCCGCTATCTTTCTTTGCCGCTCTGTCAGCCATTAGCTTGTAATTTATGCTTTCACACTCTCGGGGCCGTATGCTTAAAGCGATGGCATTGGCATACGCGAGAAAGTTTTTGCTTTCATTATGTTGACGGCTGTACATTGATAAACAGAAACGCAGCCAAACTGAGTGCTCCTCCACGCCCACCACAGGTGTTCGAACAAAAAAAGAGGGAATAAAAGGCTCCCATTGGGGTGGAGGTGTGAATTAAACTCCGGCACAGTTTAGCTTGAAACGTGATACATTTTTAAAGGTTGGAGAAAAAGAAAGAATGAAAGCAAGAAAGAGAGAGCCAGACAGGCTCTGAACGTGCTCCCGTGACAGACAGCTCAGACACCTATATCTGACCATGTAAGTGCAAAAACTAAAGCTAGAGAATGAATATAACAGTCATATATGATCAAACACTAAAGCCGGAGCTGCTGCTTTGACACATTTAAAGATTTTAAGCGTGGCAGAAATTCCTCAGCATTGTCAGAGCAGAAGCATGGGCTTCTAAAGTAAGATATGAATGGCTTTTGCAGGCCCGGAGGGTCATAAAACTGGCTCAGCATATAGGAAATTGAATAAGAGAACAAGTAAAAACTCACATGAAGTTGTTCACTATACTGAAACTCCCAGAGAGTGGAGAGAACACCGGCAACAAATTGAACTCGAGGTCAGCGCAGGGAACTTCACACTTGACTGCCTCTTCACATAATACATCTGAAGTCTATTTAATCCAACTTTGGGTCCAAATAATCCGTGCAATTCATTTTCATCACAGTCCCTTTTTTTCATTTTGAAGTGTTATTGACTGGCGGAGGCGTTAAAAATACAGTGGAAGGTCAAGGTCTGCTTGGGATTGCTTGTTTGCGAGTGGCTTCTCTTTTCATTTAAATTCCTTGAAGGCCACGCTCGCCATCCCAAGAACAACTTCCCTGCACAAAACCCACATTTTTTTTCTTTTCCAAGAGTCTCTTGATGTGGCCTGAGGCCGTGCTACTTCTCCTTTTCATCAGCGTGCTGTTTTTAACACACTTGCCGTACGAGAGTCTGACTCCAAATTAGTGTCCTAAATCCAAACTCATTAACTCTCAAGCCAAACAAATGTGTGCCAGATCGTCTGCAACCCGATGTGTGTTTGAGATTATGAGCACTATAATTCAGCCCTGTTTATTTGGTAATCTGTCTGCGCGAGGATTTGGGCAAAACGGTGCAGGACGTGGAACCATCTGTAGAAGTTGCAGAGGGGTTAGCATGGCCGAGAGGTTTACAGGTTTTACAGTAAGGCAAATATATTCCTGCAGTAATGGAACGATGGTTTTCTAGCAGCCTAGTCTTTGTTTACTTATTTATGCTGGGGTCAAAAGGACCCACGGTGTCTTGAACAGGTAGGAAAAACACAGAGATAAAAAATAATATGCAATACTTTCTGTGCTAATCCTCAGAGATTATCATTCTAATATTCGCCTTTTAATCTCCTTTTAAGTCTTTTTTTAGATTATTGTCCAGTCTTGTGTGTTTGTTCATGCTGCTCAGGATCATTTTCCTAATATCAGATATTTTATATCTTAAAAAGCGTGGCTGAAATTAGCAGCCTATGTGTATTTGTACCAGAACATCTGGATTTAGGCATAAAGGGGAACCTGCAGGACACAGGTCTCATTGGCTGTGATTCTGCATGGTTACTGGTGTTTGCATGCTCTGCATCACAACTGTTTCTCTGATCTAAGTGCTGCTTGTTTTATTCATTCAGTTCAGTCTGCAATAATGTGATTTTCTATCAACAAATTTGCAATAGGCGGCAAGAGATTGGCATTTTCCACTGATTTACCGCAGTTAATGGCTGTATTATTACTAACAATTTCCACAAAAGTGACAGTTTGACCTCACTCAGTTGCAGACCAATTGCAGACTCACTTTCTTATCTTCACCTTGATGCATCGTAGGTGCTTGGAACTTGCAACTTCAAAGCAGTCTTTTCAGAGGCAACGAGATCGCAAGTTCATTGTTCGTCACTGCAATAACAAACAATTGGAGTAGGTAAGTTATTTCATAGTAATTATATTAACCAACATGCTAAAATTCATCAGATTGCTTAAAAAATACAATGAATGCAACAGAAGGGTAAAGCCTTATCCGAAAACAGTGATTATTTAAAAAAAAAAAAAAAAAGAACAGACAGGAAGAAAGGAAATGTCAGCATGCTCAACTAGATGAAATATTTGTAGCAGTATTTCCCAATGGCTTTGACTCATTCAGAGTAATTTCTTCTTATCAGTTGTTAAGTGATGATCAACACTGTTTCTGGGTCCTGCGTTGGCAGAGGCTCTTATTTTTCAATGTGCTGCAGTGCTGTATTTCTTGTTTTTGGATTAGGCTTCAGACCTAAAAGAAGCTTAAAAACTATTCAATTGTCATTCTACTTTTGTACAGCTTTTTATTAATGCTATTCGCATAAACTTAAATTCATAGTACAGTGATTCATGCTTTTAAATTTCGCTAATCTTACCAATACAACAAACCCTAAAAATCTAATTAGAGTAGCAGCCAACACAACAGACCAAAGCCAACCAAGTGCACAACATCACATATTGGATATGGCTCAGAAAAATGTGCAATTCGTCTGTAGTCTCACATTTATGAACAGAAATGTCATGAAAACTTGCACAAAACAGGGTCAAGTAGATGCGACAACAAAAACCAAACCAGCCTCCAAAAAGACATAACCAAAAAAAAAAAACTGATGGGAAAATATCAAGAAATAGTTTTCCTCCCAATCTGAAGGTAACTCTGCATTTCCCCTGTTGTCAAACAAAATGGCCCCAGCTTCGGCTCCAGTATGATGATAGATGTACATGCGTGCAAGTCCTCTCAGTCCTTTGTCAGTCATCGTACTCCTGAGATATGCATTCAAGCATCAAACAAGGGAAGAGTGCTCAGCACCGGCAGTAGATATGGGCAGATGTCACTAATGACAGCCCCCATGGCTCAAGCTACACATCCTGACACTAGCAGCCCTGCAACTTTTGCAGACTCTCAGCAGAATCTTAACCGCTCAGTGATAGCTGTCATTTCTTTAAAAAGCCTGAAAAACTAAAATAAATCAAAGAGTGTCATTTTTCTACCGTATGATGAGACCCTGTCCCAAAAACTCATTGTACTGTCAAATAAAAGAATTCAATTTGTTGAATATGTCACCTGTGCTGCTGTCTTCGTATTAGCCTAAAGCTAAAATACCTATGTAGCTAGCTGCAACGTCACATAAAGTACTTCAACTAGCCTAACTTCACGATGCCTCCAAAAACCTACGATTATATAGCTTTTTATCTTTATGTCTGAAATTACAGTCGAAGTGTATTTTTTTTGTTTTTTAGAGATACTTCTAGCACAGTGGTTAGCACTGTTGCCTCACAGTGGTAACTATGTGGAGTTTGCATATTCTCCCCGTGTTTGCGTGGTTTCTCTCCAGGTACTCCGGCTTCCTCCTACAGTCCAAAAACATGCATTTAGTGGTTTTAGGTTAATTGGGAACTCTAAATTGCCCAAAGGTGTGAATGTGAGTGTGAATGTTTGTCTGTGTCTATGTGTTAGCCCTGCGACAGACTGACCTGTCGCCCTAAGATTCTAGCTGGGATAGGATAGGTTCAAGCCCACCCGCAAACCTGACAGGGATAAGCAATAGAGGATGGATGGATGGATAGAAATGCTTCAGCCAGAATATCACATCATTTTCAGATGTCAGCTAGCTAGCGTGCTTACTGCTAACTTCTACCTCTGCCCATTCTCATAAATCCTGTTTCCCATAGGCGATCTTGATTGTAAGACCTGTGAGAACAAAAGCATGATGATTACTTTAGTATTGTTGCAAAAAATCTGGACTATTTTTAAGCCTAAGTGTATGTTTCCGTTTAGAAGTTAAAGATTATTTCTGCCCTAAAATCACCAATTACATCAACTGATACTATTTGATAGAAACTCCTTTGTATTTGAAAGACATGGCTTCAGATTTTCATTACGAAAAATGTAGGATTCTGTTTTGGGAGCGCCACTCACACAGCAGAGACTGCTGCTTTGATTAAAGTGATTCAGAGTAGTTTTGTTTTTCAAGAGCTGTACGGTGGAGCGTGCTGGCACTTTTGCCCCACATATAGCACATGCACCTCGTGGTCGGCTTTCTGTGTAGAGTTTTGATTGTTCTCCCGTGGGTTTCTTCTATAACTCTGGCTTTCACCCACATTGAAAGGACATGCTTGTTAAAGGGCATCCACACGTGAAGAGATTTGCTCATCATATATTGCTTTCTAGCTGATAGCTGGCTGTCAGAACATTCAAGGCTATGGTTGCCTAGGTAACCCTCTTCTGTATTTTCTACATTGCCACATGTCAATCAACAGCATTGTTCACTCTTGTTTGTAGTTACTTCAATCGCTCGCTTCAAAGTTGAGAAAAGTTTATCTTGGGACCTGTTTGTTTCACATCGCCAAGTGGTTATTTCGCTTTGTTGTTTGAAATTGCTAATTTATTACAGCTACTGTGTGGACGCCGCTTTAGAACACCTGTTGATTGCAAATTGCTCATAGGTATGGATGTGAGAGTGTGTGGTCGCTAGCCTCGCTGTGATAATCAGCACAGTGACACCAGATTTACCAGTACGTCACAGGACAGAAATGGACTTGTGACCTTAGCAGTCCACCAAATGGACTACCAACCTAAACCTAAATTGCCCATATTGTAAATGTGAGTGTGAATGGTTGTCTGTCTCTCTGTGTTAGCCCTGCGACAGACTGGAGATCTGTCCAAGGTGTACCCCACATCTCACCCAATGGCACCTGGGATAGGTTCCAGCCCTCAGTGACCCTAAACTGGGTAAGTGAGGGTAAGGCTTTCAAATTAGCTAAACATGAATGACGAAGGACTTTAACTCATATCGGAGGGAATAATGTTGCGTTTACTAGTAAAAGAATCCAAGACTTACCCCACTTAATATCATACTTAATATATCTGTCTTCTTCTGCTGAGACTGAGCATTTATTATAACGGCAGCAGATGAGCAGCATTTTGAGTTTTGAGAGCAATCAATAAGCGCATCATTAAAATGTGCAGAGGAGATGCAGATTACAAAATCTTAGAAAACTAAGATTAATGTTTCTTTATTTTCATGAGACGATTAGAGAATGAATACAAAAAAATAAACATTTGTTACAGACTTCATCTGACAACAAGTTTAGTAACTTTATTAAAGGAAATAATAATTATAATGCCGCATTAACATCTGCTTAAGAGATGTTAAACAGTGCCGTGCGATACTGCAAATTTTGTTTGATTTAGGATTCATCAACAATTTGCAAATTCTGAAAAAAAATTTTAATGACCATAGTTTAATAACTATGATTTTTACTTTCCACAATGCTTAGTTAACACAACAAAACAAACCTTTCAGCTTTTCATGTTTTGAAACTGGGATTTTTTTTTTTTGAGACCTGGAATGTTTCTAAAACACTTTGGGTTGTTTTCATTTGCGCTGTTCACTTTGATGTGATGTGACAGTCAACACAAAAAGGTTCAGACCTTTTTCATTGTTTATTATTGAGATGTATTTTTTAATTCCCGGAAAGTAATAATTAACACAACTGTGCACAACGTATCCTAGTACCAGTCCGATTCCAAGACCAGTGTTGATATCACTGCTATCATATTTGGATCCCACCTCTTATGCTAAGCTTGGTGGTCAGTGGCGTACCACCACCCAAGTCCTGGGTGTCAGATGTATGGAGTCGGAGGTATAAAGGGACTTTGACCTCAGGTTGGGGCAGACTTATTTTAAAAAGAAAGAAAGAAAGAAAGAAAGAAAGAAAGAAAGAAAGAAAGAAAGAAAGAAAGAAAGAAAGAAAGAAAGAACGAAAGAAAGAAACGTGCATGTTCTACAGTAAATCTAATGACTGCCGGGGGGTCCTCTGCTGTTGACCCTTGTTCTGAGGGGCTAATGGGCGGAGACCTGTTTGTGTGCTTCTTTGGGTTTTTTATTTTTTATTTTTTTAAATCCTCTCAGGTCCCTGCTGTGATGCGTACTGCAGAAGTAGGCTGGGGGCGCACACACGCTGCAGCGCCACGCACCCCTCACACACACTCCCATATACATCATTTCCATTGGACATTGGCACAGAGACGCAGCGCGACGACCACTCTGACATATCTGCTTGGTACGGACTGCCGAAACTTCTGAGACAGGGAGGCGGGTAGATCCTTTTAGCTGGTCCCAGATAGTGGATTCAATCCACGCTCTCGTTTCTTTCTTTGCTTTTTCCCCTTTCCTCCTCATTTTCTCCTCCTCCTCCTCCTCGTCTTCGCCTGGTTTCGTGTTACAAAGCCCAGGGAGGGAGTTGCGCGGAGAGCCAGTTCTGTGTGAAAAACTGAATGACAGGATCATATGGCTTGATTTGCCTTATAGTCCAAACATTTTTAGGAGGAAAAAAAGGCATAGGGGATACGAGAGGAACTGCGAGAGAGAGCATCAGAAATTGATGAGGATGTGGAATAATTTATAACTCAAATTCAAAAACAAACGTGAGATAACGGAGAAAGCAGAGAGAGAGAGAAACAGAGAGGCAGAAACGGATACTGGCTCCAGTCGTCAGAGAAGGACGGAGAGCGGGGAGGAAAAGCGCAGGACGCATTGCCCGTGATCATCAGCACCATCACCGTAATAATAAGGTAAGTGTGCGCTCGTTATTTCTCGGCAATATTGCTTCCAGCGCTGTGAGGCGGCTGGATTTTAACACACTAACGAAGCAAGCAGAGGCAGAAAACATCCCAAACCCCGGAGCGTCCGAATCTCCAACTGTTGCCAAGAAGCCCACGTTTTTTTTAAATTTCTTCCTAAAACAGCACCATCTAAGGTGCAGTGCGTTTGTATAGACAGATGATTTGGGGTGTTTTGGGTTGCCAGTTTTGGGGCTCAATGCGATGCAACTTTATCCCCTTTTCGCGCTGTGTAAACACAGCGCACTGCGGTCAGGGGCAGTTGGAAGGGAATCAACTCCGGGCTTTTTTCTACTGTATTTCTGTGCATCTACTGTAATGTGCTGCCGCTGCACCTCCACAATCACAGCCCGGCAATGCTACCGTGCAGCAAAAACGCACAACGTGAAGCTGACCTCTCGGTGTATACTGGTGCAGCAGTCTGAGAATGATCTCTTTTGTGTCTGCCTGTATTTCAGGCTCTTAAGTTCTGAGCGAGTCTGGTGCCTGACAAGACAAACTTTTAGGCACCTTCTTTTGCTTGGTAGTGCTTTTTTCCGCCTCTAATAACACCAATACAGATCCCCCTCGTAATCCTCACTCACTGTGGCCGCTGTCGTCTTCCTGCGAAGGGAAACTGCTTTGTAGATTTCAAAGTTTTCTGCACTTGTGCACATGTGTGGATTTTAGATTTGTGAAGAGGTTTTAAGTTTCAGATGCCAAGAAAGAAAGAAAGAAAGAAAGAAAGAAAGAAAGAAAGAAAGAAAGAAAGAAAGAAAGAAAGAACGGAGTCCCTTCAACTGCTGCCTGTATCCCTCAGTTAATACTCAAAAATGAAGCTCTTATGGTGACAATAATCCACTGGTTTGAGATATTACTTTGGAGTGATTTCCTCCTTGTTCTTCTTTCCCTCTCTTTCTTTTTTCCTTTGCCTTAATGAAGTAAGTATTAGCTTCACTTGAGTGATTATTGTAATTACTGAGGAGGAGGAGGGTTGGAAGGTGGAAGGAGGGGCGTGTGTCCACACTGGACAGTGAGGAAGTGAGGGTTGGTGTAAGGAGGTGGTAGTTTAGAAGAAGGAAGGAAGGGTGTTGGATTGGGGGTCCCTGCAAAGGGCTGTTGCCATGTGGGACAGAGGAGATAGGTTTTTAGTAGTGATATCATACTTGAGGATCTGTTTTCTGACTGTGATATTTGTGTAACTGTCACAGGAGACTCCCTTTCCCTGTACCACAGGTGGGCGGGTGGCTTCTGCAGGTCTCTGTGCGTCCGCTTGTGTCACTGTGTCATTTGCAAAGATTAATGGAAGCAATAAGCGAGTAGAAATCAGAGTTAGCAAGTTGACATTTGCCGTGCAGAGGGATGTAGCAGTGGATAAGCCTGCCAAAATTCAATTCACCCACCTTTTAATTTGGTATAAATCAAGTTCACAGACTTTGAGGGGGAAAAAAGAAAAGTAGACACATAATCCTCACTAAAGGCACGCGCAGTATTGCACAGATTATTCGGCAGTGAAGCGGGTTACAAGGAGAGATCTTTCAAAACCAATTTAGTTGTTGAAGGATTCCTCCTGACATCTGCATTATTCCCAGGCTAAAAAAAACAAACTTAAAAATCCACTTTTATCCAGGGTGTTCGCAACAATGACACACACTCTGTCGCTCTCTCTCTCTCTCACACACACACACACACACACACACACACACACTGTAGCCCTCTCGCCCCAGATGTTAATGCCTCTATTGAGAGAGCCACAGGACTCCTGCCGACTCAATCTCTTCATTGTTGGACAGACAATGGACTCCACATCCTGACAGCCAGCCTCCTTCCTATATCCCCCTCATGCACTCCTAAAGCTGCTCCTCATACACATGCAGTGAAATGGCACACAGTCATCCAGGCTGATAGCGCACACATGTAAATGGCAATGCCTCTACAGGCACGTGCCCAGCTTCATTTGATGTTTTCATAAAAGCTTGACTGATGTGTTTGTGTGTGTGTTCCCGTCTTGTCTGGGTTTCATGCCACCCATGCTGGTCCCCTCTATTCCAAGGTTTTGCAACTGATTCGCTTTGACTGATGTGAGTGTTTTGTTTACAGAATGAAAAAAATGCTTGTTAAAGTTTCTTAAGAGGCGCATTGCAGCATTAGCCCCAAAGTTCTTAAATGTCCCATCGGAAAACTGCAACAAAGAACAAATCACAGGCAGTTTCCACACGTGGGGGTCAACACTGCGTCATAGACCATACGTCGTGACAGAGGCAGATGCCTCCTGTCTGCTCTGTGCCCGCCCGTTTGCGTGCGTTTAATCGTCACCCCAGTGTCACATGCATCACGTCAGCGCGACGTGTACTGCAGCCCACAACCAAGCAGCTGAACACAGTAAAATGCAACAATGATGGGATCATTGATGATTATGTAACTCATTTTGCATACGGGAACACACAGAGCCTGTGTTCACGCCGGCTGTGGTGTATCACGAAGGTATGGATCTGAATCCGCACATCATAATTTCCTTGGAGGCTCTGTGTCTTTTGCAGAGCAACAGTTGATGTGCCAGCTTCCCACAGTAGGCTTTTTTCTTTTTTTTTTTCAAAACGTCCTTTCATCCCAGGACCGATTTAGTCTATCTGCTTTTCTTTGCTTAAAAAAAAAAAGGATCTCACAGAAACAGATTTTGTTTTGTTTCTTCTGTTTCACACTGGTCTGTATTTCCTGCTGAGGTGCAAAGAGTTCACATTTCGAGCTATGCCCTCTGTGTTCTAATGCAGCTCAAACATAATCGCACTGATTCTGTGGGGGTTTTTAGAGCTCCTCGGTGTATGTGTGTGTGTTAAACAGAGATATGGTTCATGGGAGGCCAGATGCAAGGTCCGGAGAGCTGAAGCAGATGGGTCGTGTGTGTGTGTGAGGGGAACAACGTGTTGCAAGTATGGGCTGGAAAGGCTGATGTTTAGAGAAGGTGTTTAAAGGAACACTGTGGCAAATGTGTCAGGGTTCAGGTTCAAAGTGATATAAACCTTATGCTGTATGGATAAGACAGTGTGTGTGTGTGTGCGCGCGCGCAAGATGTGCCTTCATGTTCCTAAGAGTAACATCACACACATGAAACTCAAACATTAACATAGTGTTACACATTAGCATGTCATTAGCACATTAATCACAAACGCTGAGCGCCTTTAATTAAACCCGGTCACATTTTATGCATTTTTTGTTGTTGTCTAATGCATATGTCTAAAATTATTTACTTCTGCTCTTACACCCTGCCTTTCCCCTGTTTTGAGTCTATAAGTACTGCTAGATGAAGTGCACTACAAGTGCCCAGCTGGTGCACTCATTACAACTAAAAAACTGAAAGAACAACGCTATGTTCCTCTTTGGCATCCATTCTGGACATTTGGAGGAAGGGAGGGGACCACTATAAAATGTTAAATCAGTAGGAGGATGTATCGTCAGCACCTATGGTGATGTCAGTGCTAACTGCCTTGCTAATATTGCTAATTGTTGCCTTGCTAATATTGAAAAATCTCTATGTGTTAATGACACATGCTCTGTTGTATTGTTTGGTATACAAGTGCATTATTGTTGTCTTTGCTGTAGAGGAATTTTGTAGGATAGGTGGTCAGAAGCTCGAGTGGTTTGGATAATGGTTGGTAACATCTTGCAACTGCTGCTGGAGGTTGCTAGCAGTTGCTAGTTGCAAAGTGGTTGCAAGTGCATCACTCAAAACTCTCTTTTTAATTGCTTTGGTTGCTAGTAGGTTGCCTGAGTCGCTAGTAGTTTGCATGGAAGATGCCAACTCGTCTGCAAACACTTGCAAGCTCCTCCAAGCGCTAGTGAAACTATGAAAAGTCAGGACAAACCGGTAAACAGAGGCTGTTTTCCTCAAGGTTAAAGTTGTGTTTTTTGAAATGTGTTGGTTGCAGCAGTAAAAAACAACTTTTAATCAAAGACTTTTACAGTTTTCATAGTTTCACTATCGTTTGGCGTGTTCAATGGCGAGTAATATTAAAAACAACTCATTTCAAGTGTAATTAGCTTAAGTAAGGTAATGAATTGCCTATATAATAAATTGAATGTGTTGCAAAAACTTGTTTTGTTGTTCCATTTCTAAACTAAATACTAGATTAAATATTCAAATCCCATAAAGCACCTCATTGGTTTTTGCAGTTAAGCATGCCGTGTGAAAATGCGACAGAACTTTGGATTTCTTTACTTTGCACATTTGCATTTCTTCCTAATGTGAATGCATTACCGTTGAAAGACACTAAGAAAACACACAAGCATGTTAGTTGTCTCAGCAAATTCTGACGTTTCTTAAAACTGACGTGGTCGTCATTTATTGTCCAAGTACTACAGATGGCACTCTTCCTGTAACGCAGAGCACAAATTGTGCTCATGCTGAATGGTACACACACCACTGCACAACCTCCAGCCTCCGTCTCAGTTGCTTTAAGGCCTGCTGAGAAGTTTCCGTTAGGCAGCAAGGACGGATCCGGGGGGGGTTTTGGCTGCGGCTGTGATTGCAGTTGTTCCGAGAGGAGAAGCTTTTTCTGTTCTGCAACTTACCCTTCCCTTTGAGCTTTTTCTTTTTCTCTCTCGCTCTCATCCTCTATCTCTCTTGCCCACTTACGCTCACATACACCCCCTCCACTCGTTTCGGCTCAACTCGAGTTGCATGATGAGGTCATTTTTGCATTGCCAAAGTGTAAACCCTTACCACTTATATAGCTCGACTTTAATTGAACAGACAAGTGCACATTCAGTCTACTGTGAATGAAAACTATGCTAGGATACTAGGGTAATCCTTTTTTGTGGCTCTAATAGTTGTGCCAGTACCTTGAATGCCCCGGGAGCAGCTGTTATAGATGTTCCTTTCATCTCTCCAAATCAATTCAGGTAAATTAAATGAAGTCTTACTGACATTATTGTCAAAAAATTAACAATATTGCCAAAAATTCACTACGCTCAGAATACAGAGTACAAAGGAGTAATAAATACATGTCACCCTCTGTGAATGATGCAGCCAGCCCGCCTCCCCCCATCATCCTTTGGGGCAATCAATAAATAAATAAGCCCTAAGGGACGAAAAGTGTTTCCAGGAAAGTCAGACTGGTGGAAAATCCAATATGGAGCAGAATGCTGGTCCTGGAGGCAAATATGTGCAGCTAGTATAGCTGTCTGCACCAGATTTTCATTATTTTTACAATATAGAAGTTTTGTTTATCAAAGCTTTTCATCCTGACCTGAAATCACCCCCCCCCCCCGGCTTTGATCAATGCAGTTTTAAAGATGTCAGAATGCAGTGCAGTCATCACGCAGATCTAATTACTGTTGTCTGACACAAATGAATGAACAGAACCTTTGTGTCGTAGCTCCCTGCTATGACACAAAGGTTTGCCCCTTCTTTTTTTCTTTCACCACAAGTAAACACCCCTTTTCAGGACTTGCTCGGAGAGTTACTCGAGGCTTTTAGAGGAGTTCGGTGGAGTTTCTCTTGGTAGCTCGAGTCCTCTGCATTATTTATGCTGGGCAGAATGGAGGTGGAGGAGAGCCCTGACCTGCTTGTTTGTTACCAGCTGACCACTACTGGCCATCTGGTGCCTGCTAGCTACGCTATTTGTGTTTGTATCTAACAATAACTGGGTCCAAGTTTTTATGTAAAACAGGACACTTGGAGTTAGAAGGTTAAATTGAGTTTTGCTTACTTGAGATACAGAACAAATACATATGCATATATATAACATAGTACGTTTGGCGGACAGCAACAGAGGAGTGTGCATCTCTCTTTTAAAGATTATTTAAAAGAATAGTGTGAAAGTTGTGAGGCTGAATTCAGCAGATATTTCTGCAAGTTCGATCACTTTCTTGCTGAGATTTGATAGGATGCAGACCTAAAAGATCATATAGTGATGACAAGGTGGTACACATTTGAAAAGAATAAAACAAAATCTACTTCTGTAGCTCAATAGAGTCGCCAAACGTTTCACAAATCCATTTTTACGGTGAAACTTGTCGTAATATATCAGCGCACTTTCCCCCCGCTTCCTTAATGAGGGGCTACAGGAACAACAGCCCGGAGTTCACAGATAAAAACTGAACAGCTGATATTTTTTATGACAGCTTGAAGCTACAGTTGTTGATGCAGTGCTGCAACGTGCTACACAAACACATTTAATCAACAGCCGCAATCCCGAGAACAGCTGTATTTCTCAGATGGTCACAGGAAATAGTCGAGCCATGGCCAAGAGTGGCACCACTGAGTGTGGAAACGTCTTTCTCCTGCCTTTCGTTGGGAACGTCTTCAAATCAGGTTGTTTTGCTACGTCACATTTGAAGAGGAAGATTATTCAACTAATGGTAAATTCCTCTCTTGTTACTTATCTAATCATATAGCGTGCACACATTCATTTTACCCTCAGCTTTACTGATAAAACAAGAACATTTGGAGATTAAATGTTGAGAATAATCTCAGCCTAATGACTTCACAGAAATAAAGACAAATGTGTTATTGTGTGTGTTGCACTAGAATATTTAAGGACAGTGAATAAAAGGGTACCATGAGCTCCTGTAGCGGGGTTATCTGTTCCCTGTCTTCATCCATCTCTTCATCCCTTCTTCCCTCTCCGATTTTGTCCTTTCTCTTTTTGATTTATGCTCGTCTTCCTCCCTCACACTTTCTTTTACTTCTTCTTCTCATTCTCTCAGGCCTCATTTCTAGCCTCTGTGGTTTTGTCCTGCTTGGTCTCTCCTGCCTACTCTCCTTTCTGTATCTCTTCAGTCCTCTCCATATCTTCGGCCTGTCAAGACTCAGGATTCGCTTGCTGAAAAAGCTGGAAATATCACAACTGTTGAAATTCCTTTTCATCTTTGGTTTGCAGTGCAGGCCACTCAGTATAAATGTGAAAGCATCTGATTTACAAACATAGCTGCGGCACAGATTAACTATGATCAGAGAAGAATGAACACTTGCTATTTAGACTTAAACTCATCATGGCTGATATACAATCACAGACACTTTATTAGGTACGCCTTGCTAGTATTGAGTTAGACCCATTTAACTGCTGTAACTGTTCGTAGCATTGATTCAACAAGGCTCTGGAAACATTCCTCAGAGATTGTGATCCGCATTGACGTGATAGCATCACACAGTTGCTGCAGATTTGTTGGCTGCACATCCTTGATGCGAATCATCCATTCCACCACATTCCAAAGTATTTGATACTAAGGGGCCCAAAGTTGGCCAAGAAAATATCCCCCACACCATTACACCATCACCAGTAGCCTGAATCATTGATACAAGGCGGGATGGAGCCACACTTTAATGGTGTTTACACCAAATTCTGACCTCTTTTTTTGGACCATTCTCTGTAATCCCTACAGATGTTTGTATGGAAAAAAACTGATCAATCAGCACTTTCTGAAATACTTTGGCACCAACACCCATGCTACTTAAAGCACTTAAATCAACCTTTCTTCCCTATTCTGATGCTAAGCTTGAACTCATCAGGTGGCCTGGACCATAGCCACATGACGTGCTGGTTGTGATTGGATGGTAAGATATTTGCATCAGCAAGCAGTTGAACGTGTGTACCGAATTTCACTTTACAAGCAACTGTACAATGACAATAAAAGTTCTAAAAGTTCTAAAAGTTCTAAGTTCTAATGAAGTGGCCTGTGAATGTATATTTATCGGTACATTAGTAAAGTGTGTAGCCTAAATTGCATAAAGAAAAATCTGAAATTACAAAAATACAATTTTCAGTCAGTCAATTTCACACAGTTTTATAAAGCCATAGATTGTGAGCAGAATCACTTGCTAAAGTGCTGTGGAACAGTAAAACTACAGCTGTTGATGTTTGACCTGAGTAAATAACAAAAACCACAGAGTCCACCTCTCTAATCCTGAACTGAACTCTTAGCTTAGATTAGATGAAAATCTAGAAACTAACGCAATTAGCCTGGTCTAGTCCGAAAGTTAAACAATGCTTTGTTTTACCTTTATAGCTTTGCTATAATTTATATATTAGCTTTTTGTTCAGAGCAAAACACAGAAAGCTGATGGGATTTGGAGGCTTCTGACTAAGCTAGGCTAACTGTTTCCTGCTAAGCTAAGTTTACGGACTTCTTGACTCTTTTACTACTTTCTATAAAATATGCATTGAAGATTAAAGTGAGAAACCACAAATCAGCTTGATAAAATAATTTAGCTAATAATTTATCATCATTTTCACAACTATTAAAGTGCCCTATAGCAAGTTTCAAACCGCACAACAGATACCATCTTGGCAGCCATTTTGTTTGTGTTTGAGTGCTGAACTTCCTTTTCCTGTTCTGTAGCTTATCTAGCAATGTAGACTATATTTTCGAAACAGCAACGCTTGTTGTTTAGGACAAAACTACAGCAAGTCCAGCTGAAGTAAGAAATGTTATGACACTTTGTTGTTATAGCAGTTGGCAAAGACGATAACCACTGGGTCAAGAACTGTGATTCTGACATGAGAGTGGAGTGGTTGTTTCTGATCTTCTCAGCTAACTTTTGGCATGAAAGCAAACACTTCTTTTGCCTCATGTTGATGTATTTCTTTAATTGCTGTTCGCATCTATAATTATAGTAGGCTACATAAATCAATACCAATCCATTTGCACTGCTTCTGGGTTTCCTATTTGTTTTTTTCATCTCCCGAGTCGAAGAGGGGCTCAGGGTAAGAAATCTCCATTATATTTGATACTTATTTAGTAATTTCCTTTTCAGATAGCAGATGGACCCATCTATCCTATCTGATGCTGCTTATTGGGTCTGCCCATGCTTGGCTGAGGCTGAAATTGTAAAGCTGGATTGGGGAAGAGATAGTAATATGCTCAGCCAAAACAAAAACCTTGTCCGTAAGCCAACTGTGTTTCGGGGGCACCGTGTAGATTGTTTAGCATGTTTCCTGAGGCCCCCAACTTGCACGTTAGTCAGCCGTTTGTTATTTTGCTTGTTCCAAGTCAGCAAATGCATTCTGGCTCAGTTGACTGGGCGATGTGTTGTGCAGAGAGGACCACTGGAGTTGTTCCCTTCTTTTGTTATTCAGGTCTTGGTGATACGTCAGTCCTGCTCTGAGCCATTGTGTATACGGAGGTTCCCATTGTTTACTGTCAGTTGCAGCATTGCTATGTGTGTGTGCATGGAGTATGCATATTCAGCTGCTTCTTGCCGTTTTCATTCATTATTTTGTCCTGGATAGTCTATGTAAATGTGTCCAGGCCAGCAGCAGAAGATAACAGTTAAAGTACTGGCTCAAACCCTGCATAACTAAGACTGTGTGTATGGGAATAATGATCCAGATGCAGTGCAGTAGGGGGTGTGTAAAGGAAAGTAGGCCCCTACCCTCCTCTTCCCCCGTGCTAACCAGAGCATGGTAGTTTGTTTTTATGACAGCCTTTTTTTGGCATTGTTCTGGTCGGATAGAGCTCGCCTTTCCTACCGTGGGACCGGCCGTTAGTGCAGGAAGTGCTGGGAGGGCACAACTTGAATGCACACACACACATGCTGGATTGCAGGCTACAGCACTCGCAACCCCTCCCAAGCTATCGCCCCACACTCACGCATAAAGTTTTGAAAGGACAATAAAAAAAGTTGCCCTGCGGCTCGTCGGCTGGTAAGCTGCAGCTTATCCAGGAAGGAGCTGCAGCCAGGCTAATGGCCTCTCTCCAGGGTAGGCTCTACAGAAGGGCCAGTGGAGGCTTATCGGCAGCAGGAGGGCCCCTACATGACTGCTCTCTGAGATCTCCACTGAGCTTGTGTGTGGGAGTAGCTTAGCTTTCGTAGCTAGAAGGAGGGTGAGCGCTATTCTGCTTTATTTCCTCCTGTGATTGTCTTGGGTTAGCTTGGCCTGTAGGAAAATTAGTTACTTATTACCATTCTCAGGTGAAAATACAGGTGTTTACCCAGTGTAGCACTTCTAAATTCAAAGATAACTATCCAACCTTATTGAAAAGTCAAGGTAGACTTCTACTAACCAAGCATTTCTTTCACATACTACAGGAAACTTTTGGTCAGTGCAAAGAGGATGGAAGGCAGTGTGTGCGCCATACTGTTCAAATGCCTACACATCTGTGGTTTATATCTTTGCCTTAATTGGAGACGTCTCAGTAAGGAGTCAGCGTGATTTGTAGAAAACAATGTAATGTGCGATGAAGAGGAGTGAGATGACTTGCCCCCTGTCTGACTAATCACATTTTGCCTCATGGATCTCAGCGTGACGTATCTACCTTGATCCACGTCCATGAATCACCGATCTCTTTCTTCATCTGTTGTGACTGAAATTAGACAACGGCACAGTCTTCATACCAGCTGCTAATACTGCAACAGAGAGGTATCATGTCACAAGTACCATCTAAAAGATTTATTAAACAAGAGCCGTGAAGAAAGAGGCAATGCAGGGAGTGAATCATTCATGCATATGCTAAACTCACTGTTTAACCAGTAAATGCAATGATATCTAACACTGTTCCACATGCAGTTAGCTTAAAAACCGGGACACATCCTCATAACGTTTGCTGATCATGAAGACGGCTTCAGTCTTCTCCTCTTAAGACTCCTGTTGAGCTTCTTTCATTCACTTTTTCCACACTTAGCTTATCTCAGGCCATGCTATGGTTCTTGTTAGCACCTTAATGGTCTCACCTGAAATCTAGCACTAAATCCTCCTTTGAGTCTGTCTGTATGAGCCGCTGCAGACACAATAGCCCCTATTGTTGAGGGGCGGGTTTGAAAAAGAGAAAGCAATTCTGGACTGGCCCCTCTCGCCTACCCCCTGTCCTGCTGCAGACTCACCTCTGACCCGCAGGCTGGTTGCGCTCTCACCCATCTCCCGCTGCTCTTTTCCAGTCCACTGCTCTCTGCATGAAGCCTGACTCGTTTGAAGAAAGAGATGGAAAGAAAGGAAGATGCTCAGTGGGACGAGGCCTCAATAATACGACAGAAAGAAGATAAGAGGAGAGGGATTTCGACTGGGATGAATACAAGAGGAAAGGTTGGCAAGAGGTAAAAAAAAATAGAGAAATGTGTTCAGGTTGCCAGGTTTGGTCAACTCTTAGAGAGAGACGGCAATTGGAAAAGCAAAAAGGAAGCCGGCTTGCCCAGACAACGGCCCTGAGAAACCAAGATAAGAGCTGACCAGCAGTCAACAATTACACCATCAATTTCCAGTCTGGCTTTTGCCTTCTCACTCTCTTTTTCAAGCTTACCACTCTTTTTTTTATTTCTCGGTACTGTCTCCTATTCTCTTCCCGCCCCTGTTGTCTCCACTCTTTGTGTGTTTTTCAACGATCTCTCTATGAGGATCCATTCATTATCATAGAGATAAACTCTTTTATCTTGTGTTTGGAGAAATAAATAAAAACTCTTTCTTGAAATATTTAATCAACTACTGAAGTTATGGATAGTTTTGAGGCATTTATAGCACATATCAAGTAGTTCAGCATGTGAAGCTATATAAGTTTAGCTGAACAATTAGCTACAGTTTAGAAAAACAGTGGTTGGAGACCGTGGCCCGGCCAAAATTATTGTGACTGTGTGAAATCTTACTGCCTCTGAAATAGCTGCTTTGAAAGCGGACGCCAGGTCTGTGATGACTCGTAGTCAATTACCGTCTTCAAACTGACGTTAGTGTGTCAGAGATAACGGTAAAATGGCGATAAGATGGAGTCGGTCTCCAATCAGTCTGTGATTAAATGGGTTCGGGCGGGCAATTACATGCTATCTGTTTATGATAATACGCTAGTTAACTGTGGTAAATTAGCAAAAGTCTCAAATCTGTTGTGTCTGCAGATTTGTCATTGTCTACATACACAGAAATTCACATTAAAGAGACTTTCATATTAACTACTGACAGACAAACAGAAACTCATCCACAGATATCGCGCTGTAGTTTTCCCAGACAAGAGGAGTTTGCTGTCTTATTGTTATTCTAGTGTGACTGACTCTAAAATTTGAGAGGTGCTACTTTACATAAAACAGGACTTTTACTTTTGGTAATTAACATAAATTGCGTCTCTTCAAATGTTAAGTTGGAACGATCAAAGCTTTGTGACCCTGTAATTTCTTAATAATCCCTGACTGTATAAAACACTATTCAGAGCTAATACAACACTAAATTTTCACCCACCAGAACCTCTTGACCTCTTGACTTCTCGGATCAGCTTCACCTCAAAACAGACCATTTTATTTTTCAGAGGCTCAAAAATGCACCAACATCCCAAATAGGGTCCAAAAGTCCAGTTAAATTAATTAAATTAGCAGAAATAAGCCCTAGTGACAGTAATCAACTACAGCTACCCCTGTCAGCACAGCCATCAATCAGAGTCATGTCTAACTTAAGCTTTAACAAAATCCAAAAGGGTAACTTATAAATAGGTTATACCCTGTTCAGCCTTTATCAAGGCAGAATTAAGCTACAAATATCAAAGTAGTTTTTTTGGACTAGACTGTAACACATGTTCTGACTATGGCCATTTTAACATGGGAGCCCAGAGGGAGTGACGGCCTCCTGTGGCTGTTTGCAGAACTGATTTTTTTGCCACTTATGTTTGATCGGCTTTTCAGAGGTTGCTGCCTGATAAAAAATGTTGTTTTTTAATTGTTGTTGTTAAATAAGTGTTTGATGTTGTGGAAAATTAGAAGCAGTTTGTTATCTGAACATTGCACGAGGCTTCAACAGTAACATTATCAAAATCAAGCAAGCCTCTTCCTAGTTTTGTGTTTCCTCCTTGAGGCGCATTGCAGAGACACATCCTGGTAGTCTTGCATACGATGTTTACCAAGATAAACCTTAAAGGAAATCTATTCTGATAGTTATTACTTGCTACTTTTATTTGAGGGAAGAAGGTGAATACTATACTACTTGTGCTTTCAGCGCTCCTTCAAACAGTCCGTCGAGTACCGAAGGCCAGGTGTTTTCTGTCAATTGCTCACAATCTCACCTTCGCCAGCACATTCACACATTAACTGCCAAATGTGCGCATTTGCTCGCACACTTTTGCATGCTCAGTTTATCTTCCAGTGTTATTTTCTTTTCTTTCCCGTACCTATTAGGCAAAGTCTTTTTTAGGAACGCCAGGGAGGAGAGAACAGCTAACTCTTTATTATGATTTTTTTTGCCTGAGGTTAGACCAGCCAGGGTGCACACGCACCCTCTCACGCACACACAAATCACGCAGAGGCGCACACACAGATAAACGCGGCAGTCCTCTGATTCAACACTTCAAAAAATCAATAATGTCTGTTTTGAAAAAGCCTTAAAGCTAATGCAAAGAGACAGCGAGGGAGTGAAGGGGGGTGCTGATGAACCCCAACAACAGGCACTTACAGCAGGCTTACTCTGCCTCTGTCTTGCTTGCTTTCTCTGCTGATTCTCGATAGATAGATAGATAGATAGATAGATAGATAGATAGATAGATAGATAGATAGATAGATAGATAGATAGATAGATAGATAGATAGATAGATAGATAGATAGATGTGACCATTTTAAATGGGCTTCCCTTCTTAAAATTCATTGACAGTCCATCCCTCTATCCATCCTGTCCTCTCATATCTTTGTGGCCGAACAGCTCTGATTTGTGTACCAGGATTAAAATCCTCAAATTTGTCTTTCACTCCCTGTGGGAGAGGACTGTGCTTTTTAATTAATTGATTTTGAAATGAAGTTAGCTGCTGTGTCTGTCTGTGTGTGCGTGCACTGACGTGTCTGTCTGCGCGGCGGGTCTCTGTGTGGTTTCGGCTGAGTGTGTCAGAGTGTGTCCCCGATGCTTAGCTTGGTAAAGGAGGGGTGGGGTTGTGGGTTTTGCTGAGCGTGTGTCTGTATTTTTCTCGTTGCCTTTGTTGGAGAAGCTGCCGTAATAGATATCTAAATCTCCATCCGAAAGTGCAAAAACTATAATTTGTGTTTCTGTAGGCCTCATGTGTGTGTTTAGTTTAGTTTCTTTACAATTTGTTTTTCAAATTAATTGACAGCATGTGTGGATTGCTGTGGTTTGGCCGTTAGGTAAGGCAGATTCTCCTTGTCTTTCACATGTGTTTATGCTATCCTCAGGTGCTGGCTATAGCCTATGAATTATATATAAGAGCTTCAGTTGTACTCTTGGTTCTCAATCATACACTGAGGACCTTACCATAAAAGCTCAGTGGTTCCCTTTGCTTATTGGTCTGACTGCATCCATATGAGCACAAGCTCAAGTACTGAAAAGCGTCTTTCCTGCTGCAGTAGGTGTCATCGGGTCCGCACTATGGCATGACACATGACAGACTCACAAGGCTGGTAAACAGCCTCATCGCAGTGACTCAGAAAAGTCTACTTCTGATCAATCTGTTCTGCAGATTCTTCACCAAAACCAGATTCTGAATTAATGCTACACCCATTTTACTCATGGCTGCGGCCCTCTGGTTACTCATGAGCAGGAACTGCTTATGAGCCCCTTTTAACGTGAGCGCCTTTGCATTTGTTCACACTTTTTCATGAACGACAACCTGTGTGAGAGCTGTCACGGTGCTCTGTGTGTTTCTGACTTTTGTCACGCGCAGCTGGGCGGACGCGCTCGAATGCTTTGTCCATGAGCTGCTGCAGCATTGTACGCCTGCCGTATTATGCGGCGCACACAAAGGTGCGTTCACCGTCGCAGCATGTTGCCACTGCGCTGGCAGCACATGGGGATTGTGCCGCTGATCAGTGGGGTTGCTTTGTGCATCACAGTGGCAGTGGTGGATCTGCTGCTTGCTGTCAAACCCACACCGTCTGTCGCAGTGTGTGCGTGTCTGTGTGTATTTCTGGTAATGTTTTTGTCAGCTTGTCTGCGTGTGGGTCTTTGTGTCTGAATATATGTGAGTGTGCATCTTTGTCTCTTTGTGAGCGGATGTGTGGATGTTTGTCTCTGATCCTGTGTATGTGCGTAAAGGCTGTAATTTTAGTGTTACTATTTATTATTATTATTATTATTACTATTAATTATACTAGCGCTATCTCCATATCATGTGTCTGTATTTGTGTATGTGTTAGCACAGTTACATGCATGATAGACAGATCTCCTGCTAGACTTTATTAACAGCATTTACTACCATCTCTGCTGGGTTTGTCTGAGTGAGATTAAGATGTGGGCACATGCTCACACATGCACACGGGGGGCTGGGGGCATCCATTGTAAAATCTTTGAAAACATGGGTTGCAGCATTCCAACACATTCACACGCACTCATCACACTGATCTCACATATTCTTGTTCTGTCATAATGTGCCACACTTCCCACACTTTAAAAAACCCATCACAAACAGGCAGTTTGTAATTAGTATGAAGGCTTTTTGAAGCATGCTGTGTGCTTCTCTTTTGTGGGCTGTTTCATTCACTATGAAATACCTTTGACTCAGAAACTCAAACACCTGGGAAAGTGCACCTTAGTGTTGATACCAGACTACAAAGACATCAGGGTGTATCGCTGTCACTGTGAGTGGGTGAGTGTGTTTGCTGCATTTTGCAGTACCAGCAGCTGGAACCAATCGATTCGTCTTGCAGAAGGAATTGTTTGATTCTTTATCATTTAATTTATGTGAATAGTCTGCATTCAGTCATGAAACAAGCACTTCACTAGTAAATTATAAAATTTAAGGCGTCAATAGACCAAATAGGCAATATTAAAGTTCAGTGCAACAGCTCAGAAGCTTAATTAAAAAGACAAACTCAGGTTAAATTACTAGCTTCTGGAATGGCCTCAGGCACACAGGCGTAGACACCAATCAGCAATCACCTGGCAAACTCAGGCAACCAAAGGAAACCCATTCAAAAACCAACCCGCCAACCAAACGCCAATCCAAGCGGTTGGTGAGATGATGATGGAGGATGCTGGCTGCTGCTGGGTGAAACGTGGGTGCTGCACCAAAAACCTAGTTAACAGTGGACACCAGCAGATTGACTTGCCTGCAATAATCAATATTTACTCTCCAAGCTTTAGTGCAACTGGGAAAAAAACTGGAGTCAAACTGGAAACAGAGAAATTTCACCTTCAAAGTAAAAGTCGTGGCTTTTGAAATGTGTTGGCTTCTGTATTAAGATACTACTTTTACTTTGAAGGTAGACATTCTTTGTTTCCAGTTTGTGATGCACTTGTTACAGTTTTAGTATTTATTGGCAAGTAGTTTTCAAATTTTTACAAAGAATCCAGCATCTGCCATACAATCTACTGTAAACTGTGGCAACCTGCTAGGGTCCAAAGCAATAGCAAGATGGTTTTCAGTACAGGACTGTGCAGATCTATGCAACCAGTTACATGCTAGCAACTGTAACCTCCAGAAATCACTCACACTCAGTTGGGGAATACCATTTTCCCCTCATGACTGATCATTATGTCATAGCCATATGTTAGCCTAGTTTTGTTAGTGTCATTTAACTGGGCATTTCTTTAAATTCTTTTTTCTCAGAGCACATTTGTGTTGGTGTGAACAACATGTGTGCAAACATGAGGTGAATAATAGCGGTTAAGAACCTTTATGTGCAGTGTGTATTGATATGCTAAGTATGTACTCGTGTTGCTTAATGCTAGTTAATGCTGAGTTTGTTTATTGAAAGATGAATTTTCAAATAAAGAGTGAACTGAACATAAATCATTTTAATAAAGCTTTTCATTCAATCATTAAATAATGCTATTCATCAGTTCTTTAAAAAAATTATAGGAATTAAATCCTTTCCTGTAAGGTCAATATAGAGACATTACTGTGGCTTTAGAAACACACCCTAACTAAATAAATAATCCAACTCAAGTACAAGCATATGCAAAGGTTGCCATTCTTATGATAACTAAGAATGTGTTGAGGTGTGATCTTTTCTGAAGCTTGTAAAACTGAAGCGTATTGTTTTTTTAGTAAGATACAAACTAATATATATTACCATCATATCTTTACTCTAAAATCTTTTTCTCTTGGTGGATAAAAAATGATCAAGAAGTACTTCTCAGTTTGTAAAATAACTGCTAGCTAAAACTAGCTAATTTTTCAGCCATTGTAGATGTTGTTTTTTTTTATTCAGTATGCTAAGCTAGGTGAAAGGCTACATGCTAAACAAATTTGTACTTTTTAGTTTGGGAAAACAATAAACAAAAATGTTGAACCATTTTTACTTTGACATGGCTCATCATTTTTTAATTGCGACTCTTACTCTTCACAAAATAAAAACATCCATCTAAAAGGAAACCTGTGGTTTAATTGCATGAACATGAACACTGATAATTACAGATATTTAGAGATAGGTGGACTAATCAACCAGTATATGTGTTTTGTCTTTAAAGCAGAGCCACGTGTTTCCTTATTTTCTATCTTTATGTTAAGTTTACCTAGCTTGTCGTCTGGCTTAAGCTTCGTATTTAGCATGCAGACATGAGAGCGGTATCAATCTCAAGATTCTGGCAAGAATGCAAATAACTGTGTTTCCCAGAGTGTGGAATTATGACTTCAAAGAAAAGTGGCCCAACAGAGACAGAGATGCAGTGGCAGGCAGCTAAATAGATTGGAAAAGAGGAGGCTGAGAGAAAGTCAGAATATGGGAGAGGGAGGAAAAAAGACAATGGAGGTTGAAATGAAGAAAGGTTATAGAGGGAGAACAGGAGCCTGAGAAGTGTCTGAGATGATGAAAGACAGTCAGAAAAAGTGTGATAGAGTGATGGAGACAAAAATAGGAAAGCAACGAATACGGCAGATAAAAAATGGAGTGGCAGAATGTGTGATTGTTGTGGCCAGAAAGTCTCTGACTTCTGCTTGGTGACCACAGTCCTCGTCTGCACTTCATTTATTGTTAGTCTTTATTTGATTTTTTTTATACTGCTGTCATTTTCCCCACTCCCTGTTTGCCACCCAGACACCCTGCCGCTTTTGTTTTTCCATTGCAGCAATAAAATGGCCTAGTTCTCGTCTCTTGCCTTGACTTTGAATGCTTTTTTTCGAGGGATTGCTGAACTGTACTTTCTAGTAATTTTGTAATCTGTGTTTATTTTGTAAGAGCAGTTGATTGAAGTGCTGTGGTTTGTTGTTTAGATTTTACTGTTGCAACTATTTACCTCAGTGGCCTTCATGTTTTAAATGAGGAGAATGCAGACAGTGCTTTTGAATTTCTCAGCATGGGCCTAAATTATCATAAAAACAGAATGACAGATTTCTCTTAAATTTGACGCATCCTTTTAAGCAGGCCAGTTTGTATTTACATGCTGCCAGTCTGTCTCAACATGCTGCCCGACACTGGCGTTGGTTGTGTGGAGATGTGGCTTCCATTGCAGACTGAGAACATTTTTCCCCCCATTTTAAATTGACTGCTGAGCCTTTGATTCGAGGGCTGACAGCATGTTTCAGGCTACCAATGAGCTTCACATTTCTCTGCATAAAGGTTTGTTTATGTTGATATTATTCAAAATGGTCTGCAATTTGTGACAGTTGATGGAAAGTTGAAAAAGCTTCCCAGTGACAAAGCCGCATGCGATGACAGTTTGCATGAATAAATTACAGGTTCTAGATCCTGAACTTTATGTCTGGGTTAGAATTAGATGAAGACGATTTTATTGAGCCTCATCTGTTATTGTGATGTAGGTGAAGTAATGATCTATTTTCTACAGCTTCTAGGCTGTCAGCCTGTTAAACCCAAGCTGCAGTTCCTCTAGTGGCCACACGAAGCTGGATCCAAAGCAAGTCAGTTTCTATAAATTCCCAACTATACAGCAAAAGCAAACAGTCTCTGGGATTGTGTTACACTTTTCAACAGTTTCACTCTTATAAATAGAGAGTGTTTGGTAAGTGTTTGCAGAGTGTTTGACTCAGTTTCCAGGGTATTCGGTTGTAGTATCTGGTACCAGGTACTTTTTGGTACCTACTTCAGTGTGTGAATGTGTGTTTGAAAATGTGGATGACTGAATGTAGTGTAAAGCGCTTTTGGGTCCATAGGGACTAAGTAAAGCGCTATACAAATACAGGCCATTTACATATAGGCGATCCATAAATGTGTCGTCAGCAGACTTCATGCTACCAATTGGTTAGTCAGTGGCGCCCCTGACTCAAGTCATGAGAGGGACTCAGTTACGAAAGCCAAAACCACCATTGGGGCAATTTTGCAGATCAATTTTTCATGGCTACCAGTGGTTGCAAGATAAAAACTGACCAGGCTTTGAGGCTTTTGTGACCAAGGCCTGAGTTAAAGTTAAGTGCAAAGCCGCTTTGATTGCTAGGCTAGGTAAGAAGCACTAGCCAGTTGCTATTAGTAGGCCTTACTTGGTGCTAATTCATATCACTGAACTAGCCTGAATGCCTTTACATGTTGGTAGTTGATGAATTAGCACTAATTAACAAATATGTTTGTCTGCACCTTGCACTCAAACTGTAAGGTTTGCTAACCAAATTAGCTAGCTCCACCCTCGCTTCCCAAAACGGCCATTCCTGACTCCAGAAAATGAATGCGGCAACAGCCAGAATATGTTGAGCCTCCATAACGTGGTGTTGTGCTGTATGCAGTAAAACCCTATAGTCAAACTTCCCATAAGGCATTGCAAACCCACCTTAAAAAATGTGGTTTGTATGATCTTTCCTTATCACACATCTAAAGGCCACGTCTCAAAGTTGATGAGAACAAATTGAATCCTGGTTGTTCTTTTGTAGTCTAACTCAAAAATCCATGAACCACAATTATCTGGCAAAAGTACCGACTAACACAATAAACATCCAAATTTACGAATTCAAATCAAACGTTGTCTTCCTTTCCCTTACCCTAATCAACTGAAGAGATTTAATCTTACAGTGTTACAGGCAATGCATTCAGCATTCAGCATCAAACGGCAAGCATTTAACAGGTTGCATTACATTTTAACGCAGTTTCTCGCTTTCCATTACCGCACCATTGATTCCGGTTAGGTTCGCATTCGAAATGGATCAAATGTGAGTGAGTCAAGGGTTTGGGTGGAGAGTTTCATCTCGACTCCCCCTGCTCCTGACAGTTTAAAGCACATCGAGCAATCGGCTCCGGGCTCTGTGATCTCATGACGAGGTCATATAATCCTCGTTGGTCACGGTGTCTGGGCCTGCAGTTGTTTACTGTTTAGCGACTGTGAATGTTGTTTAGCATGATACACCTACAAGCCTCCCTCAACAGCATCAACTACTTTATCCTGTCAGAGCGCACCAGAAAGTGAGCCCTCGTTGTAGAAACGCGGACGTCTCTGTGCTTTTAAAAGGGTTGAGCGATGTAACTCATACCAACAGCTCAGCTTGCTTTGGAAGAGCTGGCAGCATTCGTGTTTGTACCCTCCCTGTCTTTGCCATGTCTCCACTCCGTTGCATCCAAAAGAAGCACAAATACCATAAAACAGCTTTGCTGAGGTGGAAAAAGAAATTGCTTTTGAACCGAACGTTAAATGCAGCCTAACCAGAGCGAATGGTGAAATTTGCCAGCTGTTCTGAATTTACAGAGCAAGACGATCTGCTGAGGTTGAAATGTGTCACATGCTCCGTTCCCAAGCTCCCTTGACGATCTAGTGTGACTTATAATTTATCTTGTCACAGAGTGTACATCTTGTAACGGTTTTTTCACTCTAGCAAAATGATACAGCTCACCAGTGAATAAACATATACCCAGTTCATAAAGCTTTCATGCGTTTGTTTTTCCTGAGCTTCGCTGTAGTAAACACGCTGTTATATAAGTCACTCCTTGTGAAAGATGTTCTGGAACGAGCACAGTCATTATTTTAGTGGAGGGGTGGGGGGGCTTTTTACCACAGGCATGATCACTTGTTCATAATTGCATCGTGGACAACAAAAAAATATTATTTGTTTGTATATACAGTTCACATTTACAGAGTAAAGCTGTCACTAGACTACCAAGCATTACAACCAGTCATTTACCTCACAGAACACCTCCACGTCCCTATTAGTTGAAACTGATTACATGGCTAATTAACATGTTATTACAGGTGCACAAACACACACACATATATATATACACACAAGCTGTTTACACCAACATAAAATCTGCTTTTATTTTGACAAAAATGGGCAAAACAGACAGTTTCCCCACAAAGCAAACATATCATTAGCATTCCTGCACTTAGCTACAGTGCTGGAACAGATTGCACATAAATTGTACTCGGGTCAAACTAGTAAGGCTGCATTTAGATGCAGCTGACATCTTCATATGCTGTCATTTTAATGGAACGCAGTGCATGTCTTAAAGGGGCTTTGCTAATGCCGAGAGCTCAATAACATTTCCTAGTGTGTTGTACACGGAGAAGACAGAACCACGACTTGATCTCAGAACCGTCACACCCCAAATTGTGACCACAACTGTGGATAGAAAGCCATCAAACAAGCATCCATGTGCGCTATGTTTAGAGTGGCCTCAGCACTCCATGCCAAACAAGATCCCTGCTGTTGCAGAGTCGGCCTCTACATGACGTATAAATGATGGATGCATCTACCATCACATAGTGTTTTGGTTAATGAAGGCCATTGTGAAGCTCAGACAGACTTTGTCTCAGCAAGTCATCATAATCTTTATAATGATGATTCACAAAATAACATGAATTACATCAAAAAAGTAGAGAATGAAACCATAAACGTATCAGGAAGTGCACAGACATTTACCCAAGATTTCTGTGTAATTAGACATTTTTTAAACCATCTTTTGTATACAGTCTACAGGGAGTGCAGAATTATTAGGCAAGTTGTATTTTTGAGGAATAATTTTATTATTGAACAACAACCATGTTCTCAAAGAACCCAAAAAACTCATTAATATCAAAGCTGAATGTTTTTGGAAGTAGTTTTTAGTTTGTTTTTAGTTTTAGCTATTTTAGGGGGATATCTGTGTGTGCAGGTGACTATTACTGTGCATAATTATTAGGCAACTTAACAAAAAACAAATATATACCCATTACAATTATTTATTTTTACCAGTGAAACCAATATAACATCTCCACATTCACAAATATACATTTCTGACATTCAAAAACAAAACAAAAACAAATCAGCGACCAATATAGCCACCTTTCTTTGCAAGGACACTCAAAAGCCTGCCATCCATGGATTCTGTCAGTGTTTTGATCTGTTCACCATCAACATTGCGTGCAGCAGCAACCACAGCCTCCCAGACACTGTTCAGAGAGGTGTACTGTTTTCCCTCCTTGTAAATCTCACATTTGATGATGGACCACAGGTTCTCAATGGGGTTCAGATCAGGTGAACAAGGAGGCCATGTCATTAGTTTTTCTTCTTTTATACCCTTTCTTGCCAGCCACGCTGTGGAGTACTTGGACGCGTGTGATGGAGCATTGTCCTGCATGAAAATCATGTTTTTCTTGAAGGATGCAGACTTCTTCCTGTACCACTGCTTGAAGAAGGTGTCTTCCAGAAACTGGCAGTAGGACTGGGAGTTGAGCTTGACTCCATCCTCAACCCGAAAAGGCCCCACAAGCTCATCTTTGATGATACCAGCCCAAACCAGTACTCCACCTCCACCTTGCTGGCGTCTGAGTCGGACTGGAGCTCTCTGCCCTTTACCAATCCAGCCACGGGCCCATCCATCTGGCCCATCAAGACTCACTCTCATTTCATCAGTCCATAAAACCTTAGAAAAACCAGTCTTGAGATATTTCTTGGCCCAGTCTTGACATTTCAGCTTGTGTGTCTTGTTCAGTGGTGGTCGTCTTTCAGCCTTTCTTACCTTGGCCATGTCTCTGAGTATTGCACACCTTGTGCTTTTGGGCACTCCAGTGATGTTGCAGCTCTGAAATATGGCCAAACTGGTGGCAAGTGGCATCTTGGCAGCTGCACGCTTGACTTTTCTCAGTTCATGGGCAGTTATTTTGCGCCTTGGTTTTTCCACACGCTTCTTGCGACCCTGTTGACTATTTTGAATGAAACGCTTGATTGTTCGATGATCACGCTTCAGAAGCTTTGCAATTTTGAGACTGCTGCATCCCTCTGCAAGATATCTCACTATTTTTGACTTTTCTGAGCCTGTCAAGTCCTTCTTTTGACCCATTTTGCCAAAGGAAAGGACGTTGCCTAATAATTATGCACACCTGATATAGGGTGTTGATGTCATTAGACCACACCCTTTCTCATTACAGAGATGCACATCACCTAATATGCTTAATTGGTAGTAGGCTTTTGAGCCTATACAGCTTGGAGTAAGACAACATGCATGAAGAGGATGATGTGGACAAAATACTCATTTGCCTAATAATTCTGCACTCCCTGTATAACCCAGGGTCACAGAGCACTCCAGTAAATTGAGTAAAATCTCAAGGTGAGTGAATAAATGTTTCAGACATCACCTATGCTCACCGGCATTCTGCAAATATAGACAACTGAAAGTTATTGAATACGAATTTCTAAGGGAAGTGAGCTTGATTCTGTTTATATAAAAGTTACAAATTTTGATCTGCAGTTGGATAGTTCAAAGAATTTGGGCCCAACTAATTGAACTACTGCTTCTTTGGATTTAAAGCTTCTAGATGAGCCGGCTCAGGGATGTGATTATGAGCTGCAATGGTTGCCACCCTTCAAGAAGTATCCTGTGCAAGGTGTGGTCCTGCCTGCTGAGACCACAGAGCCGATACAAGGAACTGACATCCCTCATGGCCTTGTAACAACTAAGAATGGGAAACCTGTCTTGACTGTATTTCGTGCTTTCACGTGTTCCTGCAGCAGCACGCTTGCTCCTGCTTTGAATTCCTGCTAACAAACAAAAGATATACACCTGCTTTGATGCTATTACCCAGAATTCTTATGCTCAGAGTTGCAGCCTTTATTCTCCCATCAAGAGCCCCGCAGAGCACAGGACTCACTACACACAAAGACGGGGATACGCAGATACATACGCGTATTCTTGGCTTTGTTCACCTGCTTTCCTCATTCCCTCCAAGCTACGTGAAATATCGCAGTTTTATCAGAGCCCATGGCTCGTTGGCATCAGGATAGGAGTTTTAGGGAACAAAAGCACTTGGTCAGGGTTAGGAAAAGTTAAGGGTATGGTCTAGAATACACCTTTTCCACAATTTTAACCCTACATGTGGAAGTCGAATGCTAAAAGGGTATCATTGTGGTGTCAAGGAAATTCTCAACAAGCACCCAAATGCAAGACTGGAGTGACACTGGGCTGCTCCTCCTCCCTCAGGCACGTCTTGCAGAGAACCATCCCTCTCCTCTCCTGTCAGGGGGAACAAATGAGCCGGGGCATGTTTCTTATGTGTGTGTTTGTGTGCGTGTGTGTAAGGCTAAACTTCCTGTCTGTTTGGTCTTCCTCTCTGTAGTTGCTTCCTCCCCAAAACATATACACACAAACACACACACACCTGCTCCGCACTGTTACCCCCTGACAGATCACTGACATGCTGCCTCTAGGCCATCCTGCAGTGTGTATGCGTGTGTGTGTGTGTGTGTGTGTGTGTGTGCATGCGTCTGTGGTTACAGACACCCTCCCACTGAGCCAGTCTGGCAATTGCCATTTCTCAAGGAGCTAAGGAAGGGAGGGAGCATGGAGTAAGGATGGAGGGAGGGCGAAGGCCTTGATGTGAGTGTGTTTGTTGTCAGAGGGTTTATTAATAAAGATGACCTCAGCCTGTGCTGCACAGAGGGTGTGTGTGTGTGTTTTTTCTTTTCTTTCCGTCTTTCGTTCCTCCTTCTTTGTGACTCTTAAAATAATTATTATTTTGAGGGGGGAAAAAAAGGATTCATGTGTTTATGTATGTGTTTCTGCACCTTCTCGTGCCAGCTTTATCCCTCCTCTTTGTGATCCCGCGGTGGTTGCACTCTGCTTATTTGGACTCATAATGCGTCTTTGCCATCTTTTGCGTGCATGCTAGCTCATCTGTGTACGTCTGTGTGTGGGTGTCTGTGTGTGGGTGGGCGTAACAGGGATAATCCTTCTTGATATGACTCCTTTGTGTCTCAGCGTCCGTGGATGTGATTACGTGCTTCATTATGTCGGGCTAACAGGTTGAGTCCTCTGCGTGTGCGCGCGCGCGTGTGCAGACGTCAGTCACCTGCTGTGTGTGCAAGGAAGAACAGATGTCCTCGAAAGAATAGAAGGATGAGTAACTTCCTTCAAAGTGCAGGGCATTCCTGGCTGAAATCACTCTGTAAATCGAGCTCTGTAAGTCAGTTAAGGTTCAGTTCACTCAAATTGCAAAAGCACGTCTCTCCTGGTTGCAACAGACCATTCTGACTGGAGTCATTGTGCCTGTTATTTTGGATATTTCTTAGTCCTAACTACTTTCTAGCAATGAAATAGTCTCTATGTAAAGCCTGTTGGCTTTTGACAGTGTTTCTGTTGCGTTCTGTTGAACACTGTATTTCGGTGGGGGGGGGGGGTGCAGAGTTTTATCTGTCAGCTAAACCTGTCTCCATTCCTATCTTTAGCTTTCTTGATGTTTTCTGACAGTCCCCTCTAGGTTTAGCTCCAGCATCCACACAGTGATACAGAAGTGTGTACAACTGCTGCCGTCTGACCTAATTGGCTCCAACAATCACTCAAAAACTTTTAAACAGAGACCACTGCAGAAAGTGCGAAACATCCTCTGCACGTATTTTAGTTTTATGATATCTTTTTAAGGTAACAGAATGACTCCCACTGAGCATTCCCAGGCATGCGTTCAACGCGTTTATTTTAGTTTGTCTGCAAGGCCTGCCAAGCTGAGCAAAACTTGGAATTGCAGCATGGAAGAAGGAAGAACTTTGTAAATGTTAGTCTGGATCTCTATCTTTAAAATTGCAAAATTGGGCACTGGCCTTGCAGGGGGATGCACCGTTCTAGTTGATTGTGTCTTCCTGTGTTGATGTGGTGTGGCTGCTTCGTTTGGACAGGATTCAAACCAAGTCTGGCGTGGACTAACGTACGGCTGCACTGCAGGAGCAGTTGTAAACTGCTCAAAAGAAACTTTTACTCAAGGTAAATGACAAAATTGGTTCCTTTATGATCAGTTTAAGATACCATTAAAGATTAATACAGAACTCTAAGAAATGTATGAAGTCAGGTTAGGTTGAGTTGGTGTTTTCAGTGGTTGAGGGTGATCTAATTTGTTTAGCTGTCGAGCCAGCCCATGTGTCTCTCCCAGAGGGCTGAAGCCGGCGCTTGAGTGGGACAGCCTGGCAAGCAGTGGGTCCTTTGGGGCAATGTGGTTACCAAGGAGGGAGATGGCGGAGCTCATTTTGCCCTCTGTCTGCCCTGCCACAATGAACACTGGGGCCATTAGGGACGGCGTTGTCCTGCAGCCCGGGAGAGCCACCAAATGAGATAATGCTCTGAGCTCACGCTTTTACTACCACCTACACACTACACATGCAGGTATGCACATGAGCACAAATTAGGCAAGCACAAACAAATAAGATCCAGTGGGATGCACTGCACGTAGGACCATATAGACACACACACACACATATGAGTAGATGCATGAATTGATCCTCGCTCACATATATTACTCTTTGACCTCCCTCTCTGTCAATAATCCTCCACCCATGTAGGCAGCCCCGGCTATTTGCTATTTCAGCTGCAGCAGCCAGTTACATTTTGTTGGACAGACGGCGGCAGAAGCAGTGAGAGGAAAGCTAATGAAACAGGATATCCCTACCTCTGGTTATTCCACAGGAGAAGAACAAGGAAAATCACACATGCTTTGACCTTGAATGAGTCTATAAAATCACAGAGTGTGCTGAAGACCACTGCGTTTTTACCCAGTTTACTTATTCAGTGCCAGGCGCCGTTTTTCTGCCCTGTACTCCCCCGTAATAGGTCCCCGTCAGTAATTCAGGCATTGAGACATAACACTAAGTCATCCAGCGAGGTTTCAAGCGCACATAAACTCAGTGAAATTACATAGGGGGGATAAAACTTTGCTTTTAATGGATGCCTCTCTTCTTATCGACACCCATGCATGTCTGATTATAAAGACGCTTTTCTCGAAATGTTGACGTAAAAGGTTGTGAAACTTTGCATAAATGAGCCACAGCTGAGGAGGCAGTGTGTGTGTGTGTGTAGGTATCTAATGATTGCAGAGGACTACAAAGGGAAATGATGGGATCAAAGCGAGAACAAGAAAAAAAGAGTCTCTTTATTTTTTCTGTTTTCTCCTTCTAACCCCCATTTTTATTTATTCATTAATTATCCAAACTACTTTGCATTAATCTTGGTAAATTGGGCTCATTCAAAAAAAAAAAACGTTTTATTACACAGTGATCCAGTGAATCAGGCTACTCAGTGACCCCCCTCTCTCACTAAGGAGGCAAGTGGAACAAAACCAAGCCAGCAAAAAGCTCCATACAGTGGAGGCCATCACTGAACTGATAACTCTCCTCCACATTCCTGAGAGCTGCAACACAAAAGGGGGAATCTGATTACTCTAAACACTAAAATATGTCTAAAACTGAAAGTTAGTTTTGATTTAAAGGTCGTGAATATCTTTTAAACTATATATCACCATATATACTGTCAGCAAATGATCACGTTTCTGCACAGCTATAACAACAACAGCTGGTTAGAAGCTCGCTTCATGACAGCTAACGTTAGACTCGAGTGCTCTTAAAATCCCAGCTTCCTTGCGCTAAACAGTTTGATGACATTCTTACATTATATGAGATTTTATTTACTAATTGCCCAAGTTTGACAATGTCAAACAATGACATTTTAAAGAAAGTTTCAGTGAAAGCAGCATAAATAGCACCTAACTGAGGCTAACAGCAGTTTACAGAGGTTAACAGTAACTAATTGGGGCTAACAACCACTAACAAAGGCTAACAGAGGCAGCAGGAAAAACAGCAGAGTTTGGTGCCAGAAAGTTCAGGATAGCCTCTAAAAGTCACCTCAGTTTGGATGCTTTACACCGGGCATGCTGAGGTAAACAATGGACTCACAGGCTTCACTTGTTAAGTTACATACAGGCATGTAACATGTGGAATTGTCGTGTTTATTAACTTACAGATGGTAAAAATCGCTCTATGTGTGACAATGTTCGCACTATGTTACATAAGCTACAACTATCATAATAAGATTTTCAACTACCTTAAATTGTAGTACATATAAAACGACGAAGTCATTGTTAGCTCCTACCTGTCATGTTTCATGTCTGTGTGGGTCGGTTATCAAGTTCGTGTCATGTCTGCGTCTTGTCATGTTTATATGTTACGTTTTTGGGTTGGTATTATTAGTTAGGATTCAGTTGAGTTTCATTCTAGTTTCGTTTCTACTATAACTTCTAATTTAGAAGTATCTCTTTGTGCTCCATGTTTCATCTCCAAATTCCCTTTTCCCTCTATATGTTCTACAGTGTTCGCGCTCCTCGTGAGTTCACCGTGTCCACATGTTAGTCTGTCATATGTTTCATGTTGTCAAGCCGGTGTTGTCAGGTCTGCGCCTCTCCATATTTCCCGTTTTATTTTGAAATGCTTGTTTCCGTGTTCCTTGTGCTTAGTATTACTTTTCCCTGTCGTGGCATGATGTTCAGTTGTGTCAGCTGTTTCCCCATGTGTTCCCACTTTCCCTAATCTCCTCTGTGTGTATTTAGTTTGTGTGCTTTCTTGCAGTCTTCGTCAGGTCGTCTGTGTTACCTCCCTCCACGTCATGTCATGTCATAGTAGTCATAGTCATCTTAGTCATCATAATCATCATAGTTATCACGGTTGTCATAGCTGATTCATAGTTTTTCGTAGTTCCCACAGTTAGCTCTCGCCCCTATCAGCCAGAATAAACGGCTCGCTTTTTGTTTAACCCCAATTTCATCTCCTTCTGTGTCCACACTTGGTTTCTCCGTTTCAAACTCTCGCACAGTCAGCTCCCGCTAACCGTGACACATACTGAGTAGTACTTAAATGAAAGTATTAAGGTACTCATGGTACTGTAACTATTCAAAACACCTGACTAGTTACTGTCACTGAGTGACTGCCATGACTTCTTATCATTATATAATGTAGTCGTTTCCAAACCTTCAGAAAACATGTAGGAACAACATTGGACTGATGAAAAGAAGCTTCCACCGTGGTTTTTAGCTGCTAAATGCTCCACAATGTCCCCCCATTAGTTGCTAAGTGTCTAGATACCTGCTGTGCTGAAAGGGCACATTTGGATTTATTAAAGCTCTTTCATTTTTTCCTAAAATCTTACTAATGTATGAATGAATCAAAACAGTGACATTACAGGCTGTCAAACCAAAGCAAATGGCTGATTGATGCTAAAACGTTATAACTCTCTAAAATATGAATTAATGCAGCATAGCATTTAAGACAAGTTAGGGATATTTAAAAAAAAACGTGACTTTTAAGAGGCAGTATTTAGGAAAGATTGGTCTTGGCATCAAGATAACCTTTTTACTTGCTGTTTTTTCTATTATGGCTCTTTTTTTTAGCATTTCCATTCAGATAGAGCATTTAATGAGATGGAAAAGTTGACTTGCGACTTGACACCCGTAAACTGTGCTCAGTGAGGAAAGAAGAGATCTTGGAGTCAGAGTGGTCCAGGGAAAAGCTGTGCATGGAACGTTGCAAGTTTTATCAGAGGGCGCCTTAGCAGGACGGATTTGTTTGGCTTTACTCCTTAGTGAGACAAATATTGGGATGAATCTCCTCTCTGCTCTGGGCCCTGTTGTGAAAAGGCCAGGGCCCAAGCCAGGGCTTTACCATCACATCCTCCCACTTATGTAAACAGATGTCTCATACACACACACACATGCATGCTCGCACTCAGAAACCTCTCACCCAACACACTCACCCCAGTCATTTTAAAGGGCTTTCCCAGAAATACAGTTATACTAATTCCAGTGAATGAAATCCTTTGCCTAAAAGGATGAGTTCATCCCTTTTATTTGTGTGGGAATACGAAGCGCTGCGTTGTGGAATACATCGACAAATGGGGGCATTTTTCTCTCTCAGTGTGTCTCTTCTTCGGTTTTGCTCGCACACCAGGTGCTGCTCAGTATTTTGTGTCCACTGTGGCTCTTGTGGGTTCTGGCACAGTGAGAATAACAATCACAGCTCCTCGGTTCAAACCGATATCAGTTGCCAAAAGCACCGACGCAGATGCCGCTCTTCACACAGGAAATGAGAGGATGATAGTGGAAGGGTCCCACTTCACTGGAAAAAGAAAATCACAATTACCATCACTTTATCTGTCAACACCAACAAATGTGGGGAGGGGGTGTCACAATGCAGAGACAACAGGAGGTGGAGCCGCTCGTTTGGGCACCGGGCTGATGCGTTCTGGTCGACTGCAGAGCGAAAGCCTTTGATAGCATCTGCGCTGTGGGCTGCAGTTACAAAGTTCAGAGCTGGCAGAGCTTTATTTTTTCTGAAAAGTTAGAGCAGTCATGAAATATAAATAGCAGAAATATGGTTTGGTTTCCACAACAATGGGCACGGTCGTTTTCCATTTCTTATCTCTGAGACTGTAGAGAAATGAGATGCTTTAAATTTCAATTATTGTTGCTTTCTAGTGCTTAGCGATCTGTTGCATGTTTTTAACCAGTATGTGTGGAATGCTGAACGCTTCTCACCCTGCATCCTGAGCTTGATTCTGCCAGAAGTTCCTTCATGTTAAAAGGGAGTTTTTCCTTCCCACTGTCACCACATGCTTGCTCACAGGAGGTCATTTCATTGTTTTCTTGGTCTGTACCTTAAAATATTTGGCACTGTCATTGTCATTTGCAGCTATATAAATGAACTATAATTGAATTACATGGTAGCCAACTTACAGAAACGGTGTGAAGCAGTGGGCAGCAGTGTGTAGGGACGGTATCTTGCTGAGGGGTACCTCAGGTTAGCTGTTCAGTGGATTCAAACCCCCAACCCTCCGATCATGGGGCCACCATTTGACCTACTGAGCTATTCCTGCCCCTAAAATAAGCCTGTGCTCCAGGTGAGGCTCGAACTCACAACCTCAGCATCTCTCTGCAGGTTACTGTCTTATAAGTACCACGCGCTGACCGATTGCGCCACTGGAGCTTATGTAAATACCCACTAATCAGTGCTAAGAGCAGAAATATATTTCAACATCTTGGATATCCGCTGTACCACAAAGCAATTCCCCCAAAAGGCACCAGCAACACAGTCAAATACAGTCAAAAAGTCCAGATCAGTAAGTCAAAGTACAGGAAGTGAGGCCTTGGTAGTCCTATCAGTCAAAGTGACCATGACCCTAATTTTTAAACCTCAGCAAAATCCAAATGGGCGAGTTATTATATACTAAAATTACTCACCGAAGAGTTGTTGTGACCATGGAGACAAGGCTTTAAATGTGCCTTTTGTTGCTGTAAAATCGAGCATTTTAATAAGGGAATCTGTGGGGACTGACTCGTTTTCGCCACCAGCCTTAAGTGGAACTGCAGCTCCACATAGGCTTAATTTTTTAGCCCTCCAGGTCATCGCTTCATTGAGACACTATGATTACCTGGTATTTTGAAAGCATTAGGAATCCATTAAGTATTCGTCTCTGATGACCTTTACCTAAATGTAAGTGGCATCGTGATCCAGCTAAAGGGATTTTTCACACTTTATGAACCCACAAAATGTTTCTAATAATTGCTTATAACCGATCTCTATAGCCATAAGATACATCTTACAAGACTGATATCAATTTCAAAATGCTACATTAGCCACCTATGCAAAGATGCCATTATTACTCTTTAAAGCCACGTGTCTGTTAAACCTTGTAACGGGAATAGTAAGACAGAGCAGACGCAATATTTCACATAAAGGACGAAGCACGGGGAAGATAAATGCAGTGTCTGCTGTATCAGTCATTTCTATGGTACTCTGAATAATCAATGCTTCAGTTGAGTATGGAGGAATGACTCTCACGAGAGATCTCTGTATGAATTGACCGCCGTGTAGTGACGCTGATAATGGCTTCGGCGAATTGCGTCCATCTTTAATTTTAGCTTGTAAATCACAACCTGCAAGTAATGGGCTGCACTTAGAGAGGTCAGAGTTTATGTGTAAATCATTCTGGAGGACAAAGCTTGTGGTGTGAAGCTTTGCAGCTCTTTTTTTCCCCCGAAGGATATTTTTTTCTGATAGTGGGGGTTGGCAGTAGGCGTTCACAGCTCAGATCTAGCTCTGACCTTGGCCAGATGTCCACCAACACCGATACGTATGTGCGTGCACGCGTTTGTGTGTACGCCCTTCGTCTGCCAGGTTTTCGGAGAGTGCTTGCATCTAATAGGGAATGGCAGGCATTTTGTTGGGCTTTATTGCCACATGCCTCTTCCAATCCTGCCACTGATTAGAGCTGCCATTACTGGCACACCAACGTGAACGCGCGCTCTTACAAGGCAGACGTTGGCACACGCTCAAAGCTCTGGCCTTTGCATGTGATTAGCATCCCATTGCGTTGTCTTGTGCGGCGATCAAACGGAGCACGGAGTTGTGCTCTTGTCGAGGCCGATCGGGGGAAGTGACGGGTACGATGTCGCTCCACTTTTATTCAACTCATCAGGGTGCTGCCAGCTTAGACAATGTCAAATTTGCAGCTAAGCAATTAGAGGCCCAGGCTGTCACAATTGAGCTTGATGGGGAAAACTCATTGTGGTGGCATGCAGGCAAACACGTGAACACAGATACAGGTGCTGGCACACACAGACGCGATACATCCACCCACATGCGCACAAGTACATAGTGTATGTATATTTACAATAAGCATGCAGGCGATTAGCTCAGAAAGTGCAGGTGTAAACTGTTAGTCATTGCTGATTCACAAGCAGCTGGCTGGCTTCCACACAGCCACTCACTGTGCTGCCTGTCAAATACACAGGCAGCCAGCGGCTTGAGGTGTGTGTCCATGTGTATGCGTGTGCAGATGTTCTTGAAATCCTGCTATTTAGCCAGACCTCCTCCTCCACTCCTCTTCCTCCTAGTTTTTGGCCTCACGTGTGCATATGTGTGTGTGAGTGTGCTTTAGTTAATGTGTAGATGTTTTTGCACATTTATGTCTGTGTGGACTTGCAGGGATTTGGCTGCTGCTTTCTCCTGGATGAAGCCAGTGGAAAGCTGAGGTCTGGATGACTTACTTATTTAGGAAAAATACACCAGAGATGGACAGCGTGCTGCTGTGCTGTCACATAATCACATGTGCATGGGTTTGAATTCATCCTGCTCTGTAGGTAACAGAGCCAGTGACCTTAGTAGCAATGCTATATTTCATTTTGGAGATTTTTTTCTCCCCCCAATAACAGCTAAAGTGATTCTGCTGCTGTTACGGTTTCAACAGACTGGTTCAGTCCCAGGTGGAGGCGCTCACCAGAGGGTTAAATGCTCTACCAGAAGCAGTCGACACACATATACGCACAGAAATGCTCATATGGCGGATTACTCAGTGGCGTGAGGTTTCCGATTAAGTCTAAATTTGCTTTCCAGCACATTCAATCAACCTAACTTGATTTTAAAGGACCTGCCGTCAAACAGAGTTTTGGACTTATCCCTAACTTGCTTCTTTACTTCCTTGAAACCATCAGAAGAGTTTCATCTTGTCTTTGGGTGTTCTCCTCCTTAACAAAGTCATGTCAGTAGCAGGTTTCATATCTTCACTGGCCAACAAAAAAACATGAAGGATTCCATTCATCTTTATGGTTTAAGAAGATTCTCCTACTTATTATACGTATAATAATCAACTGGGTAGCTTTAAAAGTGTCTTTGAACGAAGATTACAACACGGTTGATTTTTTGGTCATGAAAGGTTTTAGAGTTCTGCTTTTACATAAGAGCATTCACAGTCTCAAGGTTGTCACAATATTACCATAAATTTGCCAAAAAGTTTAAATTTGAGAAGTTTCTCGAAGATTGACTTTTTCCCTTTTGGGGGAGTTATGCCAAGGTTCTGTGCAGTTTAATTTTTGTATGTGTGTGTGTGTGTTTGGTTCAATAAAGTTTGATGAACATCACAACTTTTCCAGTCGATACAGTGGAGCACAGTGTTCATCGAGTGTAGCAGAGTTTTCAGTTTCTAGTTTATTGACAGTAGGGAATGAAGTATGATGGTGTCAGAGGTTTGGGCCTTGGCTTTGTGTCCTCCCTCTTTGTAACACTAGCCGGCCCATACGCTACTGACAGCATCTGCTTGGCCCTTGGCGCCCTCATTGTGATTAGTGAGCCATTGATGTTGACATGAATCTCAGCTTCTGCTCACACACACACACACAAATCCCGGCACGCACTGGCGAAGGCGCTGTAGTCAGTTATGTGATCTGCACTATGAACTACGGGAACCTGTGAATGTGAGCCTCGAGGGATCAGGGGCGTGTGTGTGTGTGTGTGTGTGTGTGGCTTTATTTTTCATGTCTAAGATCTTGTGATCAAAACCAGAAAAGCCTTGCAATAAAATTGAGTCAAGCAATTATCTCTGTGCATGGAACTTAGCTCCAAGCCTAATCTTCATACTCACTTCATACTGTTCATATGAAGGAACATTCAGTGGTACAGTGTAAAGCAGACTGCTCAAATTTATTCTGTTTCTTGCAAAGCTCGCTGTTGTGAGCTCACGTCTGGGCTCAGCTTCTGTTAAGTCATTTATTACTCTATATCTCTTTCAGCATTTTCTATTTGTGTATGTGAAACCTGTATGTTTGTGATAATGACTGCTTAAAGTAAAGGTAAAGTTAGAGATGCTTAGCATTTGCCTCTTTTTGTAGCATATTTGCTTGTTTGGAACATTCATTTGTAAAATCTTTTAATAGAAAACTGCAAGAGACTTTATTTGTTTTGGAAAATTTACCTGTTTAGGATGTGGCCAGTGGAGCCCAACCATTTTACCAGTGGACTGATATTATTGGCTCATTTTAGTTACTTGCTGACCTGTCAGTATCATCACTTGTAAGTGCCAAATAATTAAACATTTAAAAAGTACAGAAGAGATCAAAGAAACACCCTTCAACTATGTTGTGAGTTTCAACGTTGCCTAATTTGTCCACCAGGGGGCAGTCTGCAACTTCCCTGGTGGCAACATATGTCACACAACAATGAATAAATAAGTAACTATACACATGTCAGAAAAATCTGTTAGTGTTGTGTATGTCTGAAAGAAAAAGAAATATTGGATATTATATACTAAGATTGAATATTTTGAATATTAATGTTATCACATTATTGTCACTATCAGTCTTAAAAATCCTATATTTGAAGCCTAAATCTGGTGATTAAAACAAAACCCTTACAGGAAGTTACAGAGTAAGTTACGGTTACGAAGGATAGTGTGTAAAATGTACTACATTGTCATGCTGGCTCTCTGTTGTGGTTTACTAGCATGTTTCCGCTTGTGTTAGCTTGTCTTCAAGAGTAGGTAACTAACTAGGCCTAAACTTCAGTTTCCAAAACCACAAATTTCACACACAAAAACCACCAAGTGGCACATATTTGTTTGATCAGGATTTTCATGTTTCATGTACGTGGATGTGCAGGTAGGAAGTATATTTACAGTTTTGAATGTGTGTGTGTGTGTGTGTGTGTGTGTGTGTGTGTGTGTGTGTGTGTGTGTGTGGAGACCTCTAATTATGTGCAGTAGCAGGTCTTGTCTGACAGAGACATTAAAATGATTAAAGCTGACCTGTCAGTCTCACATATCCACCCCCAACATCCAGCACTGCCACTCATTACATCTCTCCTCTTCTTCTCCTTTAGCCCAATGTGACCTTCATGTGCGACGTCTGTCTCTAGTCAACATTCACAACGAAGACAAGACAGAGCAAAAAAACATCTGAAGGAGAGATTACGACGAGAGCACACGGACGCGCGAGGGAGGAGAAGAAAAACAAGTAAGAAAGTAAAAACAGAACAAAGGGTGGAGAAGAAAAACACAGTGGTATCTTTTTCTATCTCTCACTGACAGCATGAATCAGAGAATAGAACAGGAGGAGGAATGGGGGGCATGTAAAATGAGCGAGGAATCAAAAGAAATAAGAAAGTGAATATAAGCAGAAAAAGAAAAACCATGCGGGGGGGAGGGTAGCAGTTGTCAAAACAGGACGTGGAAATTACAACCATTTTCAGGAACTCCCAGAAAGAAATTATTCTGCAGCGAGACAAAGAAAATGGAGAAAATGTATGACAGAGGAGAAAAAGAAAGGTGACCAAAACAGAAAGAAAAAGGTGAATTTAGGCAGGATATTGGATTTCAGATTTCAAAGCATTTTGTTAAGAAAGACACTGAAGGTCACGTCTGTAACAAAGTGTATCTGTGTACGTGTGCGCGTAGCGTTTGCAGCTTGTCCTGACTGTGTATGTGCAAGTGGAAGGAAAGACGGCCATATTTATCTGAAAGTCGAAAAGTGGAAAACAAAGGGAGAAAAGAAAGAGAAGGAGAAAAGAGAAATGGATGATTGAATCTGACAAGCTGTGCACAGATTTTAAAGGTTAAGTTTACTGAAGATAGCTTTTATCGTTATTTCCGTCTTCTGAGGCTGAATGCAACAAAGCACAAGGTTGGAATTTCTGCCTTAGTAATTTTAGTTTGATTTGCTCTGAAATCTGAGTGTTCCAGCATTTTAAAATCAGATGAGAGAAGTTGATGAAACTTCACAGATCTTTGTTGGGTTTCAATTTTTAAAATGTAAAGTTGTTTTAAAGCGCTCACAACAATCGTAGAGGTACAATCGCATACTAATACGATCGCTTCGGTATCACTTCTCAGGCTACAAACGGGCTGCCATGATCATCTGATTAGTGGAAGTTTTGTTGGGGGTGTTAGACGGCATGGGCCAAAAGATTTAGCTGTGTGCTCCACTGGGAACATCTTTAGGGAAAAGTAAGCAAACAATAACGTAAATATACTGGGAACAGGACAATTGAAGTAATTGGACTCAGATGACCACAATAAGGCCACTCTTTTGGCTCTTAGTTCAGAATAAAGTGATGGATTAATAAAGAAATATATTAGCTTATCTTAGCATACAAGACAAAAACAGTAGCAGTTGGTAGCCTAGCAAAAATATTTCCTAATTGTAGCTGTAAAGCATGTTAAATAACTAAGCAGTTCTCTTTGGCTCGTTTGCATATTATGGTGCTGCAGTTGAGTATCATCAGTGTAATCAGGGTATGAACATTAGATGGCTGCTCTTCCATTCATAGAACCCAGGGTTATTTCTGTAACCACCTCACTGTGCTCTGTTTACTTCTGAAAGCAAAACCCGTGCCCTTGTCATAGAACACTGGATGTCACTATGTGCGTGTGTTTGTGTTTCAGTGGGTGGCCACCTCTTGTCTGATGTGTGTAAGATGAAGGGCTCTCTCATTTACAATCAGTTGTCAGCTTGATCGAGCGAGTGAGAGGCACAGCAGACTCGAGTAAATTGCCTCCGATAAAAAAAGTAATTTGTATCCCAACTTGCTCTTCCCAGAATTTAGACACGCACTAGCCAAAGAGGGAACTTGTTTAAACATGCACATATGCACTTGTATACCTTGATATCAACCAGGTAATGTGTACTCATAAACACAGAGCTGTGAGTAATCAGCCCAGGGCAACGTTCCTCTTTTCTTTTTTTTTGTCTTCTGCAGGTTTCTTTCCTGCACTGTCGCGTCTCGCTTATCCCTTGTTCTCTCTAATAATTCTGGTGCTCCCTCTCTTTCTACCTATCACTCTCACAGTGTGTGTTTATCTCTGTGAGGATATTGGTTGCCGATCATAAATAGCTTTTTCTCTGACAGCGTGCCATCACAGGCCGAGTGAGCTGGGGGGAGTAGGGGGGTAGCAGAGGTGGGGAGAAGAGAGATTGAAAGAGCGATAGAAGGAGGAAGAGGAGAAAAATGCATGCAACGTGCAGGCAGAGGTTATGCACATCATGCCAGCCTGACAGGTGTCGGGTATGCACAGATAAATGTGTTGTGCTTAAATGCAAACACCCACAACACAAACCTGCTCCCTGAGCCACGTGTAGGACACCACAATAAATTCAATGAACACTGAACTGATTTTTTTTAATACAACAAAGCCGGCCTTTACCGAAAAACAGGCCTACGTTCGGCTACCTCCTCTTTAATTTGCTGCTCATGCTATTTGCAATTAACGCAGACTCAGCACTTTTCTGTGTTAAACTGTTACACCGATAAATTTGCTGTAATGACATTTCCTCCCTACGAATTCCATCAGTACGGCAAGAGTCATGTCGTACTCATTTCTCTTTGCTTACAGAAATCCCCTTTTGATTCGCTTGTTTTGTCCAATCCTTTCCAATTTCCAACTCAACACTTCCTGCAGAAATGTTTCACGTTGATAGCCCTCCAGCATTTACTGTAAAGACGTGTAATCCTTTCTTGGTATGCTTTTAATGAGAAGGATCTGCAGGAAATCTTAGGTCCTTAATGGGACTAAAGAAAACAAAATAGAAAGCATTGGAATTCATTAGTGGATAGTTAAAGGAATAGCTTGACATTTTGAGCAATAAGCTAAATAAAGCCACTGTCCAATTAACTTAGCACAGGAGAAATACATAGAAATGGGGAAAGGGTTATTCTGGCTTTGTCCACTGTTAATAAAAATCACATACTCGTGCTTAGCATGACTTAGAATGGCGCCCGTCAGCTGCAAAGCGATGCATCATATTATACAATACACTTTACATAATGAGGAGGTTCGGCCTCATTATATAAAGGCGAATGTGTCTTTTTTCACACACAGCTTAAAGTAAAACGCTAACTACTAATTAATTCCAACTGCTTCTGCTTTTATGTTACTTTCTTTTTTATCTCGACACTTTTCACAACAAAGCTTCACGTTAAAAGCTTTTGCACTAGCCTAAAGAGTGTTGGCTTTTGAACGGCTCTGTTGGTTTTTAATATGAGAACAATCTTTGAAGTGGACCCGTTTTGCTTTGTCTCTTTTTCTGTCACATGCGTCCTATTACACTGGCAGATGCTCATGTGGACAAAATTTTAAACAGTGAGGTAAGTTCAGACTGCTCTAAACATTCGATTTCCGACAGTTTTTTTCTGTTTTTGGCTCTGTTTTATGTCACAGAGAGAGGATAGCCTAGACGTGCTATTCAAACCTTCTGTTTGCAAGGGACAGCCAGTCAGAGGGGTGCAGGATGTAGGATAACTGAGGGTCTAAAGCAAACACAAATTTGCAAATGTACAAGAATAAAAATACAGAGCCTCTTTAAGAAGTGTTGAGTTTAACTGCAGTGTATATGCAACTGCAGAATTTAGTAGGAAATTTCTCATTATTTATCCAAACTTTACTTTTTTCCTTCATTTATGCCAGCCACAACTATGATCTACCCATCTATTTTCGTAACTGCTTGTCCAACCTTTCAAACACACCTGCAGCGATTTTGGAATCAATTAACGGACGCAGGAAGGACATGCAAATGCAGACAGCCGCAGCTGATAAGCAGGATTAAAATTCAAACCTTCTTTCTGTGAGGCCATGCTGGTAGCCTCCGCACAATCACGCCGACCCCGCCGTGCTTGTTATTTGGACGTTTATATGACGCGGTCATTGGTTATATTCAGACAGGCGAGAGATGAATCTTGCCCAAATGCCCTGTCACACACACTTTTACACACACTCGCACGCAGGTTCCCCTCCATCAAGTTTGATGAGTGTGAACCCGCTGCATCTGGCATTCCTCTGTCCTCTCTCTCCACGCCGCAGCAGTCCGTGTCTCTCTATTGATCCCAGCTTATCTTCCCGTAAACCTGGACCTCGTTTCTCCCCTCCTCCCATCTCCTCGCTTCACCACCTCCTACCCCTCCTTCCTCCTCATTGCTATCGATCAGCCCGTGTGTTCAACAAAATAGAGAGCAGGCTGTGGTTAATGCAGTGCTGGGCCGGAGGGGCTCTGCACGAGACTCGTGTATCGCCTTTCTCTCCTAATGGTTCCAATCAGGCTCTAATAGACCCTGGGTTAGCCCATCAAGGCCCACTACTCTCTTCTCACTCTTCTCACCTTTCACTCATCCTTCCTTCTCATAAATAAATCTCTGTCTCCGCTACATGTCTGCCAGGTGCATTTTTAGCTGATGACTGTTGATTTCGCTAACCGATCCGATAGCTTTTGCTTCTGCTGAGTGTGCACACGCTTCTTCCAAAATGTCCTGCTTTGCATTTTTTACAGTAATGCTCATTCATTCCTGGGAGCTGCCCGGTAGAACCACAGTTTGCTAAGTTTAGCCATTGGGAACTGCCCAGTACCAAAAGCTGCCTTTCATTATCCCTTCTTTCAGTCGCTGAACATACTGTGTCTCTAGCTGGGTTAAGTGCATTTCTCAAGGGTACCTTCACTGTTGTGGATTCGGGGAAAAGAGTCTCTTAACATTTGTTGTTTTTCAGTCAGCAATTTAAATGGAATGACAAGTAGAACTAAAGTATGACACACTAGATGCTAGCATTACCTTTAACTAGCAGAGAGTTTGATAGTTTTTGACATTTGTTGTGGCAGGTATGTAAGAAAAACAAAGACTTCTAGGAACAGCTTTAAGCTCCTGTTAATTTTGTTTTGTAAAAACTTGGATTATGTCATTAAATTGTCTTTTTTTTTTTTCAGAAATCAGAAATCAGAAAGGGTTTATTGCCAGATGTTGAGGTTTACAACATTAGGAAATTGCTGCGGTGCTTCAGTGCAGACAATAAGAATTAAAGTGCTATGCAGAAAGAAAGATATGTGCATGAGATATACATGAGATATATACATGAGAATAAGAATTATGAGTGCTACGTAGAAAGATATATACATGAGTGCAGGTGGTGATCAGTGCCAAACATTTATACATGAGAGTAAGAATTATGAGTGCTACGTAGAAAGATATATACATGAGTGCAGGTGGTGATCAGTGCCAGACATGAAATGATGCAGTGACACAGCGTAGGGTCATGTGTTAGTGGCGGGGACAGTCATGTGGTTATTGTTCATGTGTCCAACAGCAGAGGGGAAGAAACTGTTCTTGTGGCGAGAGGTTCTGGTGCGAATGGACCGGAGCCTCCTGCCTGAGGGGAGCAGGTCAAACAGACTGTGTCCAGGGTGAGAAGGGTCAGCTGAGATCCGGGCTGCACGCCGCAGTGTCCTGGAGGTGTACAGGTCCTGCAGAGATGGGAGTCTGCAGCCAATCACCTTCTCAGCAGAGCGCACAACACGCTGCAGTCTCTGTTTGTCCCTGATAGTGGCTCCAGCATACCACACGGTGATGGAGGAGGTGAGGATGGACTCGATGATTGCGGTGTAGAATTGCATCATCGTCCGTGTTGGCAGGTTGAATTTCTTCAGCTGCCTCAGGAAGTACATCCTCTGCTGGGCTTTCTTGATGACGGAGGTGATGGTGGGCTCCCACTTCAGGTCCTGGGTGATGGTGGTACCCAGGAAGCGGAATGAGTCCACAGAGGTGATGGGGGTGTCAGTCAGGATGATGGGGGGGAGTGGGGCTGTGTGCTTCCTGAAGTCCACAATAATCTCCACTGTCTTCTGGGCATTCAGCACCAGGTTGTTGTGGCTGCACCAAGACACCAGACGTTCAACCTCCCTCCTGTAGGCAGACTCATCCCCGTCAGAGATGAGCCCAATGATGGTGGTGTCATCTGCAAACTTGATTAGCTTGACAGACTGGTGGGTGGAGGTGCAGCAGTTGGTGTACAGGGAGAAGAGCAGAGGAGAAAGAACACAGCCCTGAGGGGAGCCGGTGCTGATGGTCCGGGAGTCCGAGACATTCTTTCCCAGCCTCACATGCTGCTTCCTGTCCGTCAGGAAGTCAGTGATCCACCGGCAGATGGGATCAGGCACATTCATCTGGGAAAGCTTGCCTCGGAGATGGTCTGGAAGGACGGTGTTGAAGGCAGAGCTGAAGTCCACAAACAGGATCCTGGCGTAGGTTCCTGGGGAGGAACTGCAGGATGCTGCAGGATGAAGTGTAGGGCCATGTTGATGGCGTCATCTACAGACCTGTTGGCTCTATATGCAAACTGCAGGGGGTCCAGGAGGGGGGCCGTGAGGGTCTTTAAATCAGTCCTGACTAGGGATGGGTACCGGTGTCCGGTGCCATGATGGCACCGGTTCTGACATAAACGGTAGTAACCAGACCGAAAAGCAGCGCACATTTCGGTGCTTTATTTCGGTGCTTTTTTTTCCTGAGCTGTGATACACTTCTAGCCAATCATTTTACGTTTCCGAGGATAGTAGGCGGGCCCAGGTACGTACGTTCTTTTAGAGCAGAGCTACAGATTAAAAATGCCCAAGGCGAAGCGGTCAAAGTCTGGCTGTACTTCACAGCAAAAGATGCAAACTCAGCAGCCTGCAACAAGTGCTTTAAGCTGATACTGTGATACTGTCAAAGGAGGTAACTCCTCAAATCCGATGAAACACCTGGCGACGCATAGCGTTTTTTTAAAAGCCGAGAAATGTGCCGTATTTGATAGCTTGCTGCGAGACCTCACACCGAGCGCATCTACTGCGGGTGGGTTGCCTGTTATCGGACCCCGGAGTTAGCAACATCCCCCAAAAACACGAAGAGGAGAGTCCTGGCCCCTAGCCCTGCCAGTGTAGCAGAAATGATGAGGATGATGATGCAGCAGCAGCCGTTCTTCTCTGCGTGAGTAGCTTAATGTTGTTCGTGTGTAATTTACGTTGAGTAGGCTAACCACGTTATTACATTAATGCAGGTAAGGTGAACTAGCAAACATCATCATAGCTACATGCGGCTGTCTTCTTGTTTGATGGCAGATGCTCCCTTCACCCTGGCCAAAAAGGCTCAAATGACCAAAGAAAAAGTGGAAAACAGCTAAACATGAGAGGTTTTTGGACAAAATTGGTGTTTTTTCCATTGATTAAGCACTGCTTCCAGCCAAGAGTGATACCATATATGCCCTATAGCTGCAGAAAAGGCTAACATTGCTATCTTTTTACAAAAAAACAGCTAAACATGAGAGGTTTTTGGACAAAGTTTGTGTTTTTTCCATTGATTAAGCACTGCTTCCAGCCAAGAGTGATACCATATATGCCCCATAGCTGCAGAAAAGGCTAACATTGTTACCTTTTTACAAAAAAACAGCTGAACATGAGAGGTTTTTGGACCAATTTTGTGTTCTCCATTCTTTAAGCACCGGTTTGAGCACCGGCACCGTTTCAAAAGTACCGATTTGGCACCGGTATCGGATAAAACCTAAACGATACCCATCCCTAGTCCTGACAGTCAGTCAGACCATATATTGGCTGATATTAGCTATTTACTGATATATCAGAATTAACATTTATAAAAACCAAGTACAATATAGAAAAGATGGGAGATACACCCTTCAACCAGTGTTAATGTTACACAGTTTTTACAACATTTGAGCTGGCTGTGACAGATGACTGCCCCTCCCTGAGCCTGGTTCTGCTGGAGGTTTCTTCTTCTTTACCATATAATATAAAGCCCCTTGAGGCAACTGTTGTTGTAATTTGGCCCTAAAAATACAATTGAATTGAATTGATTTGAATTGAATTGAACTCGACAAAGGTCATGTGTTTTCATGCCTCCATCAATTAAAAGCAATGTAAACTGTGTATTTTCCTCTCTCTGTGATGTTTATGGACCAGTTTTGGTGCTGAAATCTGTAAAAGGTCTGATGTTTGTCCTGTGTGCTATAAAAAGCCTGTTTGACATTTATAACCATTTTTCTAGAGAAGCAGCTTTGTGGCTTTGGTGAGAAAGAGGCTAAAAGATGACATCTCATGACAAATGTTTTTTTTCCCCTCTCTCTGCTGTTTAGGACATTCTCCAATCATGTATTTGTTTATTAGGGCAACTCAATAAAGAGTAGACATGCACCCAGTAGTGGTCTTGTGTATGCCTATCTATGCCATGCATTCAGACTTCTGACGTAAATTCTAGAAAAAGTAGCTATACAGAAAAATGACCACAGTTAGCGTTTGACATGCAGCTGGCAATTTTAGATGTCAACAACAAAAAAAGAAAAACAAATTTAAATCCCAGAGAAGAGAACTTATCATAAACCTAAACGTTTACACAACAGTCGTGTCTCACCCGTTCAGTCCTAGACAAATATCGTCTGTCATTCCACTTATCTCTCCGTCAGTGTCCACCCTCCCCACCTCCCACCACCGCAGAGATGTGTGAGCCGCTCGTATAGGAGTCCAGCTAGGTGCAACCTTTATGCCCTATGGCACCTCACTGGGATCCAGGGCTCTGGGCTCAGCATGAACTGCTGAACTCTTCCTGAAAGTACAGACCTGAGGAGAAGGGAGAGGACAGAGAGAGTGGGAGGGAAAGCAAAGGAGTGCTACTGGACAATTAGCCCCCCTAGGAGCATAGTAGGTGGTTCCCCCAAGCTAGAATACACTGAGAGTATTTCAGCAAGTGGCAGCCAGAGAGAAGGGGAGACAGTGTGTGTGTTTCTGTGTGTGTGTCATGCACGTAGTGTAGTTTGCATTCATATGCCCCGCAGTTGTTGTTCTGAAATGAGACGGAACATCGGGTGCCCACAGGCGTCAATACGACCATTTCTATTATTCAGAGCTGATTACAGGGCGGAATCATACAGCGGTGAATACTTTTTAATGAGCTCTGAAATACAACAGAGAAAGTTTATCAGATTTTTTGTTTGTCTGAATCTGGCTGGCAGGGAACAACGAGCCTATTTGCCTGAGTGATTTGATTAGTGCGCTGGTGTGTGAGGAGCAGGTTGCAACATATGTGAGTGGTAACTCTGAAATAAATGAATGTGCGCAACTGCGGGAGTACTTAACGACACGTGATAAATCATCCCTGTTATTGTTTTGTATGTGCGTACAGCACCTGTGTTTATTGGGCACATGAATTCATGCGTTGGAATACACGTGTGCTTTCCATTTCAAGAAGATATATACGTAGATATATACAAAAAAAAACAAGTCCTAAATTGTTTCTTTGTGTCCACGTTTGTTTCAGCCTTCTATTCACAAACCAGTCCACCACCTTGAGCAAGGCGGATTGACCTGTGACCAAACAGTAATCGTGGACGAGTGTGCTCACACTTTTGTATGACAGGTCAGACTGCACTATCCCAGCATCCCCTGGGCCTGCACACAGGGCAGGCAGGTCACGGCAGGGCAGAGTGCACGTGGATTTTACCGTTTCCTCGCTGCAGTCATGTGTGCTCGTCAGAAACAACACAGCCGGGCTGTCAGCACAAGGTCATCCAGAGAAAAAAAGGAGAGAGAGAGAGTTAGATGGAGAGGCTGGGAGAGAGAAAAACAGACAGTGTGTCTGCCCGTGCATAAATAACCTGGTTATTGTTGACTAATCACATTTCTTAAATGTCATGTAAATTAAAAACCTAGTTTCAGGTTAAAGGATTACAATAAATCTCTTACCGACCTAGTTGCACACTGAAAATAGCTAGAGCACGCAGTGCTACTTAAACAGACAGCCAACAGATCAATACACCCACAACCGAGGCAAACGGTAGATAAACTTTAAACTGTCGTTTTAGATTTCAAGTTCATGTTTAGTTGACCATTTTTGATATAATTTTCTTAATCGATGGGTTGACCAGAAAGCTGGAGGAGCAAAGAGCCTTCAGCTTAACAATAGACTATATAAATGTGCTAATATATTCAATTGAATTCAGTTTTATTTATATAGTGCCAAATCAGAACAACAATCACTTCAATGTCCTAAAGACCCTACAATCGAGAGACAAAACCTCAACAGTCATATGACTCCCTTATGAGACAACGCTTAGCGACAGCGGGAAGGAAAAACTCCCTTTTAACAGGAAGAAACCTCTGGTAGAACCAGACTCAGTGAGGGGCAGCTAGGTGTTCTGTAAATGGAATAAGTGTTGTCAGTCTTATTTATGCCTGGCATGAGCATTTTGGTGGACCAGCAGATTTAGCTTCATTTAGCCAGCAGGGCCCGCCTCCTCTAGTCCTTGAATAAGTCAGGTGACACTGGAGCTGGATGGGAAAAGGTCCCATTTGCCATACTCTATGACCTCAATAAACACTTAGTGGTTTATTGAATAGAACATGATGTTCGTTTGGTAAATAATGGCCCAGGTGGGAGTCGAGAAAAAGAAGAAAAAACAGTATACGCTTTGTGACACGCCCGGATGGCTACAGCAAAACTGATCTAACCAGGTTTCACACCAGGGCTTCTTCCATTAGTGTAACATTCAACACGTCTTTTATGTACAGTCTATGCGAGGGGTAGGCAACTCCAGGCCTCGAGTGGCGGTGTCCGGCAGGTTTCAGATGTGTCCTTCATCCAACACAGCTGATTCAAATGGCTAAATGACCTCCTCAACATGTCTTGTAGTTCTCCAGAGGCCTGGTAATGAACTAATCATTTGATTCAGGTGTGTTGACCCAGGGTGATATATAAAACCTGCAGGATACCGGCACCTGAGGCCTGGAGTTGCCCGTCCCTGTTCTATGCCATCAGTTTTCCTGTAGCACATCTTTGTCAACCCCAGCTGGATTGTTTTTCCTTATCTTTGCATTCACCCGGATTAATATATCACTTTTAAAGTGTAGTCCAGCTGTGCTATACAAGTACATACATTTTTTTTCTTGAATTTTATGATCTTGACAAGGTTTGCTCATTTTATGGATTTTACCACAGAAGCTGACGCAGTGATGCAATTAACTGTTTTAGTGATTGGTCGGGATTAAACTCTGGACCTCAAGGGCACAGGGTGGAGTACCGGTGATTAAAGACATTTATATGCAGTGAAAACTCCCCACTATAATTTAAACTTGAGATGTTGTCTTAGGTTGGTTGCCATCTCCTTGAGGGAGATAATGATTGCTGCAAAGGGATTTCATAGATTCAGTCAGATACCCCTCAAAATATATTTGATACAGCTACTGTGTTAGCATACAATTGCCTATTTAAACATCCTGCAGACACGGAGGAGCATTAGCATTCATTTGAAGTTGTAGCTGTCACTTCATGAATATCCAATATTCACTTTCCTTCTAGCTGTTGTTTATTTTCTATCTTCTTCAGTGAAATATCTGAAGCCGTAGCTGCTAAATCATTCACTGCTACCTGCTGTGGATGGCAACAAAGCTGATAAGACGGGTGAGCCTCAATTAAAACATTAAAGCTGCAAGCCCTGAAAGCAAAACAATTAGCTAAAAGATGCTAAAATGCCTCCAAAGCTGAGGGGGGAACTGCAGCTCCTGTGACAGGTCTCCATGAGTTCATTAGGATGGTAATCCCTTCCAAATGCATGTATCTGTTTGAGCCATTGTTGATCTAAAATATTTAGTCTTGCAGCTTTAATTTGTGATCGGGAGCTTTTCCAGCATGTTAAAATGATTGAGCTCAATTTACCTTTGATTTTTTTTTTTTTTATATTTGCAACAGTTACATCACGTGACCGACTCGAATCAGGGTTCAGGTGTTGTCACGGCTTGCACTGAGAAATCTGTAGGTGTTAAATGGCCACGCTCAATCCCCAAGTCTTTCGTCCACAGTCTGCTTCCATCAACCGTGTATACGCTGTCGCAGACCAAAGGCACAGATGGTCCTGCTGTCGTCAGCGTCTGCACGTCAGCGCATCTGGTTTCATCTCGCCTTGTCCTCCTCTTCTATCAGTTCCTCGGGTCTGAGCAGGTGTTTGGCCCGCAGTCAGAGTCCAAATCAGATCCATTTCATCTGTAATCAGCTGGAGCCCCTGGCACTGATGGAAGAGATCAGAGGGCCGATTAAAAAATTATAAGCCGACCACGCCTGACCAGCCGACCATGACACGGACAAGGCGGCAAAACAGAACGGGGGGGGCAAGTTTGTGCCAATGAGGGGGAGCTACAGGAGGGATGAAAGGAAAGATAGAGTTTTGAAGGCTGGCAAAATCTCCCAGGGGAGGGACATGAAAGAGCAGGACTCTGGGGGAAGTAAGCAGTGATGGAGGCTAAGATGTTACTCTGTGATCTCACAGGATTCCTGTGTGTTTGTGTGTTTTTTTTATTCCATCAAGTGGAAAGAGGTCATTTAAAGTCAAATGCGTTGCTCAGTTCTGCTTCAAATTGGGGTAATTACAATGGGAAGTAAATTCCAATCACCATGTGAAAAGAAAGTTAATGACATTAACTTGATGTTTTTGAACTGCTTGATGCCCCAACGCTGTTTAGCAAATCATTAATTGTGAGAAAATTGTGGCAAATCATGTTCTCAGGTGCATGAAAACTGATGGGTGGCTCACATACTGATGACCGCTGCTTTAAAGGAGCTCAAATAGCGTTTAGGAGCCGTTCACAAGGTATTGGATGTATCAGAAAGACCATCACCATTCAGACACACACACACACACACACACACACACACACAACTGAAAACACACAGCTGTTTATTGTGCGCTGGTCAGCATAAAGAGACTCAGCACACTTATTTGTTTACACCTATTCACTGATATGCTAGTTATTCTGTCACTTAAATGAAGGCTTGCTCATGCTTGATATTGCTTTAAAGCGTATATGCAAACCAGAAGGGCTCTCATACACACATACACACGCACACACACTCTACCTGCTTTAAGTGACCACCTGCGTCTGTGTACTCTCAGATGGAGAGTGCACATGGAGTGGGAATGTGTGTGTGTGTTTTACTGTCAGTGTCTACTCCATTAGTGCCACACTCTGAGTGAAATCACTGCATCAGATGTGTTAGATCCAGCTCTCTGGACTGGATCTAGCTTCTCACCGTACTTCCATAGAGCAGTGGGGTCTCCCACCCCCTTCCTCCAAAGTCCGGTTGCACACATGGCTCTAGAGGACTGAGATAAAATAGCAAACAAGTCCATGACTTCCTTCCCCACAAGTCATCAATTTTGCAGGTTCACTGAAACATGATATATTTCTTTTTTGCTTTGTTTTTTATAACCGTTTTGCTCAGGACTTAAGCTCCATACTTTAAAATCTTTCCTTTGATGTATCACCACAACATTTAAACTCCAGGCATTTAACTAAAGCTTTACTTTAAGAAATGATTTTAGACCATTAAAAAAATGTTTTTAATCGACCTGTGTTTTTAAAGGCTGGTGTTTAATCAAAAGGTTTTAGCAGAAAAAAATAATTTATGACAGCTTCCTCTAAGGCTCCCTGTTGTATTCACAGAGTTTAAAACACCATTATGAACCCTTTAGAATACTTTTTAAATCATAAAAATGAAATAAGGTGATCTCATGTAAAAAACTAAATCATGTCCAAAAAAAAAGTTATTTTGGGGAAAAAAATATTTTAATTTGATGTCTTTGGAAGCTCGATCTGAACATAACTGAAGCTGAACTGACCCATAAATGAAATTATTCCTCTTTTAGGAAACATCTGCCAGCTGTTAGAAATAGAAATTCCTTCTTTGAATAGTCCGAGCCACAACATCAATGAACGTTTAAAGTCTATTACTTGAATCTGTTTGCCATAAAATAATTTTATTGCCAAGCATTTTCTCACATTCAGCTAAATGATATAGCACCAGTTCAAAGTGGCCCTAAAATGTTAAGAGAGCTCTCCAATGATTGGCTGTTTCCCAGTCAGAAAACGCAGTGAACAGGAAGAACTCTCTTTTAACCTCCAGCAGAACCAGGTAGGCGTAGCCATCAGATCAGTTGGGGCTTTGAAGGGAAAGAGAAGAGAGAGATAGCGAACAACACACAGGACAAACAGAGTCTATAAGAGAATAAAGAAGGGAGTGCAGGAAATGTGCAAAGTGCATCAATAAATTGTGTTTTTCTATATTCAGGTGTGGTGCACTGCCTGATACTCCCCTGTTTAAAGACACTGGCAGTCTATGTTATGTTCCATAATGACTGGAAGTGATAATTCCCAGTCATTATGCAACATAACATAGATGCCATTTTCAATAAAATTGTGTTTATGCAAGTAGCACTTAATGTCATTGTCAGCTTGCTATCACGTCAACAGCGGCACTATAAACATGTGGAGCTCTGAAGGTGTTTATTTTGTGTTTGCTGGTTAGCTCTAATCACAAGCAATAGCTGAGACTTATAGAAATGTAATTGTTTTTGCTGGTATTCATTCATACAAGCTGCACATCAAGGAAGCACTTCCTCCCTACTGTGACAGAGCACTTCCTCACAGGGGATCATCTGATCTGTCCCTTATGTTGTAGGTCCTTTACTATGAAGTATCTTGAGATGACTGTTTGTGTGACCTGGCGCTACATAAAAAACTGAAATAAAACTGTAAAAAAAAAATCTTAAAACCTGATATAAAGCAAATTATTTGTTTGCAGAATAATTTCAGGTATTATTTTGTTATTTCTAGTAATCATTGCTATAGCCAAATTAACTCTAAGGTATTGTTTTATGTTGGTTTCGTTACTGGATTTCATTGTTTCAGTGTTCTCGTGCTCTTGATGTTTTAAAGACCAACCTACTAAGACTGTTTTGGTACCAGGAAACATCCTTTTTGAATGTTGATAAGCCTTTGCAGGCACAAAAAAACGAAAAAGAAGCCCACACATCTGACCATTAATGCATCAGCACTGCTCCAGCTTCCTGCTATGATGATTTCAAAGTGAAGAGAACGCAGCATAAAAGTCCTTGAGTCGGTCTTAACTCCCTTCGTCCATGAGGTGTGAAATCGTTTGATCCAGCTTGTTACCATTTTGGTGAAAAAGCCTTTATGTAGCTGTGAGAATTTTCATTTGTGTGTGTGTTTTTTTAAATGCTGTTGGAGCAATAAAAAGTGCAGACAAAGGGGAGGGTACAAGGTTGGAGTTGAGAAGCAGGAAGGAAGGAAGGAAGGAAGGAAGGGAGCTGACGGTAGCTTCTGTGATAGTTTTGAATGAAGGCAGAATGAAGGATGGGGGCTGTCCTATAGTATATCCTGTCTGTGTGAGTCTGTGTGTACTTGTCTGTGTTTGCGCATGGGTGGGGTAGTGGGGGTTAAATAACATTAAGTGTGTGCTTGTGTCTGGATGGAGGGCGGTGGGCGATGTTGGCTTTAAGTAGCGTGCAAAAAGGTCAGAGGTTGGGGTTAAAAGTCAAACAATGCCTGGAAAGACTAGCAATCAGTTGGGGCAGGAAAAAGCTGCCAGGAAAGGGTAGGTGGGTAAAATGAAGGGCAGGAAGAGGAAAATGGGGAAAAGAGATAAAGTGTTCTAAGAGGACGGAGGAGGGCTGACGTTCACACACTTCGAAGTATCAGAGCTATGTAGCTTCTCCCTACAGGGGCTCATCTTACCTCTAAGCACACTCGAAAAACACACAGAAACAAAAATACAGACACGAAGATAAAACAGACCCATGCAGGAGCTCTGTAACCTAATCAGAACATGTGGCCTATTTCTCTGTATGTTTTAATGAGCCCTCCATTGTGGAGCGCTGACTGATATTATTAAGCTGCCGTGTCTCAGCTCATTAGCTAAACCAGGCTCAACAACAACACCAGCAGCTAAAAGATGATTTGATACCGCCTGCAGAGTTATGCGACACCACAGGACCTTAAAGAGGTCGTGGGGAGAGGCAGAGCAAGTGAGTTAATTCGGTCACTGGGAATGAGTCGGACTAAATCTTGCTTCCTATGACACAAAAAATACGAACAGCGCAGAACAGGCAGAGTTCAACCACCCCTTTTGTAAAGCTTCCCACAAATTAGCCTGGAATATTCAGTGTTTCTTCAGTCGTCATCAATACTGTATAGACAACACTGCTGCAGGTGCATATTTTACCATTTGTTCTCACTTATGAGAATGCTTTGGTTTTCTTTGTATTATATGGTTTTTATTAGAGCACTTAAATCATTCAAATGCATTGATGTGTGGGATAGATTAGTATGACTTGATGATATCTCACTTAACTAAGTAAACTGGAAGAAAAGACCAAGGTGTCTATTCATTACATAAAACCTGTTACATCCAATGAAACGTCCCAGATATCTTGTTTGATAAGGCGTCTCTAAAGCTTCCCACAGCCTCGAACAAACACGCACGAAACCCCAAACTAAACATAATGCTAAGCTTTGCCATAGAACCAAGTCCCCACAATCAAACAATCCCGTGTGTTGGTGTACATTGAGGTTAAAGCACCCATCTAACACAATAAACATGACCACACACACAGAGACACACTTCTCAAAAGCATGTCTGACCTTTTGCGAGCAATTTTTAGAGATGTATTATGGGTATTGTAGTATCAGTTAATGCTATATTGTACATTCCACTTTAAAGATGTTTGCACTTGACTGCTCTTGAAACTTGTTCTTCAAAGTGACTGTTATAAGTTCACACAAAGGGTGATATAAATATATTATATTTTACTTTTTTATATTATTATATGATATATATATATATACTTTTACAAGTCAATAATGACAAAGTCTGTGTGATGCCGTTTTAAAATTTGAATAAAAATATTAGAATGGATGGTATGTATTTATTAAGTTGATAATGATTATTTTTCACTATAATATAATATAATAACAACAAATTTGGACAAAAAAGTTCTCCAGGAAGATGTTTTGACCATGAGAATTTGAGAAAATTAATCTGTGATAGTATAAATGCAAAAATTAGGCATTACCATTAAAAAAATTATTGGTAAATTTATGCTCAAATTTTTGTAACTGTACAGGCACTCTGCATGTCTGCACTCACCGAAGCCGAGCTGCTTACCCGACACAGGGGCCGGGAGAGTGCAAACACTGCTGGGATACAGTTCAGAGATTCTTTGCTGGGCCAGCTCTGAAAAACAACAATACAAGATGAGACGGTTTATTTTGATATATGAAAATTGAAATCTCTTTACTTCTCTGGTGTTGACTTGACTTAATGCTGTCACGTGTTCCAAAACTAGAAAAGAACACATGTGACGTAAATAATTAGTTACATTTGACCTTTTTAGCTTTATTTGATAGACTTAGTGAAGAATAGACAGGAAATCGAGGGCAGACATGCGCAAAGGGCTGTGGCTCGAGTTCAAACCCGGGCCGGCCGCTCTTGGTCATAGGCCACGTGGTCGCCCGCTCAACTCACTGAGCTAAACCAGCATCCTGTTAGATTTTCTTTTTGAAGATTCCAAAATATTGAGTTGTTTTTTGTTCATCTTTTTTAGGGACACTGAACTGTTACGACTCCATGTTGTTAGTTTGTCAGACAATCATGTGATCATATTTGCACTGATTGCCTTGGAAGCTTAACCATGTGACAAGTTCTTCCTTCGAGGATGAATTGCAGTGTGCACTTCTGCTTTCTACTGCAAACACTACACAAGCTAAAAGACGGTTTTACCTTACTGGCAATATTTTCTATGCTAAACAGTTCCGTTGTTGAAATAGCAGAGAAGATTAAAGAGGAGATGATCAAAAAAAGACGTGACAGACAAAGGGGGAGGGAAAAGAGAGTAAGGTATACAGAAATTTTAAGCTTTTCTGCAGACAGACGAGACAGCTTTGAATCCCTCTTCATCATCTCGCTCTGTTCCTCCTCGTTCCCCCTCTGTAGTATTTACATGCTGCTTCTTCGCTTAATCCAGCCTTCGGGATGTCTACTTCACTTCGTTACCTCTCAGCCTGGAGATGGAACCCTTGGATGATGAGGGAGATTTTTTTTTCTTCTTCTTTCTCCATTTCTCTACCGCCATCTCAATCTCTTCTCTGCTCACTCAAGCGTTGGCTACACCAAAGCCTCCAGCATCGATCCAATAAAGCTGGTAGCCCTGCCATGGCAAAGCTCGGAGAGCCCGCACCCCAACCTAGCATTTGAGCACGCTCAATTAAAGGCGTGTTAATTGAGAAGGCTGGTGTGGGGGTATCTCTTTTTTATACTTTTAAAAAGTGTAATCAATAACTGTCACACTGGGCAGACGTGAGCTTACACACTCAAACCGCACACACACATACAAACACACACACACAGATCTCTAAATCTTAATTACCTCCCCTGCCAATCCCCTAAATAGACCAAATATTTGTTTGCCAGCACTGGAATGTATTATTCACATGTGGGAATAGATGTGGGCAAAGGAGTAAAACTGCGTGCTAAGCACACTAAGGTGGTTTCTGCCTTTGTGCTGGGTTAAAGTTTGACATTTTGCACCTGTTTAAAAGTCAATTGGATCCCTTCTCCAATAAGCACGCATCATCAAAAGCACCATTTTGCTCGCTGATGCACAGCAGCAGCAGGTGCAGAGGGGGAAGCTTACAGATGGTTTGCGCGCATTTGTCTGTGTGTGGAAGTTCTGTATATTTCAGCTGCTGTCCAGCACATAAAAATGACATTTAGAGTTGTTCCCAAGAGTCTCCCAAATAATCACAAACAGGTAAAGAAATAGTAAACAAGAGAAAAAAATGTTAACGAATACTGTGAAGAGAGTATTTTGTACGCTTTTCTTGAGACCTTTGTGTGTTTCAAAGAGGTTGTGCAACCCAGTTTCCAGCTTCATAATTGGTATCTGATGCTTTAGAAAATTTTGTAACCTTTTAAAACACGTTCCCCTTTTGTCAGTTTTCTTTTTCCTGCCAGCTTCTTCTGCTGCTTATTGTGTGTACAACCTTATGAACAAAATCAATGTACTAGTTTTCAACCTCAGCAGAGCCACAGAGATCAGGGTGCAGCCAACCTGAAGCTATTGCAGGTTTTGGCCTAAGACGTGGCAGGAAGACACAATGTGCAGCCTTTTCTGAGAAGAAATGTTTCTATTTCTTATATATACACACATGCTTTTTTCTTTTCTTAATAATTTCCATTCACTCTGTTTTATTCTGCAAAATACCCACACAAAGATCACACAACTTTAATAAAGTATAAGTGTGACCAGATCGAGTAGTGAGATTTTCTTTCTTCCAAAAGTTGATTAATTGTTTGAACTCTAAGCCAACAAATCAGTCAAAAAGAGCTTGTCTCTTAATCTTTAGCTTCCTGAGTTTGTGTATTATTTAATAATTTGGTGCTAGACCGATTTACGCATTCATTTGGTATTACCGTGGGTTTAACACCCTCCAGGCATACAAAACCAGAGTTTGAAGTGTGTGGTGTTAATGTGAAATTGTCACGGTCTGGGGGGCAGACCGTGGGGGATGTTGGAGAAAGGACCCAAACGCTGGACTTAATGAAATGAACAGTGGGTTTATTTACAGTGAGGTAAATGTACACCACACATTGAATCTCCAAAAGTGCTCCCTCGACTCCCGTGACGTGTCTTCTCCCAAGTGCTGGTATCCCGTGCTCTCTGCCCCTGTGCCTTCACACACCCCGTGTGTCTTGCAGTCCTGTGTTCCACTCTCCTGAGGAAAAAACACAGACACAGCCGTTATGGCACCAACTCCAGCAGGCATACACTGACCAGCACTACAAACACTGACATGGAGTCTAACTCAACGATCCTGCGCCGGAGGAAGCTCCATCGCTCTGTTAAGTAGCTCCCCCGACGATCCTGATCAGAAGCAGGTGTGTGGTAAGCTAGGCGTGACCAGCAGCTGGCAGGGCCACACCCATCAGGCCTGCAGGTGGCTGTCCTTCATCCTCCAGCCTCACACACATACACACACCAGCATTGAACACAAGAACACAGTGCAGCAAACATACATCCAATACACTAATAACAATAAAGGTCCACACTGTTCACGAACCCCGAGTCCCCGGAACCGGGTCCGTGACAGAAATAGCTCATGTATCAATCCTACCTGCAGCATCATAACAAGTCAATCACCAGGCACCATTATTGGACTGTAATGCTACGTCCTAGCCGCACACTCGATGTTCATTATGTATAAGCCAATTCATTTACAACACAGTGCTATTGGATTGTCCTTGTCTCGACATTCATTTCCCACCACATTGGCGTTTGATGCGTTGCCAGCACCAGTTAACTTTGATAACTCAGCCCCGGCTTAATATACTGCCGCTGAATTGGCTTGACAAGAGTTTAGCGATAAGCTATTTCTGAGCTTTCTGAGTGGCGATAGCTGGATTATCACTCGGAGCGAGGGAGAGGCAGGAAAAAACTTTGCTGCTAACCTTCCTGGCCAAAAGTCATTAAAATGTTTAGTTTGTTTATGTTGGCAGACAGGCACAAACAGGGGCACGTACAGCGATTAAAACTATGTCCTTGTAGGCTTTAACGATTTGCATAACTCACTCCTCTTTTGCATTATTGTGGATTTTGATGACAGTGTTCAAATATATTCTGCATCTTTTCAAAATGAGAAATTTATCTTTCAGAGCGGCTTGAGTGTGTGAACTCTTTTGTGTGGCTTTTTGAAAAATGCACATGTTGTAAATACTGCTCTGACAAAATTGTTTCTGATAAGCAGCTAAGCCAATAAAATGAAGTGAATTGCTGCCTCCAGCTGATGTGATTTTTTTCTTTTGCTTAAGGCACGCTGCCAGGAGCTGGGCCGTTCTCTCAAGTTGCTCTGATCGACTGATTGATCCCTCGATCCATCGCTCAGCGCCAAATGGGAGCTCCCATAGGAGGTATGTGGGGGACGAAGGTCCTCCTCCTGGTGTTTCTGGTCGGATGGGAGAAATCGCTGGGCCTCAACTGGAACCCGATCCCGCGCAAGACTGTTCGAAATCAAGGTGAGCGATCAGTGAATTAAGAGCTGATAGTTTGTAATAGGGATGGAGTAAGTTATAATTTTGGGATGACATACTGACATATTGTCTTCAGGCCAAGGAGGGACCCATGGGTGGGCCCAGTGAGAGAGTACTAAAGCTTATGTGCCTCCAAGTGGAAACAATCACATGTACTGGGATTTTTTATTTACTTTTTTTTTTCAGTTTTACAATCAAGCTTTAGCATAGGTTGTTTTTTTCACCTGATATCTTCACACACACAAGTGATAGTGTTGATAAACTATATACTGTGAATACTAAAGCCTCGACCTGGGTGTTTTCACCATTTCATCTTTGTATTTTGAAACTGTATGTGATGAACAAGGCGTGGATCTGACCCTAAGGACACAACAGACGTCACAGACATCTAGTCACAGATCACCTCCTGCTTGCTTTTAGAAAGAATTCAGGTTTAAGACAAATCAACCTGACTTTTCGGATTCATCTACACTTTTATACAAAGTTGCTGACAGTATGCACTCACAGATACCATAAATATCCCTGCCCTACAGGCACTATAAGTTCCTCCAAATTGAATTCTCTGCATTCCTTCAAAGATCAGCCCTGTTAAGACAAGCCATTACTAGGGATGGGTACCAGTATCTGGTGCTATTATGGCACCGGTTCTGACATAATCGGTAGTAACCAGACCGAAAAGCAGCACACATTTCGGTGCTTTATTTCGGTGCTTTTTTTTCCTGAAATGTCATACACTTTGGATTCTAGCCAATCATTTTACCTTTCCGAGGATAGTAGGTGGGCCCAGGTACGTACGTTCTTTCAAAGCAGAGATACAGATTAAAAATGCCCAAGGCGAAGCGGTCAAATTCTGGCTATATTTCACAGCAAAAGATGCAAACTCAGCAGCCTGCAACAAGTGCTTTAAGGTGATACTGTGCAAAGGAGGTAACTCCTCGAATCCGATGAAACACCTGGCGACGCATAGCGTTTTTTTTAAAAGCCGAGAAATGCACCGTATTTGATAGCTTGCTGCGAGACCTCACACCGTGCACATCTACTGCGGGTGTGGTGCCTGTTATCGGACATGGAGCAACATCCCCCAAAAACCCGAAGAGGAGAGTCCTGGCCCCTAGCCCTGCCAGTGTTGCAGAAATGATGACGGATGATGGCAGCAGCAGCCGTTCTTCTCTGCGTGAGTCGCTTAATGTTGTTCGTGTGTAATTTACGTTGAGTAGGCTAACCACGTTATTACATTAATGCATGTAAGGTGAACTAGCAAACACCGTCGTAGTTACATGCGGCTGTCTTCTTGTTTGATGGCAGATACTCCCTTCACCCTGGCCAAAAAGGCTAAAATGACCAAAGAAAAAGTGGAAAACAGCTAAACATGAGAGGTTTTTGGACAAAATTGGTGTTTTTTCCATTGATTAACCACTGCTTCCAGCCAAGAGTGATACCATAAATCCCCTATAGCTGCAGAAAAGGCTAACATTGTTATCTTTTTACAAAAAAACAGCCAAGAGGTTTGTGGGCCAATTTTGTGTTCTCCATTCTTTAAGCACCGGCATCGTTTCAAAAGTACCGATTTGGTACTGGTATCGGATAAATCCTAAATGATACCCATCCCTAGCCACTTCTGGCCAGTGTTACAGAAGGTGATACATTTACACATCCCTGATATTATATCCACTGACTGAATCCTCTAAAAGAAATGTTTCATTTTTATGCGGTCTTCTGACCGAGCCAATAAGGTCGATTTATTAGACTGATAGATCAGTCACTGAAATGACTTATTTGGTCAGGCATCGGATACAAAACCAATAATTGGACAGATGTATTCCATAACAACAATCAGGAGGATTTCTCCGTTATATCAGAGGTGGAGGTTTTCTGAGATAAGGCCCACATCGACCCTCAGTGAAACAATGCATCAGTATAATCCTAGCGCTCAGCTGAATTTGCACCATTTATCTCAGCTCTCCTCTGCAGCCAAACCCAGCTTTCTTCACTGAACAATGCCAATTGTTGCGAGCTAAGAAATAGTCTTTTTTTTAAATCCCTCCAGGGAGAAGAGCTGCCTCACTCTCTTGGGGATTAGGGAAATACTATAAAGAGAAGTGGGGGGGAAAAAGCTGTGAAAAAGTATATTTTCTCACCTCTCTGTTCCACCTATCCCACCTTTCATCCCATATCTCTCGCTCCCTTTCTCTCTCTTCCTGCTCTTTCTTTTTTGCCTTTTATCCCTCCCCTCCCCTCTTTTGCTTTGTGTGCCGCGGCTCATCGTATGAACCTGAAATGCTCTTATGGCGTTTTCACAAACAGCTTCGATTTCAGCCGCTCTCGAGGAGAATGGTGCGCACAGCGGTAGCGGCAGCGGCGAAGGAGCGTGGGGATATTTCAAAAGCTTCTTTCACAGCCGCTATCACTCCCATTCTCCTTTTCTTTTTTTTTCTATATCCTTACAACACCTCATCACTGGCGTTTTTGGTGTAATGTAAGGACAGAGAAGATGGGGGGAAAAAACAATCAGCAGGGTGTTGATAGTTTGTGGTGAAATGCTCCGTTGTGACAAAGTGAAGCCAGCGCTGGCACAGAGCAGCACAGATCTCTGCTGCTGCACTCTAGCCGGCACACACTTTGGCTGGCATACACTTGTGGCGAAGACACACCAGACAGGGGAAACGGGGACATCTGCTACCAAGGAATAAATAACCCTTTTTTTGCATTTTTCCTTTTTAGAAAAAAAGTGTGTTGAAAGACAACTCCCGTGGTTTCTCGTGCAGCTTCGCTTTCATATCGGGAGTGCCTCTGTCATAAAAGTCATCATAAAAATCTCATCATGAAACATAGGAGAAAGGCAGATCGCATCACGTCATCTCTGATTTGAGTGTGGCTCTCACGTGCAGTGAGATTCTTGATGCAAAATGAGTTGCATTGGAAACAAGCAGGATTATCATACCTGTTGACAGATTTCTTCGCTTGGCAAGAGAGGGGAAGGAAAAAAATGAGATTTTCAGGCCCTGCTACTGGGTTAAATGACTTATATGGATGGATTCTTGCTACAGTGCTGAGAAGGAGATAGGAGAGAAATGGGGGGGGGATACAGCTGCAGAAAGAGGGAACGATGGATTGGAGTGGAGAGACAAAATGAAAAGAGAGGGAGAGAGAGGGGAGGTATAATGGAAAGAAAGCAGGAAAGTGAGCGAGAGACTGGGGAGAGAGGCCAGTCAGTAACTGCCTTAAAAGGGCAGAAAGTAGCTTCAGAGGATAGACAGAGAGAGAGGAAAACACAGACGCAAACTGCCGGCCGTTCACCCAGCAATTCACATTGCACCTAACCATCTCTGCGAAGCATCCATGTGAGCGCGTGTGCGTGTTAGACAGACACAAGAAGACGGGCGATGATAAAAGAAGACGGAAGGAAAATATAGAGCGACGGAGGGCCGTTCTGTTTATACGTATTTGTTTGGAGGGAGATGTCCGTGTGTGTGTGTGTGTGTGTGTGTGTGTGTGTGTGTGTGTGTGTGTGTGTGTGTGTAGTTGTGAATCTGCCTATCTAATCTCCCCTTGTTTATACGTGTGTGTATACTGCTTGGTTGACAGTCTGAGGGATTTGGAGCTTTTAGGTGGTATAGGAGGGGAGTGTGTGTGTGTGTGTGTGTGTGTGTGTGTGTGTGTGTGTGTGTGTGTGTGTGTGTGTGTGTGTGTGTGTGCTGCTGAGTGAGTTGGGTTATGGTAGGGGAGAGATGGTTGAAGAGATAATATTTACCCCCACCCCCCTCACACACCCTGCAATTAAACGAGGCTTACACGGGGTTGCAGGAGAAGAAAAGCAAACATCCTCTCTCTGTGTCTCGCTATCTCCCCTCTTCTTCTTCTATTTTTTCTTCCCCTCTTATATTTTTTTTTAAAGTCACATGTTGACATTTGAAATTTTAGGCCTGTTGTTATTCCTCACCAGCCACTCGCCACATTAGTGGAGGGGGGGAAAAGAAATCACTGTTGGCTTCTAATGAGACATTTTATGTACACACATTATGTATGGCCCTCGTGGAGCTGCTAATGAGTGCTGAAAATTTACATACTTTACATTTTTCGCTCATATTTTCTCATTCTGCACCCTGATGTAGTGCATGTGTCTTGATTTCTTTTTCCCTTTTATACGGATAATATTTCACATTTATGTTCATATTGTACAAGTTGCTCATTCATCCTTTTTCGCAAAAGGTTTTCTTACCCATGAATACTGAGATGCTGTCTGCTTTTTCTACTTTTTGACTTACCCATTAGGCACTAGAAGCCCGCTGGTTCCCGGAGGACCTAATTCGTTAACAATGGGTCAAACTAATTCTCTAGTAGTAGTTTGTAGCAAACTAGGGGTAAAATAAAATAGGGTTAGATTGTGCATTTTTGGGATGGAGGGGGACATCTAATTGTTTGGGGGTGGGGGGTCTAATATAATAGGGTCTTTTCCTTTAAAATATAAGTGTGTCTCAGGGTGTATGCTCTTGTGATTTGGTGCAATTAAAAGTGAAATTGACCCTGCTGTTGCCAGAGGTGTTTAACAAATTTAAATGAAAGACTCCTACAAACAGCTGGAAGGAACAAACACAGTTTTAGCTCATGATATATTGTCAGTTTTAATAAAGAGCTTAATGGAATACAGTTCAACAATAGCACTGGAGTCTGTGAACAGGGCAGCTTAATTTAGCTGCACTGGTGCACTGCACTAGCCTATATGAATAATGAAAAGTAGCAGCTTTTTCCTCTCTGCTACAGTTCCCTGTCACTCTGTGCTCACGCTGGGCTTAAATGTGGTGATGAAAAAAAGGTTTGGGGAACACAGCAAGTCTTTCCAAGTGCAACAACTTTTGCACAGGTGTCTCACTGTAGGTGGCATTTGTACAAATAACGGTAAAGAGCGAAATGATGTGCGGTGGTAGTGCAAATGGCAGAAAAGCCAGAAACCAAATATAGGGTTTATTTTAAATTAACCTTCCCGTAGCGTCTATAAGGTAGTGGAAGTATATTGAAATGAATGTGCTGTTCTCTTAATTCAAAACAAGCAACTGTTTTTTGATTTTGTCAAGTTGACATTAACCCAGGTCTACACATCTGTTAGGGTCATGTCACCAGGCGAGTGTTTTTTGTGGGATTTCTTGGCAACATTCTGCTCGCCTCGCTACTTAATCTTACAAGTGGAACAGATTTCAGATATCTGTTGTCTGTGCGCCTCAAATCTGACCTTGTCCTTCTTTTTGCACCTGCTTTTTTGGATTCGATTGGATTGTAGTATCCATTATGTTGCTTTAAGCTACTACTTTCACACACTTAACCTGACCAATTTCCATTGACCACAGAAAATGCTTTAGCTGAAAACACCACCGTCTGTCCCAGTCCTTACTGACTTTCTCTGCTGAACACCATATTTTATTCCATGGCTTTAGCTTTCACATACGCTCATACACAACCACACATAAACTTCTCAGCCCCAGCCCAATGACAGAGGCCGGTAAGCCAGAAATCTGACAAAACACAGCTGTACGGAAAGAAAGAAGGAAAGAAAGAAAGAAGTTGTAGAATCTAAGCCCTTACAAATTTGATATTATGCTTGAAAACCTAGCGAGCTTTGATGCTGAAAATGAGCCCTGCATCTTTAAAGAAAGGCCAAAGCAAATGTACGCCTCTTGATTTAAGAAAAGAAAGATTGAGAAAAAAACACACATACACTCTGTAGAAGCAGATTGGAAAAGGGCTGGGCCTCTGACCTCCAGAAACCTCTCTCTTCTCTCTCTCAACCTTCTTTCTTCTTTACCCTCCTTCTTTCTGTTTCTCTGCCTTATCTCCTCAAACCCTCCAATTACAGTAATGAGTGGTTGAGAGCGAGGGAGAGGAGGAGGCAGAGAGAGGCTGTGCGTGACTGGGAGGATAGATGGTGGGGGGACAAAAGTGGGAGGGAATGGAAGGAGGAGATTCATCATAGCTTTTTATCTGCTTGAGTGCCAGTCATCCACTGACCCTGTGCTGATTGGTCGGGGAAGATTAACAGCCGGGACCAAATGTCGAGACCTGCGCTGCTCTCTGTTGTCGTTCTGACTTCGTGAGGGCTGATGTGGGGGCAAGTGGGCATGTGCATTAAAATGAAAATGCCAGTCTGAGGGTACTCTTATCCAAAGGACCTTTTTTTTGCAGCAGTGAGGGACGCAAACTGTATGCAACGGTTTTAGATTATGAAGAATGACGCACAACACCTCACGGGTTGTTTAAGCAGTCGATTTGATTGCTTTCTTCTTTCATGGCCTGCCAACTGATGGGGTTAAAGTGGCACATGCTCATATTAAATATTCCTATTGTGTTTCACACAATGAGGTCAGTGTATGTACAGATAATGCGTTTGAGGTCAAGTTTTCTGAAAATCTTGTGGATGTAATGACTCAAGAAGAAACATCAAGTAGGAGGCTGAGGGAGGACAACGACTAGTATTTTTTTCTATTTTTGCATCTATATGATGTCACTGAGAACAGATATCGCTAATATGGTCATCTCTGGCACCTCTAGCTCCCCCGTCCTTATCCTCAGATCTTTATTTTGCGATTATCACTTAGTAAGAAAGTTGTAGGGAAGGGGAGAGCAGATAAAATGCTTCTCTCAGACTGTGGATGAACTGATGGGAGGGTTCACTGAAACCCAACGTAAGACACATAAGGAATATTTTGAACTGTAAAATCAAGGCTGTTCAAGCACAGTCCATTAATAAAAATATGGAGCATAGAAGGTCCACTTCTACACAGCTGCACTGTGATTAAATGAGTAGAAAAATGCTTGAACTAAGTACTACATAATGATACTCGTCAGAAATGTCAGAACTGGAATGTGCTGTCACTGAGGTGGCTGAATGTTAATACTACAGTCAGCAAGACTCTGAGCAGCAAATTCCTGAATAGAATTTGCCGCTGAATTGAAAATGAATAGACACAAGAGGACAAACGCATACACTCAGACCACTGGTGTCTGTCTAAACCAGATTTAACTGCATACAGCAGCGGGCCCCAACCCCCGGGCCTCGGACCGGTACCGGGCCGCGAGAGTTGAGGCTCAGGTTTGAAATGTATGGTTTTCAGGGTTTTTATCGGTTTTCAGCGTTTTTCCTGGGTCTTTTCACGTGTGTTAGGAATAAATCTTCTTTTTTTCGGTTCCGCGACACCTTAAAGGCCCGTACGTGAAAATATTGTCGGGCATAAACCGGTCTGTGGCGCAAAAAAGGTTGGGGACCGCTGGCGTACAGCATGAGGACACATTTTCACTGTAGTTCTCCATAGTCTTTGTGTCTTTTGTTGTGAAATCACTGCAGGTTGTGGCCTTTAAAATCCCGAACTCCATTCCACTCCACAGGCTCCCTTGTATCTCTCTGTGTGTGTCATCAACACAGCATTGTGCACAAAGCGGCCTGGCTCACCACAGCTGGTGCCCGTCGCTGTAAGGCTCATACATGCTGAACCATGACGCATGGAAAAACTGTACTCTTGACTTCAACCAGTTCTTGATTTGTTCTGCTTGTTGTGGATTGCAGTGGCGACACCCCACCGAGCTAGGCTGTTCACCACCACCGCCGTCGCCCCCACCTCTTCCTTTCATCTTGCCTCGTCATCCCCCCTGAAAACCAACCCCCACCCCCAATGGGCTCACTTCTTCTTGTGTTAATCCACTTTTACCACTTCCTCCCCTCCCACTCCATCACGCTCTCTTCCAATTCTCCTGAATTGAGCGCTCTATAGGCGTGACTGTTTATCAAAAGCGGCAACAATAAAGCTTTTACAGAAAACAGATGCTACAAACAAGGATTTACACGTGGAAACAAGAAATGTATCACCTTAAAACCTGTCCCTTTATTTGGTATTATTTTGCTTTGTTCAGCATCGAGTCGGTCCTGACATGAATTCCAATGAAACTCGCTCAGTGTTAATGAGCCCTAAATAACAATAGGTAGATTCAGCTAGTAAGGGTATGCATATCTTTCCCTTTAATGTCTCTGTCTTTCTTCATGCTCTCATTCTGTCGTACACCTGCCTTCCTTGTGAACTTCTGTTGAGCAGACGAAGCTTTGCTGTGTGCGTGCGTGCATGTGTGTGTGTCTTTGTCAGAGCAGTGTTGTTTTTATTCTTTCAAAAAGGGTGCCTGCTCTTATGGAGGTCTGTGCACACGCTAGGGTCTATCTGGATGATTGTGTGGGGGCGCTGAGCGGCGTCTCTCCCTCCTCTGTCTGTCTTGTCTCTGCCTCTCATTCGCCGTTTTGTCGCTGCTTCAAAGCGCCCCCTAAAATAGGCCTTTAATCACAGTTTAGTGTGCAAGTGGCTAGGCGGTTGGAAGCTATAAGAAGAGGCTGGGTGTATTTATAGCAGACAGTGAGAGGAAGGCTGGAAGGCTGGTGGAAGCTGACCGCAGTGGCGAGTCCCGGACTGAGAGCTTTTCACCCGGCCATGAAGCAACAGGCGCTCCCCGTGTCCCGCCTCTTCAATGGAGCTCTGTTTGGACTAGCTTGGCTTGATTTAGATTAGGGAGGGTGGTGAAGCTTTGACCTGACCGTGACATGTCCTAGTGAGTCGTGCACATTCATACACACATATGATGGGTCTAAATGCAAGCAAGTACACACACAGCTCACATTTGCATACAGAATGAAATGCAGTCACATCTTGATTTCTTTCAGCATTTGGTTTAAGTTCATCTGTGTTACTTGATCAAAGAAGACATTTTTGTCCTTGTTTTTGTATCCAAAGAAACAATAACATACTATGTTTAAGAGATGGCTTTTGATCTGCTAAACTTTTATGACGTGAAAGTAAACAAATGAAAGCGTTTCATCCTTGACAAGGTTTTCCTCTTGTACGCTGCACTGTGCCATCCACTTGATAGTTTTGCAGAACACTCCAGTCGTTTTATGTGGGTTGTGTGAAATGCCTGTTTCGGTGCATTCAAGGACACGCTGACACATCTGTGCAACACAGCTCAACGTTGTGGCGTTGTACTGATCCGGGTAGGCTTATTTAAACGCACAAACATTCGTTTCTTGAGTTGTACGTACGTGTAATGCGCCGATTGGTCACATGTAAAAGAGAGCTGCAACGAGATCAGTTTAATGTCTTTTCTTTGTAAACTTGGCTCAGGTCCAAAAGTAAGCAAATCAATATAGATTGACTAATATTTGTTAATATATTAGTGTCAGGATATGTAACGATAAATCAATAAACTGTGGAGGTAAACACAGACGACACGAGAGCTCTCACTTCTCACGCCAACTTTGTTCTTGACCTAACAACAACTGACTACATCGCGCCACAAAACTCAGCAACACACTTCCTGTACACTGGGTATGAGTGGAGCCCTCCAGTGGTCCACCACGAAACCAATGAATCATTTAAAAATTAAAGATGATTTGAAGAGAGAAATACACTAGAATGTGTCCACTAGAGGGCACTCTGCAACTTGCTGGTTGTTGTATTTGTGGTTTGTTTGGAAAACCACAAACACAACAATCAGCTGATCCCAGTAAGGTCAAGTGATCCATGACATAACTTTTAACTGCATTGTTACATGATATTAGTAAGGTCTCAAAAATAACTGCACATAAATGTTTGAGAACTCTGTTTATGTTTTCTGTGTCTGAAAGACGAAAAATATCCGCTGATATATCAGGTTTTAAATCACCAAATATCGGTCTTAAATTTCCTCGTTCGATCAGGCACTAGTCTAAAAACTGCAAAACCTTTGTTTGACATCTAAAGTCATCAAATCACTGTTTTGCAGATTTTGTTTTCAGATGATTTTTCATCAACTGAATTGATTTCAAGGTTCAAGATCTTTCGAAGTTCAGTTTCTAGCAGCACTGTTCAGGCTCTCTGGCTTTCTGTTTGTTCTTTTGTTTGTATTGCTCCCCTGCCTGTTAAACTCATTACACCTCCCCTCATGTTTGCTCCTCATTTCTTATTTGCACTCTTTTATTTTCACTTCTCTTCTGCTCCCTGTGATTGTTTTATCCAGGCATCAAAGGCCTTGTAATTTAACCCAAACCGCCCTCAGACATACACACAATCACCAGGTCCTTAAAATGATGGAAAAATCTGAAAATAGTCTGAGTGTCAGGCTTTAAATAACATTCAGTCTAAAGAACAGTGAGTTCTTTTCAGAGAAGAAAGACGCCTTTCTGTATGCCGTGTGTACAAAATACTTCCTTCAGGATTTTTCTGATCGTGTAGATGGAGTTTTTTTTCCCGTCCCATTGACACACACAGAGATGAACCATACCACCTGTGGACAAGTCTTGTGTTTGTTGTCAACAAACCCTCTCTCTTATGAGGTTGCGACCTCCAGCCACACACGCACCCCACAGGTAGCCTCAGGGTGCCACAGTGCAGTGTAAGGTGGAAAGCGCACGTGCCCACATCGCCTCTTAATGACAGAGCCGCTGATCACTTCAAACAGGCCACTCGGAGCAAAACTTTCCATCTGTTGGTGGAGGGATGTTGAAGTCACTGAGCAGGTACCCTGGAGAGCTGTTTGGGACTTTGAACGCATGTGTGTGTGTGCAAGTGCAATGTCTTTTACTGTGTTTATTCACTGTGGGTGCATGTTTATGCGCGCACTGATTTGTGTTGCCAAGAACCTTCACACAAATGTGTGTGTGTATGTGTACCTCAGTACACATGTCAGCTCTGGAGTTTTTTTGCCCAGCCGTGTGGAACACAGCAGATGTGTTCAGCTCTCCCCCGAGGAAGCCTCCTCCGCTCTCTCCCTCTCTCTCCTCTCACTCTCATCTAGCCCGTTCATCCGCACATACCCCCCAATGTTTATACGCCACTGCTCTTCAGATAATAAGCTGACTTCACTACTTATCCCCTTCCTTCCTTTGGTTATATCTTCACTCCTCCCTTCCATCTCTCTGTACCCTTCAAAACATGTTACGACTTGGGATTTCTTTAAGCTGAACTTGTCCAAATTAAAGGCTTTCAGTGGTCTAAGATGGTCCAAATGCTGCTTTAAAATTGGTTTGTTAGACCTTGGAGGTTTAAAAACCTGGTATATTTGCTATGTTTTTGCATCTGTTTTGCCCCTACAGCAAATAAAGACATACATAACTTAATTCAAGGGTCTGAAGCTCACACTCAAAGTACTTTAACTATGATCAATGGACAATAATCTATTTTGTCTTTTAGAAATCTGTTGCAGGTGTGTGCACCAGTTATTAGAGTGCATTTTTGCCCCAGAGCCCCTCAATGATCAAATCATACTTTTTTGTGCATTACCAAAATGGGTTTTCAAGCAATGGATTTGCTGTTCAGTAAGCAGGGACATGCAGACAAATCTAACTCTTCCATGCAAACCGCATCAATCAATGAAACCAAAGCAATCACAAGGAAGTTCTTGGTGCAGCTCCTTTGGCAGCCAGGTTCACCTAGTGATAGGCGGTTACCCGGAGATCACTGACTGCCCTCTAGGTCACGTGTGAATGGGGCCTTAGCAATTGATTTTACAGCAACTACCTGCAGCTAATTGCAAGCAGTCAGGGAGTAGCGCCCAGTAGTTACCAGGCCGTCACTTTCTAGTTCATATAATCTGGTGATGGTAATGGTAGAAACTGATGTGCTGGGGTTCATTGAATTAGCTTTAACCAAAAGAAAAACCCCAGACACATGGTTCCTTACATAAATGCTAGTTAGATAGTTAAGAAATCTAGAATAGTTGAGGTGTAATGAGACTATTTTCAATCACTGTGCCAGATTTCACAACGTTCCTGTCTAGGATGTAGCTGCAGGATGACTATATCCCAACAACAACAGTGACATGTTGAGCAAAGTGTGCAGTTGTCAGTATGTATTCCTTATTACTGTCACGGCAGCTGTTAAACCATTAATTCAGCTGCTCTCCTGTCTTCAATCATCACTGGGTTTCAGCAGGGATGCATTCACAGGTCAGCACATCTCCTTTTAGAGCAACACATTTCTTGTGAAACTCACAGAATCAGAGCCAACCAAGATGTGGAACACTGCCTCAATATGTTTGAGATGAAGGAGAAGAGATCAAAGTCTGTGCAAAGCAGGACAATGTGTCACCAGTTGGCTGTAACAATGCATTTTTTGGAAATTGTCTTAGATAACAAAGCAATCTTGGGCCAGGGGCGAGGTTAAATGGTTGTTAGGGATGTTCCCTTGTCCTTGTTCTGCTTAACTGTAGTGCCAGCATTATTGTGTTTTTGGTATCAAGTGGTCATAGAGAATAGAAAAAAGGCTTTGAACCTTAAAAGCAAGGGCATTGTAAGGATTAAATAGTTTACACTCTCAAGCTTACAAAATGTCTCCTTTTTTTTTCTTTTTTAACTTCGCTTTCTCGTCTCGCACACACAAACCCGCTCACACATGGCGTGCTCCTTCAACCAGAACAGGCTTCTCCTTGTATATAAGTCTATTTAGTCCCAAGTAGGCCACAGCATCACATGAGCAGTTAGTCACACCATAAATCACACACCGGTTCCTGATGCTCCCTCCCTGGATTTCAGCTGCTATTTTCAGTTGAAGCGGGGGGGAAAAGGCGAAAATGTGAAAATACTGGTGGCATAGAAAACAAAAAAAAAGAAATATCCTTATTCAGTATATGAGATCACATTACGTGCGGGCGCTGGCTGTCGTCGCCTCGCATTTTGCACACATTCTATCAGCCTGGATAAAGCGAGAGAGGGGAGGAGCAGGAGAACAAGGTGACACTACAAGCAACACGAGTGTGGATAATGAAAACTAAACACCATCCTTTTTCTCTTTCCTCTCGTCTCTGTCTCAGCTTTCCCTTCTGCTCTGCACCACTAGTTTGTCTGTATGCTTGTCGGGGGATTTGAATGGTGTGCGCGCGCATGTGTGTGTGTATATGTGGGTGCGTGTATGTAGGCATGTGTGTGTGTGCGTCTGAGAGCGAACAGCAAAACAGTAGCTGTGCCTTTTTAAAAATTTTATGGAAAAAAAGTCGACTGTAGCTATTTCTCCGCAGATGGGAGCTCGGAGAGAACATTTTGTGATTTTTGTCATAATCTTTCTGTGATTGTTTGTGTCAGCCTGTGAGCAGCAAAAAAAGACAAACAACCCCAAATTGCAAGTAATCCACAACAAATTAAACAATCCTGGAATGAATCAAATCAGTTCAGCTATTTCATGTCAAAGGATGATAGCTTGAGTTGACAAGAGCTAAGTAATATTTTGTCATTTTAATCAAATTACAGCAGTAGTTGCAGGAACAGCTGAGAAAGAAAACCAGCCTTGTGTTGTAGAAGGGATTCTAATGGCCAGCAGGGGGTGACTTGTATAGAAGAATAGAAGAAAAAGAGTCTGACTTGAGACGTTATTTCCTGATTAGTTATGTTTTCAGTCGCTAGTTTTGTGTCTTCAATACAGATTTAATGCAGAATAAAAGGTGGTTAACCTCTGATGACTTGGACGCACTTAACGGTTAGGATCACGGCGATGATGTAGACCTGAGAGGGTTAATGACAAGTCCAAGCACTCACCTACGTCTTTTATTTTCAAAGAACCACGAGCAAAATGTTCAATGCGAGGCTTCAAGACAGTAGTCCACAATGACGCTTTTTTCACATACAGTCCATGAACTAAGTATGAAGAACATATAAGCACATTAGACCAGCGGTCTCCAACCTTTTTTGCAGGACGGACCAGTTTAATGTCAGACAATATTTTCACGGACAGGCCTTTATGGTGTTGCAGATAAATACAACAAAATAAAATGATACGACCAAGACAAAAACTGTGGTATTTTGTAAATATAATAGTAAACACAAATTCACTGTGTGTAACTTTATTAGCAGCGTCCTCGTGAAATGCGCCAACAACATTGAGCGTAACGTCCTCCTTTCTGCCCCTTAATGCTCTCTGGTCGCTATGGTAACGCGTAAATATTTCTTTCAAAATAAGACACACAACTACAACACGGTAAAAGACCCAGGGAAACCGAGCCAACGATAAAATCCCTGAAAACCTTAAATTTCACACCCGAGCCTCAACTCTCGCGGCCCGGTACCAAACGACTCACGGACCGGTATCGGTCTGTGGCCCGGGGGTTGGGGACTGCTGCATTAGATTGATTATATAACCATGTAGCGCTACTTTCAGCTGCTCTTTTATTTACAAGGGGCACCACAGCAGGTGCCTCCACATGTTTGACACAATCCCAAAAGCTTTTACGTCTCCTCCCCAGATCAAACCAGGCAAATGCGTAAACCACTACACTATGGAGCCACTTCAGAGAGTGTGCTACAAGGACCATAACTAGAATTCCCATATTATGCGTTCGTACAGTTTCCTCTGACTGACAGGTTGTACTCTATTTCTTTGATTATAGGTGCAGCACTCAATTTACAAAAGCCCTTTGTGTTTAGACCAGAACTGAGTTCAGAACAAGGGCAGAGTCCTGCAAAAGCAACTTAGTAACAGTACTGTTTACCAAACTTCTTGTGTCAGACCATTTATTTCTCCTATTTCCAAGGTAACGGTAAAAGCAGAGCGCCGTTTGTCAGAAAGATTATTCAAAAATGTCATTAGGCTTTCTGGAGAGATGAGCTGTGCAAATATTAGATGCATATCCGAATCTCTTTCTTTACAGCAATATTTCATTAGTCTGTTAGATTGCGCTCTCCAAGTCGCCTTTTCACACATGTGGATGGTTGGGGTACACTACCAACACTGCCAGCTCGGCATGGAGTGCACTGTAGCACAAAAGTCGATGTGAAAAGTTTCTAATTGTCCCTCAGCATCATAATGTCGAGATGTAGCTCTGTTCAAGCAATGTTATAATAATGTAAGGTTCTGCCATCAAAAATAAATAAGCCACTGCGTCTTCACTTCCTCAAGTTCTAGGAGTGAATGTTCTCTCTAGCAGCTGACAGCAAAACTTTTGTTGTGCTGTGCAAAGTTAGACGTATGGCTTTGGCAAGTATATAAAAAGCAGACTGCTTTGAGGGGTTTGCAGACCTTTTACACGTGCAAAAAGCTGTATAAACAAAGCATTATATGGGCTCGTAAAGCCTTGCATTAAAATGTGATCTACGTGTGGGAGTGCAAGAGTCCAATCGCGCTTTCATTTGCATTTTCCATTTGAAATAATAATGCCAACAGGTCCAACTTTAAATCCCTGTATTGTTGTGTACTGCTGCTCTGTATAGCCTGGATTACTCTGCTCCTTTTCAAAGAATGAGGATTTTTTTTTCTTCTTCTTTTTGTAATACTGCAATGCTGAGTTTATAAGTGCTTTAACAATCTCTGGCCTAAAAGCTGTGTTAAATTGAGGCTAAACACAATTTAAGTTGTTTTCCAAAACAAGATTAGTCGATTTTCTCAATTTGAAAACTACCTCTCCTAATGGAATTTTTATTGAACAAGTGTATGAATACAAACATCTCGGCTTCTGGCTCATAGCAAACGCACTTTTAAAACTTGCATTAAAGCGCCGGCTGATTGAAGCCGTTGAAAGTTAGTTGCGATTCTGCAGATTGTGCACTCTTTCAGTCTTTATATCAGCCCTAGATCAATCATCTGCATTCATTGATATGCTCCCTTTAAAAGCTCTAGATTTTGGAAAACTGTGCTATTAGATTCATAATGTTTGGGTGTAATGGTACACACCCATGCACTCTTCATCAAAACAAGGGCTGGTCTGAGAGAGCATCATTGCCTCTTGTTTATTTGCACAGCTTTTCTAAATAGACGCCGGCCTTATCTCGCTGCTGACATGTAGATCTGGAACTTATCAGCCTTTCCCCGAAGACATGGCTTCTGCTCCAGGTTCTCAAAGTAAATACAGAGCTTGGGAAGCTTTCTGTGCAGTGCTCCATCGTGCAGGAATAATTTACAGGAGATCTTCGAGCTAGATATTGTGGGTAGTCTCAGCAAACTCTTCAAGACCTGACGTGTCTGACCTCCTTCCTAACTTCAGCTGTGTTGTTTTAATTAAAATCTTTGTCAGTTAAACTAAATCTTGGGGGGGGGGGATATTTTTATGATGCCACAAAAACAGAGCCCAGACCAGTCGACGTGCAGTTCATTCTCAGACCATTTTAATGAATATAAACCGAAAAGTATGTATCAACTTTTTGTTTAGTGACACCAAAAAAACCTCTCATGGCACAGGCAGCACTCTGTTGGGTAGCATTTAATGGCTGTGTGCTGGCACAACACGAAATCTTAGCAAAAGGATGTGGGAGAGATGAATCGTGGTGGATGACACTAATCTATAGGCGGTGGAGTGGGTGAGGCTTGGAGGTGCGAATGAGCTGAGACATCAACAAATTTCACGAAGGAGAGTGTGAAATGTTCCTCTCAGGTGTTATTCATCTGTCAACAGATCAGCCAAAAGAAATGCAGCTATGCGTTATCATGTGATGTAATGCACCGATGTCTCTGTGTCCCCTGATCCAGATGTGTTGGACAGCATGGCCAGGTTTAGCGTGCAGGGAGTGTTCAACTACAGCATGCTGACTCTGTCTGACCACGAGAGGGTCTTGTACGTCGGAGCACGGGAGGCTTTGTTCGCCTTGGACCCCAATGACATTAGCAGACAGCTAAGGCCACAGGTAAAGCGCACATAAGCACATGAACGCACTTTAAAAGCTTTTTTTCTGACAGTGAAAGAGATACAAATACATTACAGTTCAATAAGGACAAGGAAGGATTTCAAGAAAAATAATTACCACCCGACTGCCACTGCAAACACCCACGCATTCTCAAACTCTTTTGTAGAAATGCAACAAATTAAATGATAACACATAAGATTTAATATCACACTGCTTCATGATGGACAGTTCAGGAACAAAAAACATCCTCCGCACGACTTGGTACAGAGTGCCGCAGAGATAAACACACATTTCAAATACTTAATTTAAACAGACCAAATTCAATTATGATATCATGTGTGATAGAATTATTATAGAAAGTCTTTAAAAATTATGAAGGTTCAGCTTGGATGAACAGGGAAGAAAACATTAAACATAATCTCTGCCTGTGCCACACTTTTTTGAAGTCTGTTAACTAACAGAATGACCTTATTCTATTCTTTTTTCCTTTTGGACTCAATGACATTTGAGAGCACATACTCTGGACATACTCTGGCAGGCAATCAAAGGACTTTATAGTACAATAACAAAGTCGACTGAGTAATACTAGTTGTTGGGTCTTTTGTCAGTCTGGCCTGTATTTTTTCTTAACACTGCAGGCCACATTGAAGCTTAGATTGTAAAAATTGCCACGCAAATGAATACATTCTCAAAATGTAATAATCCTCGAAGGGCCAAGAATATAATAAAATATATTAAGAGCTGTGTGCTTCCAGTGTGTCAACATTTCAATAAAGAAACTGTGTTGCCTTAGTATTGGCCCACATGTATTTTTTAAGCTTTTTTTTTTTTTTTTTTGAAAGAGCAGGAAACAGCACACCATTGTATTAGCATCAGTCAGTTCCATTTATGGACCAGTTCACCTTGTTCTGGCAATTTAGAGCCCACTTCCACACAGTAAACTTATTACACTGCTCTTAATTTGTGAATAACTGATCCCATTGGCTATGTAGAGCCAAAGACCGAATTTATACTAAAACATAAGCATGCAAGATAAGTACAAGGAGATTTTAAAAAGCATGATCCTAATTCAAACAGGAACTTGAACATAATGCTGTACAGATAAAAGTATGATAGATTATAAAGTTGTAAGACTCTTGCTGCTCTTTGCTAATGCTAGCTTATCAGGTAGCATAGCTATCCTTACCAAAGTATATTGATGCTACAGCATTGCACTTCACATTGTACAGAGTAGGTGGTTAACAAAAAGTGTATTAATGGTAACTTTGTCATAAAAATGATTTTATGACAAAGTTAGCTTTAATATTGGCTGAAGGTCTGGTGATATGTGTGTTTAGCTAGCAGTTATTTTAGTTAAGCTAGCTAGCTAGAAAAAAAGAAGAATTTTAGCTCTATAGATCCCTCAGCTGAGTTAAGCCTTAAAAAATACAATAAAATATCTTCAGACTGGTACAGTCATAAATAAGAGCCATCTTGGCAAATTTTAAAAATGGTCTTTATAAAATTAAAGCTCTAATTATTTTGTAATCATGATTTACAGTTGTTTTGCAAGGTTATTCAACTAGTCTTATTTTGAAATTTGCACACAGCAATGCTGTAAGTAAGCTGCCAGATATTAAGATGATAATGTGTGCAGCTATTGCCTCCAATATTTCACTTCTATCAGCACAAACATATCCACTGTGAATTTGTGGGAGTAGACAGGCACTCGCACACATCCTTGCCCAGGCTTTGGTCCTGTTCCTCAGAGTTCGTGGTGCACTCATTCAGTCTTGTTTTTTTTTACCATCCTCGTTTTAATTTGTGGATCTTGTTTTTCTGCAAAGCACTCTGGGGTAAACCTGTTTCTTTAAAGCGCTCTATAAATACCCTTGACTTGACCTGACACGCAAACACTTGCACACAGAGAGATGCTAAACCCTCAAAGGCTCAATCTGGGTTTGCTTTGTTCCCTCAATAATTGGTCCATATTGCGATCAATACAATTACAGCAATGCAATGAAGGTGTAGTGAGCAGCCTGCAGCGGTTTGGGGATTGCTATCTGATTTACTGCTGTAATGAGCAATTATTGGATGCGCACACATACCCACACAGACTGACAGACCCTGGCTCAGCCGCAGGCTGTTTGAGTGAGGGTTATGAGTCTTACAGTAATGATAAGATCACCTGTTGTCATCCCCCAGTGTGCAATGTAGACGGAAGAAGCCAAGTCAGAAAAATAACTGAACAGGGACGAGGGAATAGTCCAGCCCCTCTGTCACCATCTGCCCATCACTCTCTCACCCCCTCCTTTCTTTGCTTTAACTGCTTCTCTTTTATTTCTTTGCTGCTGTCTGTCTTTCTTCCCTGGATATTTTCTAGGGATGTTTTTCTCAGCATTTAGACTTTCTCAAGACAAGCAGCTCCCATCTGTGTTTGAAGTGCTTTCTTCTGCATTATTTAGTTATTTTCTTTCCCCGTGATGACTGTGGATTATTTCATTGAATAATTTTCTTTCATGAATTTCAGTCAGTTCCATTTATGGACCAGTTCACCTTGTTCTGGCAATTTAGAGCCCACTTCCACACAGTAAACTTATTACACTGCTCTTAATTTGTGAATAACTGACCCCATTGGTACGTTACATGATGTGACATTTGCAGATCCACACGCCTTTGCTCAAAATAGTTTAACCAATATTTTTCTGTTACTTGCGAACCACTTCTGTTTTCGCGGGTTTGCTAATGGCCAAAGCACCGGTAGCGTTATTTGTGCTGACGTAATGGCTGATAACTACCAGAGCATTTCAAAATGCTGAAACTAAGTGGCCCTGTAATAGTGCTATTTCCCAAAATAAATGGGTTTTTTTGTTGTATTATAACCACACTGTAAAAAAAACTGTAGGATCTTTCGAAATAAACTTTTTTTTAAGTTGATAAACTTGTCTAAGGCTCTGCTCATATGGTGTGTGTCTTGGACTGTAAAACAGAGCAGGTACTCTGTCATTAAATAGTCTATGATAAACTGCCAGAAATTGCGGCATACAGGATTTTGACTGAATTGGCACAATTTCAAAGGCTATGTGAAAGGAAACCTCGTTGTTCAATTGAATAGAAAGCAGTCTGGTATATTTTTGAATTATGTCTTGAGATCATTATGAGGTGCTTCCACGTGTCATTTAGCCAGTCTTTTGCACCCATGTGATACAGTCAGAATGGACAAACCTAAGCAGTGCATCCAATATTCAATGAGACCACACCTCTCAGACCACATTCAGAGCATGTGGCCAAATTCTTTCTGCACTGTGTACATCAGCGATCCCCAACCTTTTTTGCACCACGGACTGGTTTATGTCCGGCCTTAAAGGTGTCGTGGATAAATACAACAAAATAAAACCAGTACTGGTACAAAAAAATAGAATATTTATTCATAACACACAGGAAAAGACCCAGGGAAACTGAGTTAACGATAAAAATGAGGATGCTAAAAACCGATAAAAATCCTGTAAACCATAAATTTGACACCCGAGCCTCAACTGTCACGCCGCCGGTACCAAAGGACTCACGAACCGGTACGGTTGGGGAACGCTGGTCTACATGGATGTGTCCTGGCCAATGTTCCCTCTAATTTTTCATGTGTCTGAGCGAACACACAAACTCCCTGAGCGATCCCTTGGACCACTGTGAGCGACATCAGACGTGTGCACTGTGGTCACGTCACCATCTAATCCATCCAAGTTACATGGTTTATTAAAATAATCAAATTACAGCATTTACATTTCTGTTAGTCTACTTTTAATTAACTGCTTTAGCCCACTTACAATGAAAATGTAAAAAAACCTAGTCATTGACCTGTGCAGTACGTTAACACTATTGGAAGTAAAAATAACTTGAACTTTTGAGCCTAAAATGATGACAGAGGTCAGTAATTTGCACCAGAGGTACACTTCAACTGTGAGAGACAGAATGTGAAAGAAAAATCCATGAATCCACATGGTAGGATTTGTAAAGAATTTATTCGTAAATCAGGGTGGAAAATAAGTATTTGGTCAATAACAAAAATACAACTCAATACTTTGTAACATAACCTTTGTTGGCAATAACAGAGGTCAAACGTTTACTATAGGTCTTTACCAGGTTTGCACACACAGTAGCTGGTATTTTGGCCCATTCCTCCATGCAGATCTTCTCGAGAGCAGTGATGTTTTGGGGCTGTTGCCGAGCAACACGGACTTTCAACTCCCGCCACAGATTTTCTATGGGGTTGAGGTCTGGAGACTGGCTAGGCCACTCCAGGACTTTCAAATGCTTCTTACGGAGACACTCCTTTGTTGCCCGGGCGGTGTGTTTTGGATCATTGTCATGTTGGAAGACCCAGCCTCGTTTCATCTTCAAAGTTCTCACTGATGGAAGGAGGTTTTGGCTCAAAATCTCACGATACATGGCCCCATTCATTCTGTCCTTAACACGGATCAGTCGTCCTGTCCCCTTGGCAGAAAAACAGCCCCATAGCATGATGTTTCCACCCCCATGCTTCACAGTAGGTATGGTGTTCTTGGGATGCAACTCAGTATTCTTCTTCCTCCAAACACGACGAGTTGAGTTTATACCAAAAAGTTCTACTTTGGTTTCATCTGACCACATGACATTCTCCCAATCCTCTGCTGTATCATCCATGTGCTCTCTGGCAAACTTCAGACGGGCCTGGACATGCACTAGCTTCAGCAGCGGAACACGTCTGGCACTGCGGGATTTGATTCCCTGCCGTTGTAGTGTGTTACTGATGGTGACCTTTGTTACTTTGGTCCCAGCTCTCTGCAGGTCATTCACCAGGTCCCCCCGTGTGGTTCTGGGATCTTTGCTCACCGTTCTCATGATCATTTTGACCCCACGGGATGAGATCTTGCGTGGAGCCCCAGATCGAGGGAGATTATCAGTGGTCTTGTATGTCTTCCATTTTCTGATGATTGCTCCCACAGTTGATTTTTTCACACCAAGCTGCTTGCCTATTGTAGATTCACTCTTCCCAGTCTGGTGCAGGTCTACAATACTTTTCCTGGTGTCCTTCGAAAGCTCTTTGGTCTTGGCCATGGCGGAGTTTGGAGTCTGACTGTTTGAGGCTGTGGACAGGTGTCTTTTATACAGATGATGAGTTCAAACAGGTGCCATTCATACAGGTAACGAGTGGGGGACAGAAAAGCTTCTTACAGAAGACGTTACAGGTCTGTGAGAGCCAGAGATTTTCCTTGTTTGAGGTGACCAAATACTTATTTTCCACCCTAATTTACGAATAAATTCTTTACAAATCCTACCATGTGAATTCATGGATTTTTTTTTCACATTCTGTCTCTCACAGTTGAAGTGTACCTCTGGTGCAAATTACTGACCTCTGTCATCATTTTAAGTGGGGGAACTTGCACAATCGGTGGCTGACTAAATACTTTTTTGCCCCACTGTGTGTGTATATATATATATATATATATATATATATATAAGCTCTGACTTGTATTATGAGTATGAGGTCTGGTAGCTGCAAAGTTGTTGATTTTTTTAATGCAGCCAATGCGCTTTTAAACAAACATTTCAAACTATTTACAGAACAATCAGCTGTTCTGCATTAAATTTGATGCCACACAAATTATTTGTGCCACTCCAAAAGATAATTTCTGTCCACTATGAGATAAAGGAGAACAACAGGAAAAATTCAGGAAGAAAACCAAACATTGCAGATATTTTTATCATAACTCTGGTTTTACGTGGCCTATCAACACAAAATCAAAACTGGTATAAAGTCCACACTTTTTCCATCAATTGTTCCGTCTCTCCTGCTCACATCTCCAATGGTTGTACACGTTGTCATTAACTTTGCTTCACTCCACATCAGCCACGCCGCTTTGCTAGCTAAAACACCAGTGTCGGCACAAACGGACGCTGTCATAGCCTGTCAACCACGTTGATTAGCTGCGTTGATACAAATGTGAATCGCATTATTGGCTGGACTATGGGACAAGGTGGCATCGTTCTAATCCCATACGGGAGCAGCCAGTCACTTACTGACTAACACCGCAAAACAGAATTGTTAAAGTATTAATTTTAATTTCAATTCAGGTTAGATTTTTTTTTTTTGTGCGCAACGCAGATTTTCTGTGCGCAGAGACGTGCACAGCTTAGAGGGAACATTGGTCCTGGCCAAACTGAAGGTTGGTCCTACACAACTCAAACTGTTGACATTGAATCAAAAGCAGGGGCGACAGGATAGGAACAAAAGCTGTTTTGTTTTCTGCAGAAATAATGGCTGTACCACAGCATTAACATCTAGATGACTTTACTGATAACAGATCATTAAAAGCACCCAAATCAACTGCCAGATTTTTTTTTATTATTTTCAATTATGAAACATCACATCCTTCCACCGCTCAGTTCACAGCTGGTCATGTTTTTGCTGGACATCACCGATTTACATGTTTTTGTTATAGTCAGTAAGGCTGTTATAGTTAATGACAGTTATTAACTGACCTTATATCCAAATATCGCCGTTTGTATGCAGCTATTCAACCAAATCTTTAGTTGTCCAATTTTTTTAAATGACTCTCTTGAAGCTGTATCATAGTTTTAAATAAACCAATTCATATTTTAGGATATTATTAGACATTCATTTTGCATAAGGCTGCCGGCCAGCTGTGCAAGGCAAAATAAAACGCTTTGAAGGGAATGATTGTGTAGCCCGCGTGCATATTCACCGACACAGGTTGTAGGACTTATAATAGCACGTCGGTGTGGGCCCGCATCTTAAATGGAGGTAACAGGTCAGTTCCAGTAATGTGCTATGCAGTTGCGGGGGAGGACAGGTTTGGAAAATTTGACCCATGCAGGACACGAGTATTTGGTCTTTGCAGACTGAAATGATGTAAGTTCTACATTTATTTGCATATAGAGTGGGGAAATGAAATCCAATCAAAAGTGGCCACTCAAGACACATGTGGAGATGCATTCTAATGCCAGGTGTGAACTGGTGTGCTTGGAGCTGTCCGCTTTGATCAGATCTCCCAAGATGCATGTTAATGCCAATTCTGAACAGGGTTTTAAAAGCTGCTGCACATCATTAAGGCAGTGCATTAATGTGATTTAGATAGGGTTTGTCTTTATAAGCCATTAGGTATTGGTGCTGAGGGTAGCTAGTACTACCATCTGAATGTATAGTTATTCTAATATTTAATGTGTTAGGGGGAATTGCAAAAAATTCTTGGGATGACTGGTGACTAATGAGGACTGGATAGGAAGCAACACTAAGCTGCTGGACTGGTTCATTTTAGTTGGTCTTTCTTTAGTTAAAGCTGCAGATCCTACAGGTGATATTTCATAGTCACTGATCTTGATGATTATTCACTTATTAAACCTTGACCACTGGAGCTCTATCATCTTCCTAGTGAACACAGAATATTCAATAAGGGCTACTAACACCAAAGTACATTTGTGAAACCAATAAAGAAACATACTTTTTTACCATTAAAAGCCACTATTGCTTTAACTTGTATCTCATTTTTAAACAGTAGTCTATCTATGCGTGTGTTTATATGGCAAAAACCCAGTTTGACTGCTGTTGGTTCAAATCCAGTCGAGTAAATCAGTTTAATTTTGAATATGCTGCTGCTCTCTGCCTGTAATGACTGGTATAATTATTTTTAATGGTGTGGAAACCTCTTAGTAAACAGAGTTCATACTCTGGATTTGTGTCCACAAAGCAAAGTTCAGCCACGTGTTACAGTTTCAAAAAAGTAGCTACTGTAAATAATTACCGACATTTATTTGTTAAACAGTAAGTATGGACGTATAAAGTGTGAAAGAATGTGCATGTTTCCTTTTTTTATTTGCTTCCCCCCTACATTTTTACCAAAAAAATGTACCTTTTGGAGGATAAAAGCCCACAGCTAGACAGGTAGTTTGTACAAGTGCATTAAATTTGAACCTTTTTCAGTCTGTCTTTGATCCTTTAAACAATGCTACAATCATCAGAGAATTGTTCCGCAGTAAGGACCTCACGGCTTCCTACCTAACACAAATCGCGTGTTTGATCGGGCAGGAACACGACTGCCAGGGAAAGAACCCCGTGGCTTTTCTCTGCACCGCCTGGGCAGCTCAGTTGGTGGATTGTTTTAATTAACTTTACTGTATCTTTAGCTCAGAACTAGTGTAATACATCTTTCTGAACTAGGCCTTTCTTAGCATCCAAGTGCATCTACTCTCATTAGTTCTTGGTAGAGATCATCTTTGAGATTTGTACATTTTGAACTATACTGTATTTGTCAAATATACTGCTTTTGTGAGATGGTGGTTGTTGCTATAGTTACTGCAGCTAGTGGTTAAGAATACAGAGCCCAGTGGCTGAGTTAGACAAAATGGCAAAAAAGGAAAGGACTGTTTTTTGCGGTACTGTGTCTCGGTGTGCACCTTATTAGAGACAAGTGAGGGAATTTCTTTCCCTATTTACAGCATGCAGTATGTACACAGTATATTACATACAGATAGACAGCACACTTACAGCTATATTACTTGTGGGCAAAAGGCAAATAACATCATTCCATCTGTTTCTTTCCTTTCTCCAGATTGACTGGCCAGCTCCGCAGGACAAGAAGAGGGAATGTGTTGCCAAGGGCAAAAACAACCAGGTAATGTAGAACTCAGTTGACGTGGCTGTTGGGGTTACCTGCCTTGCTCAAGGGCAGCGCAGCAGTAGTTTCTAAGACAATCATTTCTAAGAGCATGAAAACATTACTCACTCCTCTACTCACTCAATTACAGTTTATCAAACCGGTCTGGGATTTCAGACTGGAAAGCTTCCAGTCATTACATTAGCACACAGAGAACGTGCATCTTCCAGACAGGGTCAGCAACTTTTAAGGTGGTTCAGTGTGTGTGTTTTACGTTAAGCAACAAAAGAGATACTGAAGTCTTTCTCCAACAATGATGGAATGTTATGAAAAATTGGTTGCACTGCAAGGCAACCTGCTTTTATATAACCCATTTTACAATTATGTTATAACAAACACAAGTAAATAAAACACATTTTGTTTTTTGTCAAGGGTTGAATAAAAAGATTAACAGTAATCCTGTATCTGTGTGGGAAAGTTACAGTACATGTAAACAGCAGCTGTTTAGCTTAGCCTAACACTAACAGAGGAAGTGGAGGGAAACAGCTGACATGATGCTATCTACTATTGTGTAACTGTGATTTTACATGGGTTATTTCTTACGTTACTAAGCAACCCAGTATATAACATGTCTGTGGTTTATTTCATATGAATTAAGTAGGCAACAAACAGCTAGCGTGTTGGCTAGCTAGCTGTAGAGGAGCTAACAGGTTGTTTCCAGGCTATAAATATGACAAGCTATGCTCACCTCTGGCTGGCCATACCTTTATATTGATGAAGACAGACAGACTGCAAACCACTGTAAAGCAATTTTTGTTGTTCTTGTTGTTGTTTTCAAGAGGGTGGAGTGCTAGCAAGGTAAATTCATCAACTCTATAATTGTACTGCACAGATCCCAGCAAGTGCCTAATAGCCTAGCACACAAAAAATACTAGATTTTCCATTCACCACAACTGGAGCACAGGCAGATCATTTCAATTAAAAATGTAGGAAGGTCATGCTGAAGGGTGCAGCCACCTTTGTCAGCATCCACCTGTTTGTAAAACTGTCCAGACACCTTAAAATGTAAACATTTAAGGCTTTTAGACAACTTAAAAAGGTGTATTAAAAAACAATACTATGTACAGTTGTTATGCAGAAGGAATTACTTTAAAAAGAGCATCAATTTTTGTACCAAACTGACAGATTGTAAGTATTTTTCCATCTGTTATAAAACTGGGCAACCTTGGAGCTATGGAGAAACTTCCAAGTGGCCACTAAAGGAACTGCAGTTTGGGGTTTTTTTTTACTTTTTTTTTTATTTGCTTCTTCAGTCCCAAAGGTTTTCCATTATAGCGTTGTCTTCTTACCTATTTCTTAGCAAAAAGCTATTTTTAATACATGTATTTTTTCTTGATATGACATATAAAAGATGTAACACAGTAATCCCAAACAAACCTCAATAGGTCTTTTGGTTTTGAAAATTTTGTTACAATTATATTCAGCACTGTAATAATACTAAAATTCAGCATCCTCCAGTTCTCACCACCAGTTATGGTACATTTGTAAACTGTGTAAATTGGTCCCTGCTAGCTCTGCACTTTAGTCTCAGCAAAAACCTCTCACTGCTTAGGAAGCATGATCTGCAAGAAGTCATGTTAAATATTTTATAGAAGCACACAGCGCTTTTTGAAATAAAGCTAAAGCTTCTCTTGATCATTCGTAACTTTTGATGGGGTTTAAAGGAGTAAGGGCGTAATAGTTCACTGGAGTGCAATAGCAGCAGCAGTAGCACTTCTTTAACTAAAACGGCCTCCAACTGAAGTAAAAAAAAAAAAAAGATATTTTTATATGCTTAGAAATTAGTGCAACTGGAGATTTAAAAAGACTCAAGCAATTTTAAATATTCATTAGAACCTAATGCATACTCAAACTTTACCTTCTGAAGATCGAAAACTCCTCTTTCCATAGTATGCTGGGCTGTGATGGGGAGAGCTGTAAACATTCCTTTTGTTCTTCATCTTTTATTCTGCTGATCTACTATCTACTATAAAAATATCTCACAGTGCTTTCATGTGTTAATTTACTTACTACGTAGGAATCACCATATGGCATTTAAAAATGCCTGTTGTTACATTTAATTGGTTTTCTTTTTATGTAGCATTGTAGTTTGATGGAGGACTATCTGCCAGACACATCTCATGCTACATCAGCGACCGCATTGAGCTGAAAACCTAAATTTAAAAACATCACATTGCTCATATTACTGCCTCGAGACACAGATATTGTTTTAAAGCTCGTTGGAGGGCAAGATAAACTTGGTGTACTGATTTATTTACTACAGTAGAATGACTCGTGTGAGCGTCTGTTTCCATTTCCATTCAAAGAGCTTTATTCTTCGTCACAGTGCAGACAATAACGGGCACTTCCCATGAATGATTCTGATATTTAGACACATATTTTTTAAATGTATCGGCATCTTTCTCATTTACTTTAATGATTCTGTTGTTTCACCACCTTGAGTGTATCCTAAATTGGGCACTGGACTGTCACGTTTATATTGACTGATATCAAAGTAAATCATCAAAGTAAATGTAGGCTGATTTTGCACCTTCTTAATACATGAATTTATCTGGAAGCATTTTCAAGTTTGGTGAGGATCCAGAAGAATTCACAGCAAAGCTTTGGAGTAAAGCTAAATCTCAGAGGATGTCTTAAGTATTCTGAAAGTCTTTGTGGTGGAATAGGTTTCTCCCCTTAGCCGAGGATAAAACTGCTCCGATTGCCTTGAAAATAACTCCTCGTCACTCTCTCACAGACCGAGTGTTTCAACTACATCCGTTTCCTCCAGAGCTACAACCACACGCTCCTCTACACCTGCGGCACCTACGCCTTCCAGCCCAAATGCACTTACGTGGTAAGTACACGTGTAGCTCCGTAGATAGCAAGTCACAGCGAGCCTGTGCTGACAGGTGTCTACTTGAGATTTCTGCCACCTGACCTGAGGCAAAGACCACTGTGTGACAAAATAAAAATAAATGCAATGGAAAATAAGCATCTCAGGCAAAGGTTAGCCCAACGTGTGAAGGCCCGTGCGCGTACACGTGCACGCATATCGTGTGACATTGATGCAACAAGACAACATGGCGAGCTGTGAAGATCTGGTCCTTGCAACGGACAGACAGACCTTGCAGCTGTGCAATGTAGGTCAATACGTACTGATGATCCTCATTATGTGCGTGTGAATCTTTGCACGTTTGCAGAATGCAGATTCTTTTACCCTCAACGCTGCAGCCCTGGAAGATGGGAAGGGAAAATGCCCGTATGATCCCGCCAAGGGGCACACTGGCCTTATAGTGGGTAAGTATAGCCATGTATATATTCATGTGTGAGGAATAGTAGTAAAAGTTTTTGGATCTTTCTGAACGGATTTAGGATTGTTAAAGAATCACTTTATCCCAAAAAGCAAGACAAATCCCATTGACTTCTATTATCAACAAAAACACACAGTCAGCTTCTGTTGTTCCATCTCAGCAGTTTGTATACTGAAGGGAACAGCCCCGCAGTTTTTACAGCTCTAAAAGAAGCATTAAATGTCCATCAAATCTCGACAAATTGCTCATGCAGAATTTCCCATCTGTTTTCTCGCCATACTGTTGCTCTGAGAGTCCAAAAGTCCAGTTTAACTTGCACGCTGCATTCCCTTCACTGCGGACAGCTTCAGTGAACCTACAGGCGCCCATTCACCGTCCTGCATTTGTGTTTCCCAGCTGAACCACTGACCCTCTCCCATTGTAAGCCGGTACAATAGTCACTAAAAAAGAATGAAACTAAAGCTTGCATTTTGTTGGTACAGATAAGGAGCTGTACTCGGCAACACTCAACAACTTCCTGGGTACAGAGCCAGTCATTCTGAGAAACCTGGGCCAACAGCATTACAGCATGAAGAGCGAATACTTGCCTGCTTGGCTCAATGGTAAGATTTTCTTTTTTTTTAATGAACACATAAGGCAAAGAAGAAAGAAATTATGAGCCCAAAGCTGAAGAGGAAAGACAGGGTGGGACGAAAAAGAGAATAGCAGGAGCAAAAGTCTTTTGTCCTGGGAGATTCTCACATGGATCCGGCTGCTGAACGATGCTTCAGATATTTAGCAAATTCTAAATAAATTCTAATATAACAGAAAATATTACATTTTCTGTTAAAAGTCAAGCCATAATCTGTAAATTAAGGCTGTAAATAAAATGTGGAACAACTGAGGCCAAATATAAAACACAATAAAGATGAACTACACAACAGGTTTCTGCACACTGTTAGTCTGTTAGTCTTGTAGGTAGTTATTTATATATGTGTAAGAAACCCGCTTTTCATCCTGTGTGAATCAATCCCAGCTGCTGTGTTCAGAAGAAAGATGAAGAAAAATGTCAAGTCATGCGTACTTTTGTTTGAATTAAACTATAATATTCAGTCTTTTTCCCCCAAGTTACAACATTACTGACAAATTAAACTTGTATTCCATTTTTTAAAAATCACAATAGAGGGAGATAACATTCACTTCCTTTTAACAGAGTTTCATAAAAAAAAGAGCAGGAAACATGCAAAAGAACAAGAGAAAGAGAACTGAGTTGCAGGAAATGAAGACCGCGCCTTGGGCTGCAGCGAAGGACGTTATCTCTTGAGGGGGGGCTGAGTGGGGGGAGAGGAGCCAGGCACTTGGACAGAATTGAAGAAGAGAGGAGAGGATGAAATCACAGCAGGAAAAAATATGTGATGGAAAGACAGATATGAGGATTGCTGATGAAAAGATTGAGGGACTGATGAGGGGAACGGAGGAGGGAGAGAGGGAAGAGGAACATACAGCTGAGGCAGGGCTTTTGACTGATATGTCCATTCATTATTCATGCTAATACAGAGCTTTTATTAAAAAGCCGACCTGCAAGGAAGCAAGCCTCATCTTAATTTAAGCAATTCTGACCAGCCTAAAAGCATTTAATTGGCCTGGGTTTCAGCTGAGAGTTGTAGTGCACTGTGATGATTTAAAAGGCGGCTTCAGAGGCTTTAATACTGAAAACACCAGTCCATCTGGGGAACCACGGTGTCCTTGCAATTTAAAAAAATACACGTTTGCATAAAAATTGTAGAATTGAAAGCCTCCAGCAGCTCGAGTCCAAAACTGTCTGTATCTGCTGTTGCACATTCAGAACCTAATGAGGAGTACAATCTGAGAAACAGAACGGTGTCTAGAGAAAGTAAAAACGTGCATGCACGCAAACACACACACACAGAAAATGGACCATTAACAAAAAGGTAGAGACACAGAGAGTAAAAATGGCCAAGAAGAAGAAGAGCGATGACAGAAAATGACAGAAGACAAAGAGGTGAGAAAGGGTGTCAGGGAATGAAATAGAGGTGTCAAGCTTTTGTGCTTACACCTGTTTTTGTTGTGATTCAGTCCTGCAGGGCGAGGCTGTCTCCGTGTTTCCATGTAAATATCTGATTCTGATTGTGTGTGTTGCATGTGCAGAGCCTGACTTTGTGGGCTCAGCCCTGGTGAGGGAGAGCAGCGGCAGTAAAGAGGGCGACGACGACAAGATCTACTTCTTCTTTACCGAGCGAGCCATGGAGCTGGATTGCGACACCGAGCCCAACGTGGCCAGGGTGGCTCGCGTCTGCAAGGTAACGCCTGACGCAGCGGATAATCAAAACGGATCCCAGAACAGATTCAATTAAGAATCTCCTAGTAGCGCCTTAACCTGGCACCTGTGGGCGTTTATTAATTGGGAAAAACACAAACTCATTCAAACAGTAATCAATCTGTAAGTGCACAGGGACGGATTTGACTGCAGAATTGTAGTTTCATGCACACTTGACTGGAAATCAGCTGTTTTCCATTTTCTCCAGCTGTTTTGGCAGCTGTTTCTGAGCACTTAATAATGTGAGGCAGCACTTGCTAACAGTTACAGGCTTCAGCTGGAGGCGCCCATATAAGGAAGCAACCAACAGAATTGATTGAAATGATAAACAGCATATAGAGTAAATACATCGACTATGCAGAGTTTTCCTTATAGGTACAAATTGGAAAGTAAGTCTCTCCTGGTTGTTCACTCAGATGCATTAGCAACTCGCCACTCCTCCTAGCAAAGCAGTGATGAAAGATTTATACCTCCACAATACCCTTAACCCAACCTTGTCAAATAAAGAGTAGTGGTCAAATCTCATCAATGACTCCACAGCAGCTCATGTTGTCATTGGTGCAGCATTTAAACTGATAATTAATTATGATTAAATTTATGTAATAAAACCTGTTCACATTGATTTTGTCATTAGTTGCCTTTACCAAGGACTATACTCACAAACTACAATGAGCCTGAAGGTAACAGCGCATGGATCAGTGTTAGATAATATCTAACACTGATCCATGTTAGCATATATTATATTGCTAACATTAGCTAATTAGCGCTTGTCTTTGCTTTGATAATGAAGAATTTCTTGTCACAGTGTCACAGAATTAGTGACTCAGATAGACCACTTTCTCGGGTATATATCTGCAACTGCTCATTAATGACAATTATCTAGTCAGCTAGTCACATTGGAGCAATTCAGCGCATTCAGGCATGTTGGCATGGCCGAGACGACCTGCTGAAGTTCAATTTGAGCATCAGAATGGAGAAGAAGGATGATTTAGGTAACTCTAAGCATGGCCTGGTTGCTGCAGTGGTTGCTGGTCTGAGCATGTCCATCCCTTTACGACCACAGTGTCTCAAAATCCAAATGGCCACCTTTGGGATGTGGTGGAGATTCTCATCATGGATGTGCAGCCGAAAACTTTGCAGCAACTGTGTGATGCTGTCGTGTCAACAAAGAATGTTTCCAGTATCTTGTCGTTGAAGAGTTAGGGCAGTTCTGAGTGCAGAAGGGGCTCCAACCAAGTACTACTAAGGTATAACTAATAGAGTATCTGGAGAATAAGTATTTGGCTGCCTGTTTTTTTTTTTTTATATGCTTTCATCCCGATGGCGCTGTGTTTGTATCACAAGACCTAAACATTATAAAAGAAGAAGTGAGTCAGAACTGCCTTTGTAATGACTAAAAACCAGAGTGGATGCTGTATGAAGATCACAAGTGCCCAGATTTTGCAGTTTGTTCACATATCTGTTTATCTTCTAGAACTGCTTTCACAACACAAAACTGAGCGCACACAAATGAGTAGCGAGATAACGTGGGAACCACATCTGTTTACTTAAATGAACTTTTTCTTTAGAGGCTTAAAAGCTCAGTAGCAATCATAAAACCTCCAGCTCAAGCATCAAGAGCACATTAAGTCAATGCCAAACCTCCCAAGCAACCGGCATACAAGTTTGAATTAAACAGCATTGCTCTGTTCATGTGCATTTGAAGTTTTCATGATCATATGAACATGTTCTGCTATAAAAATACTGAAAAAACCCACAACGTCTGCACAAAGCCAGCTGTCGCGTGTTTTTGTAACAAGAGCAACAGAACTTCAGCTCACTGCCAGTTTACTAACAATGTGCTACACCGAGACAGTTGCACTGACATAGATGTATTTGGTAATTAATGCATTAATTTGCTTAATGAATGGCCTCATTAGGACAACTGATTAGGTTTGATACACCACAGTGATTATGGCCAGACACAGACAGAGGTGATTTCTGCTATGAGGCGAGTCGACGAGAGTTGAGACGTTCAGTTACCGTTACAGAAGTAGAGTGTCACGTTACACTTACTTATGCTGCCATGTAATCTTAGCATCTTTTAAACCAGGCAAACTATAAAAGCTGGAGACAGATTGCTAATAGTCGATGGAGATGTATGTCATTTAGTGTTGAATATATGCCTTGGTTTATGGGAAGCGCCCTTTAATGTCTGCGAGGATGAACAATAAAGCTCTCTGAATGAAATTAGAAACAGATGCTGTTACATGATGTGTACTACAGCAATGAATAATTCAGCACATTCTGCTTATACCCCTATTACAGCAGGAGCACAATATCTATGTCTCATTGCTATAAAATGAGCATTTTTGTGTTTTCCTTTTTCTTTTTTTCACATCTGCAATCACTGAGGACAATAAAAATGAGAGGAATGAGGCAAATGCGTCTCTTTTGTGCCCACAGAGCAATACAGAAATAGACCGCTCGTCAATATAGATTCCATTTTTATTGTAAAAGTTAATATTGTTAGTGCCTTTATCTTCAATTTTCTCGGGTAGACCTGAACGTCTCAGGCTATAAAAGCTCTTTCAGATCCTTTTTTCAACATGACAGAAGCTCAGTCAGCCAACTGATGCGAAAAAAATTTCGTATGTATATTCAGAGTAATTACAGTGTATTTACTCGGATGATATTTGGCTTTTGTGGGGTGAAGGCGAGGCCAATGAAATGCAGAATTCGTGGCAGCCTAACAGGAAGGAGAGAGAGAGGCCAGCCAGCTCAAAGCGAGCCACACAATACTTTGTCACGGTAGAGTTTTGGTGTGTCTAAGAACTAAAACGTATTCAGTGTTGTGTGTGTAACAGTGGGCACCATTTGGTAACCATGGCGATACTTCTACATTCAGCATGTGACTGTGGGGCTTTTACCCGGATAAGAAAGCAGAGGGCTGCTGTGTTGGTATCCTCTGTTAAGATCGTTAAATAGACACAGTAATCATCCCACAGTATTTCCACTGCTTCTGCAGACTTGTTATTAATTATCATGTACAATCGCTTAATAACAATCAATAGGAGTCGTTTCTTGATAAGCTGCATACAGGGAGTGCTATACTAAAGTAAAGAAGTAAAGTTTAGTATTTAAAACTAAAATTCAAGAATATATATATTTTTTATTTCAAACAGTTAAAAAAAACAACTCTTTGGTTTTAATCAGCTACTTGATTAAATATCAAGTGGAAACTGAAAAATCCTCTCTGAACATGTTTTAAAACGATTAAAAATAAAGTACTCTCTTTCATCGGATCAGGTCAGATCGAGTCTTTTAATCTTTGAATCTTTGAATTTCTATTAAGAAAAGAAATGCCATTGTCGGTGTACGTGCACTGAAGTTTTCACATCACATCAGCTGGATCTGAACTAGGCAAAGCAAGTATGCTGTCACAAAGTGACTGCAGTGCTTAGTCTTCTTAAAACGAGATTAAATGTTTCTTGCTTCAGAAAACGAATATGAAATCCGTCCACTGGTCCCAAACCTTGCTGTTATTCGTATTAAGTCGTATTTATGTTTATATTAAAGTGTTACTGAATGCAAACGGTGGGTTAAAAAAATAAGCATTAAAAAAATCCTAAAATAATAATCGTTAGTCATAAATAAGATTTGATTTGTGCTCTCTCTCAGGGCGATCTGGGTGGAACCAGGACCCTGCAGAAGAAGTGGACCACCTTCCAGAAAGCCCGGCTGGAGTGCTCCCTCCCAGAGCGTCACGTCTATTTCAACAACCTGAGAGCCGTCTTCACCCTGCCGGGGCAGGACTGGCGGGGGACCACCTTCTACGGCATCTTCCACGCTCAGTGGTAAGTCGGAACGACAGCGGTGCAAAAGAGACCGCAGACATCACTTTGTTTCAAACTAAAACCCAAATAGATGTAAGTTAATTGCCACATATGCTATCAGCTGTCATCTGCCAACCTGTCAGCCTCTTACTCAAACCAATGGTCACTCTGAGAGGATGGCTCTAATTAAGTACTTTGCGTGATTAGGTATTTCCTGCGTAATGAGGCCTTTAGCTGACATTAATGTGAGTTACTTTGAGAGAATACGAGTTGCGTGTCCCTGAAAATGTTTTACTGCTTTTATTAGAGATTAAACGTCTCGTGGTTTTAATTTAGCTTTGAACAATGGTGGGTGCATTTTCCAAACATATTACATCAGCTTGTCGAGCATTCATTTTCACGGCAAGACAAAGGTCTTTAAAATCATGCATGACTCCAAAGTGATCGGTCCAATCAAAGTATTTATATATCTTGTTTTAGCAACTGCTTTATTTTATAGGAGCAGAAATCCACCCTGAGTAAATCAGATGTCTCGTGAACACACCGTGCTGTTGTCCACTCGCTGCTGTTCCATTTCAAACACAGTGGGATGAAAATTAAGTCATTTTGAGCGCAATAATTAAACTACAAACTGTTAATTAAAAGGGTGTTGACAGTCATGATTCAGCTGTGAGAAGTTACTCCAGCATTATTAGCGGAGTAAAGACGGCTGTTTGTTGGGCATCACGGCAGCGTGTTAATGAGCTACTAATCAACAAAGAAACTGGAGCGAGGGCGGAAGGTTGTCCTCAGAAAGTTGGAAACGTTCTCTGTCTCCAGGCAGCGCCCTTTGATGTGAGTCTTTTGTGCTCTTCAGTAAGATATCATATCGCAAACTGAACCGGCTTTGAACTTCCAGCTTTGTTTCTTGCTCGGAGTTCCTTCTGCTGCTTGAAAAGAAAAAAAAGAGCCTAATCCCCTCGTTCTTTCTGTGTGTGACTTGCTGGGGTTTCCTTAAAGCCCCCTGGCTTTGATAGAGATAACATTAAGATAATTGGACATTATGTAAATGATGACTCGGGAGCTCAAGCCATAATGTGACTGAATAGGGCTGCGTTTTAACTCGCTAAGACATCGGCGCTGTCCTTTGGTTGTGACGTTGACCTTATAAACCCGCAGCTCTGTCACACATTAACAGGAGGAGCACTGTTCTGAAATGGAAGAGGACATCGCATCATATGACTTCATGAACTCGGCCTTTCAGAAAACAAAACACACATTGCAAAGAAAAAATGGAGAGAGCGTTTAAAGCTAAATAGCAATAGCTGTAAATTCGGACTTTGCTACTTTTCTGACTTGCTCAAACTTGCTCTGCATCTAAAGGTCAAAGGTCACTCTTTCGAGGATGCCGATGTTCACATTTTGGACAGAGACGACAGATGGTTTGAAAGAGGAGTGAAAGAAGCCGTCTATGTCCACTGTGAACGACCATCTTTGAACAGAGGGCGGGGCTTACAACACCAACTGTCTGCCATCTATAATCCAGTTTTGAGATCCCTTCTCTGGCGCCTTAACGCCCACTCGCACCCTGGGTCATTTGACCTCAGTAAATCGCATCATAGGGTGGGGCCAGGTTTCACAGCGGGTTCACCCAAAACCTTTGATTGTGGCCATGTCCACACTAATACGTTTTTGTTTGGAAACGCATGTTTTTCTCTCCGTTTTTGCCTTCCGTCCACACTGAGACGGCGTTTTTGGTCAAAGAAAACGCAGCGTTTTGAAAAACCTCTCCACAGCGGATACATTTGAAAACGCCGTTTTCATGTCGCAGTGTGGACCGCGACACCCGGAGCCTTTTTGAAAACGATGACGTATTCTAGTCAAATGATGCAGTCATGTGACCAATTAAACAAAGACAGCGGAGGGCATTATACAGCAGTTGTTTTGTTTGCTCTCAATTTTGACAGCCCTATTAAAGATTAATATCAGTTTGTACATGCTCCAGATAGCACTTTTGCAACTTTGTACTTTTGTCTTACTCACAGCAACAACTCCTCATTGTCTGGCCGATTAAAAAAACTCAGTCATTTTCCAAAGAGCCGGAAAGTAAATAAACAGCAGACAGAAATGACACAGGTTGAATTGTCTTACATTTCACTCATGCGTAATACAGGAACGTAGCGTTTTCGATGGTTGCAGTGTGGATGAACAACTGGTCGGAAACGCTTGAAAACAATAGTGTGGAGCGTTTTTAAACGAAAATGCTGTTTTCAAATTGATCCGGATTAGTGTAGCCGTTTTCACACCTTGGATCACGTGATTAGGTAGAGGATCAATAGGGGGTGCAGGACCCTTTTGGGGACACTCCCACAGGGCTTAAATTTGTTTAGAACTGAAGAAGCTTCTCGGATGAGAGGTGAAACGTCTTCAAGGAAACTTAAAGAAGTCCAGACGCTTTTCTTTCCAAGCTCCTTAGATTGCTCACAGTTATATGCCTGTCTGTCAGTGCCTCAGTTTGAGAGTGGAATTAAAAAACGAGTGGAGGGGGTAGTTTCATTCCGGTGAATGAGCATGGAAATTAAAGATATTCGTGAGATATCAAGTAAAAGTATAATTTAATGTGTCTGTGTCAGACGTCAATACCCAATTTGAGTCCCACTTGGATGTCTGAAAATGTGTTGGGGAAAAAAAAAATTTTGAAGAGCTCCCGAATCCCCGACCTCACCATTAAATGAAATGCATTTCCTGAGTCACGGCACTAATTGATGGATTTCACTGGCGTATGAAGGAACCCTCGTACATGTGCATCAATTTGTGCCTCATCATGGAAACAGTGGAGATGTGTCAACAAATCAGTTTTAGACCATACATTTAATATCTATTTACTACATTGTGATTACCGGGAGGGTCGTTTAAAAGCAGCACGCTTCACTGCCTGGTATTTTTGGATTCTGCTATTTTTAAACGTACATGTTCACATCCTGTTGAGTGTGTCTCGCTGACTTGTACGACAGGTAATTTGTCTCGATTATTACTGCCACACATCACCGATTCCCCCATGTTGCTGCCATGTTCCAGGGGTGACGTGGACGTGTCAGCTGTGTGTCAGTACCAGATAAGTAACGTGAAGGAGGTGTTCAAAGGGTCCTACAAGGAGTACAGAGAGGCGTCCCAGAGGTGGGGACGCTACACGGGTTCTGTCCCCACACCGCGGCCGGGATCGGTAAGAAACTGCCCATGTCAATGTTTAAATTTTTGATCAAGTTGTAGACAGCTTCACAGAGCAGGAAAATAGTCGCTATGGGATAGTTAAGGAGGGAGGGAAAATGGGTGATGTGGCGTAGCTTGGAGGCCAAGGACATAATGATCCAGCGCCACAGGAAAGGAAGGAGAGGAAGGGGTGTTAGCAGGCGGAGGTGAGAGCCAGTACGAAGCAAAACTGAAGAAGAGGAAGGGGTGGAGGGAGGGCACTGGTTTGTAAGCCAGTTAACCGTGCCAACCTGTATCAGCTGCAGCTAAGAAGTTTCCTCCTCTTCCTCTTTCTCCTTCCTGGCCCTCTTACTTTCTCCTCATATCCTTCTCCCTTCCTTTCCCCGCTTCATTTCCCTCCCCTGTCCCTCCTTCTTTTCTCTCTTTACTGCAGTGTATAACCAACTCAGACAGGGAGAACGGCTACAACAGCTCCCTGCAGCTGCCTGACGCCACGCTCAACTTTGCCAAGAAGCACCCTCTGATGGAGGACAAAGCTCTGGGCCGCCTCCTGCTGCTCACCAAGGGCGTCAACTTCACGAGGCTGGCGGTGGATCGTGTCAGCGCCCTGGACCAGAGGCCGTACAACATGCTCTTCATCGGCACAGGTAATGAATCGTGATGCTGGCATGGGTGTTTGGCTAAAACACTGATGTTTTTATTGGGGGGAAAACGCATCACCAATCCTGTACACTCCCTCCTCAGAGCCTATTCCCACTGCTCAACTGTTTACACTGCACACACTTCTCCCATCCCTGGCACTTCAACATGAAAACTCTGATTGCTTCCATTGCTACACTTAAACTGAAGCAATAATTCAAGTCTTTTAATGCCCCCTACCCCTCCAGCGACTTCTCGGCTGCTTTCAGCACTTCCACTTCAACTGTCACTTCAGCTAATTTTTGCTCTTTAACTAACGGCCCGAATGCTGTGACATTTCAACTAGGGCTGCTCAATTAATCGAATTTTAATCACGATTACGATCTGGGCTTTCAACGATCATTAAAAATGACTGAGCCGATTATTAGCCCCTCCCTCATTTATTCGCGACACCTTAAAGGCCGGTCCGTGAAAATATTGTCAGGCATAAACCGGTGCGTGGCGCAAAAAAGGTTGGAGACCGCTGATTAAGAGGACCCGAGGGAAGCTCGGAAAGCTAAGCAGAAGTTATTTGGAGAGGAGAGAGTGACTGCTGTTGGTTGAAAAGAGAGGTAAAAAAACTTCAGTGGTGTTGCACACTATGTTATATTATTTTTTAAAGTCATTGTTAACCCTTTAAATCCGGTCAGAGCAGCACGCTCCGTTTTGCGTAACTATTTTTAAATCCCTGTAGAACCGGAACCGTGTAAGCTAGCGCAATAATTTGTTTTGCATATGAAACCGGAGGAGTTGTACTTACATCTGATGCCATCAGCTTGTCCTCGGTCACGGTTTCGTTCCACATAAAGCTTTGCAAAAATTGCATAAAAAGCGCTTTCAGGAACAAAAACATAATATTCCAGAAACACGCTTTGCCGTTCCTATCAGCTGTTCGTAACACTTCCCACAGTGAAATGATGCACCTGCTGTTTTCTTTGCAAATTTGCATCATAGGATTGTTTTTTGTTTTTCCTGCAGTATATAAAAATTGCTGTATCTCCAAAATAAAACTATGAAGACACTCAAAATAAATTTCCTGTTGTTGTAAACTATTTTTTGCAACTTTATTGTATTTAAAGTTTTGAGGGATAAACCTCTTAAACTTCTCCAAGTAGAAATATATGTAAACAAAACAAAAGCGATTTTCAATATTTTTTTGTAGTTTATTGCACTTTTTTGCAATTTATGTAATTACTATGGACTTAATGCATACATATTATTAAAATATGGGCTATAACAGTTGTATTGATGTATAGCAACTTGAAATGCTCCCACAAATGGCACTACAGCATGTAAAAAAAATAATATAAGCTCTGGTGGACTTGGTTCTATAGTACCCGTTGCCTACTGGTGGTGGTCAGAGGGCCCGGTGGCGCCAGTGTCAGCCAGCCTCGCCTCTGTCAGTGCGCCCCGGGGTGGCTGTGGCTACAATGTAGCTGCCATCACCAGTGTGTGAATGTGTGGATGACTGGATATGTAAAGCGCTTTGGGGTCCTTAGGGACTAGTAAAGCGCTATATAAATACAGGCCATTTACCATTTAGGTCTTAAAGGGTTAAATAAATATCGTCAAATAATCGTGATCTCAATTTCAGTGAAAATAATCGTGATTATCATTTTTGCCATAATCGAGCAGCCCTAATTTCAACTGCAGTCGCTGCTTCCATTCCCACTGACACGACTATTCACAGCTCGCCGCCCGTCTCCGCTCACTGCGGCGTTAGAGGCCAAGAGAGCATCTTGCTCTGGAGCTTCAAAAAGAAAAAAGGCGATAAAGTTGAATCATCGTCTTTAAGCAGACTGCACAGTGTTCATGATTTATGATGTTTCTGTTATTTTTTTGACCCCCATCTGTAGAGATGGGGTGTTCTCAGCGGGCCGGTGAAAATATATGACATGCATAGAGTGTTTGTCATAGAGATAAGAGCTTACGGGCCGTGGCAGCACAGAGGAACAGGTACTGGCATAAGGTACGGTAGCACGAAAACAACATGCCATCTGGCCAGACTTTAGCTGAGTTTCAATTAGGGGCTAGATTTGCATGCTGAGATCTGTCTTCATGCATCAAAGGAAACGTCTACACACCCGCGACTTAATTAATATCTCCAGTCAGTAGCCATTGGGCCCATACGCAGGTGTCCTGTTTTGGATCAGAAATCAGCCCGCCCTCCCGGAGCCTTAATCCTGGATAATACACATCTAATAGCGGATTCCAGGGAATGTGAATTTGAATGCAGCCCATCTCATGAATGGAAAGACTCCCCTACTTATCATTCAGATCACTGCAGAGACAGAGTGACTGGGACAACACTGACAGTGTGACAACAGCGGACTCGGGGCTTCTCTGCTGGCAGGCGGTGAGGCCAGCCCGGACACACACATGGCCGCTGCTGCTGCGACACAAACACACACACACGCGCGGGCGCTAGCACCTTACTAATGGACACACACAGATATGCACACTCACACTCTCTGAGGCAAGTGCAGTCATCCCCGCTTGTCGTGCTTCACGGCACAAACTCAACGGGGCCCTTGGCAGACGTGCGCTCGCAGTGCCAATTGGGCTGCGGGCTTGATTAGCTATTAGCGACGGCATAGCGACAGCTGATGTGAAAAAAAAGAGACAGAGAGAGAGAGGAGGAGAAGTGCTTGACAACACTGTTTTTAAACGGGGGGGAAAACAGGCTGTGGGATTGAGGGATTAGCCGACACTGGTCTGTGACGGCGTGAGAGGCGAGTGCGGTGATATGCCTTCTGCTTGCTATGCCTGTATGTGTATTTCCATCTCTCAAACCCCCCTCTGGCTGCTGGGTTAGCTTTTCGCATTATCTGTGACAGTCTCGTAATCAAGAGGACCACAGAAGAAAGCGCATGTCAGCACGTAACACACACACGCACGCACACACACACACACACACACACACACACACACACACACACACATCAAGGTCACCCCACCAGCTGTGCCTGAAATACCTTTCATCACCAGGGATCTAAACTTGTTCACAATGCCCTACATGAAAGGAGCACAGGATCTCCTCTTCCTCTTCCTCCAGCATCAGCTCCCCACACACCACTTAAAAAAAATAAAATAAAACCTCTTCAAATGCTGTTACCCGAGGTGTTGAAGGGCCAGGAGCACCTCCAGTCTTTTAAATTCATCTGTAGTTTGTTGCTGAGCTGGAGCTCAGTACGGCAGATGGATGTTCCAGCAAGAAGATTTCCTTTTCGTGACCTTTTCAATCACAAATTGATGTCGATGAAAACGATTGATGACACTCTGGCTTTGCGCATTAGTGATGCACGTTTTTCTGTTGGAGGGAACTTTCTACTCGTCTTCTGTTGCTTTTTTTTCCAGCCAATATTTTTAAATTTAAAATTTAAAGCCTGCATATATCTTAAGGTTTTCAAAAAAAATGTTCTGCACAGCCTTTGCACCAAACACCAAACCAAACAGATTTGCACGACAGCTTTGCACCTGCAGGTTCACATGCTAGCTAACACCAAATTGGACCAAACTGAAAGCTGATGCTGAAGGCAGGCAATCTCGTGAGGGAGAGGTGTGGGACTGAGAACTTCATTACTGAGTGAAAAGAGAGGCCCGTGTATCCATTTGCTGCGAGACAGTATCAGTTCTCAAAGAATATATTTGTGTCAGGTTTTTTCTTACACAGTCTACACAATAGCAGACAGGAAACAGGCAGAAAGTTACTCAACTGGAAAGAAGCATACCTCAGAATCGAAGTGTTTAAACCAGAACTACAGGAGGCTGTAAAAGCAGCCGAAACAATTATGATACTTCCAACATCTCCATGAAAAAAATAAAAAGGGGATGTTGCAATATAACAGCCTTATGATCGCGTACTTTGTAGTTAAAAGTGTAGTTAAAGTGCACAATTTTGTTGACTGGTCAACAAAACCTTCACATGCGCAAAGTTACACTTGAAGATAATGCAGGCCTTGCATTTTGTATTCAGTTAAAGCATGTCGGTATTGTATACATGTCTGACCCTTGGCGTGATGCTGATGTGTGGCCCGTAGCGAAGCTGGCCTTGTTTTGAGTCACACCAGGAAAAGCCCAGGTGTAATTAATAACACCACTTAGAGCTGCACTGAGGTCAGCTGCTCCATTTACGGCCTCTCTCTATTTGTATACCGGCTCTTCAGCACATCAGAGGGGCAAGGACATATGATCAGTGGTGTTAGTTTAGTTTTACCTGTTTTGGGGGGGGGGGGGGGGGGGGGTTCTTGCCACAGCAAGAAAAAAAATGCCATAAAACCTTAACTGTTGCCTTGCTAGCTTTTCAGACACTCAGCATGAACCAGGAGCAGTTGAGCAACACACTCACTGTGTCTTTGGCAATCAATAGTTCATGAAAAAAGTGTTTGCTGCATAGGTTATATTTTTGCAGCTTGTGCTTTAATATTTAAATTGTTGGCACCAAAGGAGTGCCTGTACATTATCATATTTCATCATTAATATTTAAATGAGCTCCTGTGCGTGTGCGTGTATGTGTGTGTGTGAATATATTAGGATGTCAAATGTTGTGCAGTCACAGGTGATTGTGTGCTGATATTTAAACTGATGGCTATGCAGTGACAGGTGCATGGGGTAATTTACTATAACATATCGCTATGGTACAAATGAACTGGAGCGCTGGCGCAGGTTTATTTTTGTAAATATTTGCCAAAATTGTATGATTCATATTTAAATTCCCTGCTTTGCTGTCAAAGGTGTGCTGGGTGTTCTGTGTTGCAACAAAAGTGCACCAAAGTAAACTCGATTGAAAACTGCCATGTGAATAGGACAGAAGTAAAGTGAGCTCAAATCTTCTTCGTCTTCTTCCTCTCTGTGCTGCAGCGGAGGGCTGGCTGCAGAGGGTGGTGATCCTGGGTTCAGAGGCCCACGTGATAGAGGAGATCCAGCTGTTTGAAACGGCCCAGCCAGTCGACAGCCTGACCATCTCCCACGCCAAGGTAAGAAAACAACAACAGGATGTGTTTCAGTTGTTGCTGTTTTTACACGTGAACGTCCATTCACACAGCCCAGAGAGACCGCTGACATGTGAAGTGAAGAAAAGGGATGAACTCACGCCAAATCACAACAACAGTTTCCTCAATGTGCTTTATATTGTAAGATAAAGACCCTACAATCACACAGAGAAAACAGGGAAAATCCCAACAACCATGGCAACTGTTTGTGGGTGAGATATATTAACAAGGGAACACTTTGTCTTCTAAGTTAACGTGTTAGAAGCAGGAAAAAAGGTGCAAGTTTAAAGATTTGAGTTTGACAAGGGTCAGACTGTGATGGCTGCCCGACTGGGATGAAACATCTCCAGAACTGCAGCTTTTGTGAGGTATCTATCCAAATGGCTCACTGATAGACACGGGGAGCAAAGGCCGGCGCCTGTGGTCCAATCCAACAGACGAGCTACTGCAACTCAAGTTGCAGAAAACTGATGGAAAGACATCAGTATGCACAATGCACCACACTTTGTTGTGTATGGGGCTGCATGGCCAAAGAGCAGTCACGGTGCCCATGAAACCCAAACTAGGAATAAAACAGCACATCTTGACCATCTCTGGCTTAGCTGTGTCCAGTCCTACTTAAACCCTTAAAAATAAAAGAGTTACTAAATGCTGTGCAGTCATATTTATGTTAGCGATAGCCGCTCACACTGTGAAACTGTGTTTCCTGCAAGGCATTCACAGTACTACACTCGTGTTGCACGCATGAAACATGCTGGTAGTTTGAGTGTTGCTCGAAGCATCTGACACCTTCCTCAGCCCCAAGCCGTTAACTCATCGGTATGTGAAGTGGGCGTTAATATTAATGTAGGATACAGCCCCTTAATTGGAAAGGTGTGGAGGAAAAATGTTTTTAGGTGTTGCCACATGCCGCGCGCTCGCTGGAACACGCTGACACCTCGAATCGCTCCGGTGCCCCTTTAAAACACTCGGCTTTCATTTAGTTCAGACTCAGATTTAGATTAAAAACATGCCTTCAAGGACCAGTGTGTTGGATGCAGTAGCACAAATGAAAGACAGTATTCACAGTTAGTATTCAGTCCACCTGTAGCTTCCTTTTCTGTCTCTTTAGAATCTCTTCATATCGTATCAATTAGCATCTCTGAATTAAAATGGAAAAAGCAAAAAAATAAATTCTAAATTTTGCCGATACAGCAGCAACCAAAATGAGGACACGACCTATGCAAACTACTCTTTGATCATTATCCTTGTTTATGGAGTTGTTCTCTAAGCCTGCCTTATGATGTCCTTCAACAAGGCAACAACTTCATAACAAGCATTTGAATAAAGTCGTATAATGGCCCTATTTTTTAAATAGCTTATTGGTAAGCTGTTGTATAAAGTAGAAAACACTCCAGCAATTTACACAATATATGTTGTCACTTTGATTTGTGGGACAGCGTTCCCAAAGGAGGGGAAAAAAGGATGCACAGAAGCATCTTTCCATAGCATTGATAGATTTCAACCTGCTCTAACTGTGGCTCCCATGCACATATTTCTGTGTTTCACCACAACCAGGGAGTGTGTCCTCTGCTTCAGAGCAGGCTGCTATGTCTTCACAGTATCCCCGAATGGACCAAGCAGAAAGACTCTAGCAGCACCTTTAGCGAAGTGACGTCTACATTTGGTTCTGTTGCACACTTGGAAAGCAGGTGTCTCGATACACAAAGAAAGTCAGAACAGACCACATTTAATTCACCTCATCTTTTACTCTACTATTTGAATTTGAACTTTCATCTGTTTCCATGGCACCACACACTCCTAGGTGTATTGTTTTCTGTCTTTGCGAGAGATGAGAAATCTTAATGGTCTCTTGGGGATGGGGGCTACAAAGTTCCTTTTTGTTTTGGGAATCTCCTGTCTGGTTGCTCTCTCTTCGTGTGATCACATTCCTTCAGTGTGCTTTTTGAATCTGCTTTCCCTCTTTGTTGTCTCATCATTTGCTCATTGGTATCCAGTGGAGGCAGTGCTGCTTTGTCTTGTGATGATTTGTTGCCTGATGAATCTGAAAGTCTCTTCCCAAATAACAGTCATTCCAATCCTTCACCACAGCGGGGAATTGAACCCTTGGCCCTTCTGTTTTCTCGGCTTCTCTGAGCTGTCATCGGAGCCTGTATGCTGACGGCTGCTGTGTCCCCGCAGCTCTACAGCAGCGCGTCCGTCGATCGATGGCCTTCCGACAGGGCGTTCCCTAAAGCTTCGTGCTTATCTCATTAATGCTGGCTTAGCTGCGATCAGACATTTTATAACAGCATTTTGCGAAAAGAGTGCAAACCAGATTGGATTTGGAGGGGGGGGTCAGTGTTATTGTAATTGAGAGTGATTATCCCATTATCTCCTCTAACCCCTAACTGAGTCACTCTCTCCCTCTCTCTCTGTTTATCTTTCTTCTGGATCTGGACTTTGTCTTCTTCTTCTCTTTCTGCCTCTCTGTAGAAGTACTTGTACATCGGATCTCGTTCTGAGGTTCTCCAGCTGCCCTTGGCCAACTGCAGCCGCTATCAGTCTCAGCCAGACTGTCTGCTCGCCCGGGATCCCTACTGCGCCTGGGACAGCGAGGGTAGGGCCTGCGTCCGCATCGACCTCCACCGAGGGTGAGACTAGTACCTATGTACACCCATCCATCCACACTATACTGAAAAAATTATTTGCTTTAAAGGAATCTGCTGATGTACAAATGTTAGACAAGCATCTGAATCACCCCTGAAACAAAATGTACCCCTTTAACTGTTTCACTAATTGGAATATTCCAGTGCCTGATTTCATTTATCCAATCATCATTATCTAATGATGATTGGATCTATCTTCCACTTCACTGCTCTAAATTATAATTAATAAGGAAAACGATCATATCTTTTTTCCACTGATTCATCTCAACAGCACCGCCAGTCCAGTCAACTAGTGACATGGCTCTAATTTACGCTCTTAAGAAAAGTTCAAGCTGGTTATATCCCTTTGTGACGAGTCGGTACGGCATCTGACACCAGCCAGTTACACTTCCTCTCATCTCAGCTCGCCTCGGGTACTCGTGTCGTGTTAAGTCTGTGTTTGTCCCAGATTTGCAAGTGTGTCTCTGCGCACCTTGCAAATCATCTCCTCTCATCAGGAATCTGTCAAGGAACCGGCAGCTAAAAAGTCTCCAGAGACTCAAAAACTGCTTAGTAATCATGCATCACAGTAACTGTGAGTCGGCAAAAGAACTCAGTGTATATGAACTCAACAGAACTATAAAGAACTTTGTTTTTATGATGTGGTTGAGTTTGCTTGCACTGATTTCTTTTATTTAATCATCACGTCTTTAGTTAAAGAAACTTGGAAATAACGATACAGGGCTCTAATGACTGCTGCCTTTTTACATCCTTTAGTGTTTTTGACACTGATCGATCTAGAAATAAAAAAAATAAAAATAAAAACTACTACGAATCCTATTACTACAGAGATTCCTTCATTTGCCAGTGAAATGCATAAATCCTATAAAATAAAATTTTTAGACTTTCAGCCTGAAGCTGTGAGGTAACCTTGGCTTTCTGTACTGTTACAGTTTTATTTTATTTCTACTGAAATATCTGTCTGATTAAATGCATTTTGTTGTTAAAGTGTTGGAAAAACTATTTTTCTGTGCATTTTTTATTGATTCCCCTTATTCTGTGCATGTTTCTTCCGCTACTAAAATGTTCTCAGTTCCTTATTGCAACATTATTAATCTTCCTCTCTGCTTTCTGCCCTCTTCTCTCCAGGTCCACCTCCTCCCTCTCACAGGACCTCATGCTGGAGAGGTTCAACCGGGGAAAAGCCAAGTTTGATAAGCCGGTTTCCATCCCCAGCCCTGGTGAGTGTGGCGCTGACACCTCTCTAGTGGCCCCTTGTGGGAATTGATTGTCAGTGTAGGAGCAAATCAGCAGCAAGTAAAGGGAATGGACTCAGCGAGTACATTTGAACTGAGCTGAATAAATTGAATTAAGCACAGGAGAGCTGGCTAGTGCAGAATATGAAATGGATTTATTATGGATGACACTTAACCCCCACTCTTGTCTCCTCTTCCCTGCACCCTCTGCCCCTCCTCCACCTCTCCTACGCAGAGCACTCCCGTCTCAGGAACGTCACCGTTGTGGTGGGCTCTGACATGGTGCTGCCCTGCCAGCTGGTCTCCAACTTGGCTCAGCCTTGTTGGGTTCTCAACGACCGTGAGCTTCAGCTGGGTGATCCGGAGGCAGGAGGGCCGCGCTTCGACCGGACCCTCAAAGCTCTCATCATCCCTGAAGCGGGCCAGTTGCAAGCGGGCCGCTACATCTGCTACTCTGAGGAGCAGGGAGTCAAGTTTCAGACAGAACGCTACCAGGTGGCAGTGGTAGCCAGCGCTCCAGTCTTCATGGAAGCACGGGCTCCGGACAGCAGCATGGGCCTCTTCTGGGTGCTGGTCATCACGCTCGGAGCAGCGTGCCTGCTGCTTCTCGTCGTAGCTCTGTACCTGCGCAGGAGGCTGAAGCTGGCCCTGGGAAAGGGAGTAGACATGAAGCCTCTCGAGAGCACCCTCGTATACCCCATCACCCTGCCTAAGGAGCCGCCCACCTTTGTGCCTAGCAAGATGCCCACGGATGAAGACCGCTTCTGGGAGACAGGTGCCAACTACTATTATTCAGACGGCTCCCTGAAGATCGTTCCCGGTCATGCCCTGGGGCCCAACAGTGTCAGCAGCACGGCGTCGCCCAGCGCCATACCCGGCCAGCCCATCCACTCCCCCAGCCGTCTCAGCCTCACAAACATCAGAGGCTCCGGTAGCAACGGCTACATCCGCCTCAACCTGAGCACAGCAGGGGAGGAAAGGGCTAGCGGGACTGGTGCTGGGGGAGGTGGGCTGGGAGGCCTCGGCATGGGTGGGAACGACTACTCCAGCCCCTTCAAGGAAGAGCTGAGACGCACCCTGCAGCAGAGAAGCGTGCTACCCGACGCCAACCCGGAGGAGTCGTCGGTGTAGGCCCGTCCTCCTCCGTCTCCGTTCCCCGAGTTTGAAAAAAAAAAAAACAACCAACCTACCTCTGTCCTTTCGAGGATGCCTGCTCTCTCTCTCTCTCTCTCTCTCTCTTGCAACAACATGCTGTCAATTCCCCCGCGCTCTCTCTCACTCCCTCTTTCTCGCTCCACCAATGGCTGTTTGGCTCACTGTAGACATTTATAGCACACAGCATGTTAAATATACACACTCATACACTGTGTTCGAGCGACATGAACTCTTCTAATTATTGTGTTTTGGACAACATGCAGTCATGGTTGTGGCTTTTTCTGCTTCCACTGTGAAACCGCCACTTGTGTACATTGTGTATTTAAGAAGAAAAAAAAAAGACGAACGCAGGGGAGAACACCTCGAGCACGGAAATCAAACAAATGGCGTTACCTGTTCTCAGAAGGGCACATTTCTTCTACAAAGAGCGGACCAAGCGAAGCGTTTTGCCCCAGTTCTCAAACCACTTGACAAACGACAAGGACAACTAACTGGAAATATTGAACTGATTCTCTGTCTTTCTGCTCCTTTGAGACTTTTACAGCTTACTGCACTTAAAGACTGGAAGCGTGTCTTCCCTTTTTTTGTATTAGTGAGCCGAGAGTGTGCGAGCAGTTGAAAAAAAGCCTAATCTCTAAGCAAGACGACAATCATGTCCCCGAGCTTTGTACGGGATGGAAAGGAGAGAGGAGAGAGAGAGAAAGACAAAGAGAAGAAATTCAATGGAAAAAGACGTTTTTTAAATATTTTTTGTTGAATGAAGGACAGTCTCTCGAGACAGTTTGTATTTTCGCCCCTTCCACACCTTGTATTTACCACCCGAGAAAGACTTCGATCTCTTCCTTTTTGATTTGATGTGATGACCGTTGCTTTGAATTAAGACATTTCTCGTTATTCGTTTGCTCTGGAAATACGGCAGTGTTCAAATAGTCATCGGCGACTAACGGCTCCCCACTTTTGAATGACAATGCGAGGAAAAGCTCCTGGCGTTACATTACTCCTCGCACGGCCCTGCATGGCGACCTTCAAACACACCTTCAAGTCCACTATACTTCAAGTGCACTCCATATGACATTTATTAAGAGTCACAGAGTGTGACAGATAGGTGTTTTGGTTGCACTTTTTTTTTCTGTGGAAGCTTGTGCAAAGGCTATTTGCATTCAGCTCATAGCAGCTGAGCAGTAATTGCACACTTGATTTCAAATCGAAGTTGACGTGAAGACATTTGGCACGGAGAATGTAGCTGAGCCCTCGCTGTTGCGACCGCTGTGGATGTCTCAATAAGTGCTTTATATTCAATGTATTTGGTGAGGGTGGTAACTTGCACTGCCAAGAAAGAAACTACCCCTCCCACACACACTTTTACACACACACAGACACACTCACAGTCCTCTGAATCCCAACCATCCTGGACTACAGTGTGTTTGTGATGGATCCTTAAACCCCCTTGAAACCCCTCTCCCTGTTACCGACGCCCAGAGACGGACCCGGAGCTACTGTGGACTTATACAGACGGAGAATAATGTAAAACATGACGACATGAAGAGAACACACACACACACTCATACATACAGTGTTGATGGACAGACTGAATGAACCTGTACCGACAAACACGTGGCTCCAGACAGAAAGTGGCCAGAAACCAGTGAAAGGTATTGTTGCACTTAATTAAATCCATGAAAGCAGATTTAAGAAATGTCATAGCCATAAACGATTTCCAGTTCAGAGTTTTAGCACTTGCTGCTGCTCAGTGTAGTGTTGCAAATTATTTAGTTTATTTATTTGGCTTCTCTGACACTTCGGTTGCCCAGAGTGTCTCTTAAAGGAGTAATTCAACATTTTGGGAAATTCACTTAAGGTGCTTTCAAACATGCTCTCCTTACTATTAAAGAAGCCCTGTTATACTGTTTTCCCAAAGCAGTGCTTATATTCATGAATTCTACTGAAGTAACTTTTGATGATTCACAGTTCAAAGTCCTTATTTATCTCAAACTGCTTTATACTCCTTCACATTTTCCCAAACAGTCATGTAGGCTGGTTTGGAGATGGGCCAGTTCTGGCCCCCGGGCTTTACGTTTGACACCCGTGTCTTTTATATACACTGACCAAGTGTGGACGTGTTTAACATGAGCACCCACCATAGTAACAGTATTCCTGTGACCAAAAACACTGAAAAGTACAGTAATCTTCACTGTTTACTTATGGTGAAAGTCTAAACACACAAGATCACCTCACAACCGTGTACCAATCTAAGAGATTGATGAACCCAATATGGTCACTGTCTGAAAAGGGTTTTATTAAATAACTGAGATACCGCTTTCACATCTGTCTGTTAATTATGATGCTGAAAGCAGGCCAACTGTAAATACACAAATGCCAAGTGCAGCCCAAAAATATGAAACTGGAACATCTTGAGCTTGAATCTGTTTTACACTTTCTTTGACAGAAAGTTAATAATGCATTAAAGGCCAAACTAGTTATTTCTTTACTGAACTGATGGATCTAGCTACCATGATGGTTCTCACCAGTTTGCAAACACATTTTGCTAACTTTTTTAAGAAATGTGATTAGCTGTTAAATTTTTGGAAAGTGCTAACAATGCTAATGCTGACTAATGCTAATCAAGCTACATTTGTAGATTTTATATCCAAGCACAGGCACACAGACTCCTGTACTACACAGTAGACCAATACGTGGCACCAACACCACAAACTCATTTAAGAGGTTTGGTGACTCGAATTAGCAGAAGTGAGGCCTAGAAAACAGCAGCTAGCTACAGGCCTTAACAAAATCCCAATAGATGAGTTATGAATAGCTTTAGACCCTCTACAGTTGTTGTCATGGGAGAGTCTATACTCAGAGGTCAAAAACTTTTTTTATATCCTTAGAGGAAATGCACTTTAGCACTGGCTTTGTTTTTCCAGTGCAAAGTTTGCCACTTAGCCTTTGAGATAAACAAAACTGACCAAAAAGTTGGGAAATTCTTGTAAGCATGAGCGCAGTCAGTCTGCTTTGTGATAAATAAAGCACAACTTCTGTTATGGGTTTCATAATTGCCTCAAAGCAAACAACTGAACTTCCACTGCTAAAGTTGTAAACAGTAATAGTCCATTAGCAAAGACCATTTTAACAGACGTCACAGGTGTTACTGGCCACATTAATTAACAACCCGTACCCGAATAGAACAGATCCTTTAATTAGTTTAATTAGTAACAACTGTACTTAGTTTCTATTTCATGCCAAATATTTCAAGACCAATGTCATAGTATGACTACAGTATAAGAATAGTTACCGACCTGAGGCCCGGCCCAGCTATTTATCATTTATCATGAGATTTGGTTCTCATGTAGTGACTTTTCTTTAACTTTACTGGACGCCACTAGCGCCATCATCATGTAAAAATTTGCATATGTCCAATGTCAAAAAGGTCTATCCATCCCATTTTACCAGCTTGTGTGTTTTTTTTTCCCATCAAAGCTGTCCTTGTGTGCTCTTTTATGCAAGTCTTGAAGTGCAGGTGCACCTGAAAAGCTTTCTCCCTGGTAAAAGATAAGAAAGGGGGCCACACACAGCCTGAAGCTTGTGGCAAGAGCATTTTATTAAAGAGAAAATCCTCCAGTGTGACAGCCATCAAAATAAGCTGACCCAAGGAAGGTCTTCCTGCCTAAAATCTCTGTTTCAAAACCTCTGCTGTACTTGCAAGTTTGAGGGTCTTTTCATTTCAGCCTCCTGCTCAGAATAGACAACTAACTACATAACTACATATCATTAATCGTTGGAAGTTTTCATATCCCATAAGTTTTAGCACGAAGCCAAAGCTCATATTATCATATTATTGAATTTTCCAAAAGATCGCGTTGCCCAAAATACGATGTGTTCCACGCTGATGTAATGATGTCCAAAAAAAATATTCTGACATACTTTCTGTTCCACTTCCAAGCAAACTTTGAAGCATAGCCAACAATAGATCAGATCGTGGCAAAGTCATATTGTGCATAACTTTTTTAGCTGTTTGCTGTTACTCACTCTACATGTTTTTGTCCTCCCTTTGTGCTCTGTCCATCAGGGGGTGGCTTTTATTTTTGGGACATGTCTGTCGGGACCAGCGGAGCACAGCAAGAAAGAAGGGGACGGACAAAAAAATGTGTTTTTGCCCCTCTGTGTACAGAGCCTTGAGAGAGATGTAGAATATTAATATGATCCCAAGGTTGAAGAGGTAGTCGACCATCAGCACTCCATCCTAGTGTTGCATGATTCTCTGCAAGTGGACTGTACATCTTTGATATGATCATCCTTGTACATCATTTTGTTTGATCATTTTTGGACTTTTACAGACACTAATATTGTGCAACACTAATGCTCTCTTTGAAAAAAGAAAAGAAAAAATATTTCTGGTTTTATGGCTCAAGAGTTGTACAGGATTTCATTGCTGCATTTCAACATGTTTACCTTTTCTAAGCCTCTTCACCTTTTGGAAAAGCCAAAGTAGACTGCAATTGCTTTTGTTCTTGTTGAAATATTGATTTAATTCAATTGCAGATTGATATTTAAGTATCAGCAGTCCGTCCAGTTTGCTGAATTGAGCTGATATCTGCGACCTTTCATATTTTATCTACAACTAAATTTCCCCCGGAGCAAAATGAAAAAGAAGACATGAGACTGATGAACTTCCTGTTTACATGTCAGTCATTTATCTGCTGAATTTCTTATCTCCTAACTTAATGAAAGACTGAATGATGTACCAAAACTATTATTTAATTTTTTAGCTCCTGAAAGCCAAATAAATAGTGGTGGATCAGGAGCAGATCTGTGATTAAAAACAATATGTCAACATTATAGTATTAAATTCCCAAAAGCCAAAAGCTAAGAACACATTATCTCTTTACACTGGTACTTGGTTATGTCTTAATATTTCTCCTTTTTTTCAACAATTAGAATTTTATTTAATATAACATGTTGCAAAAACTAAAAAGATAACAGGTCTCAGGCTTGGAAAAAAATGCATGTGTAGTGTATTTTATGTACATTTCTTCACTTCCAGTGCATTTGTCTGCTTGTAATATTTTCTCTCACACGAGGCTTTAAGTTCTGCTGTTTTCATGCTTTATCATTTGGATTATTCTGTTACCACCCAAGGTTTAGTTTGTCCCATTTTTGCTTTTCTGTTATTGGTTTATTATGTTTGTTTTTAAAGTATGTTAAGTAACTTATTTCATTTGTAAAAACATGTTGATATTTATTACCATTGTACATATGTCCTTATTTTTTATATGTGTATAGACATACACAAATAAAGATAGAGATCAACTGGAGGTGTGCGAGCTGGTTTGTTGGGTGGGGAGGGTCAATTACAAAAACCTTTATTAAGTAGCATCTAATGTACATTTTCTGTTTTCTTACGCTTTTTTTATGAACATATCCTACATCAGCCATTCCCAGACTTAAGAGTGCTTTGGCCCATTTAAAAACCAGGAAATCCCATGTGGCCCACCCAATCTTTAATCTTCACTCTTATCAACATAAAACAGAGTGAGAGAGTGATTCCACGAACATTTTGATTAAAAAAACATATCACAAGCTGTTGACTATAAATTGCTAATGATACCCAGTCATATGCAAAGTGTGAAGGCCAATGTGTGGCCCACCTGCCACTGGGACACTTACATACATAAACAGTTGCATAAATAAATGCATAACTGTACATACTTGTGAGTAATTTCAATCTGAATTTCTGTTATTACTGCAGCCTACCTATAATACTTTCAACCCACATTTTGGGGATCACTGCACTGGATAATCCTCGTTTCTAAGAGAGACTGACCAGTTTTTCCAACCTGAACAGCATGATCCAGAATAAATAACTGGATCAATAAAGCTCTCAAGGAAGTGAAGTGTTTAAAGAGGTTGTTTTGCCTGCAGATGCATGAGTACAGATATCCCCTGCCAGTGACCATTAGAAAAATGCAGGTTTAAGGGTCTTCCATGTTAACTTTACTTGTCAGACCCAGGAGCTATGCTCATACAGTCTATAGTTGGATTTAAAAAGTAACTGTAGTTGGAAGAAGGTGCAACAAACCCCATCAAGAGGAATATTAGACCATGTTTACAATTCAATTCAATTTTATTTATATAGCGCCAAATCACAACAACATTAGCCTCGTAAGGAAGACCCTACAATAATACATACAGAGAAATATAACCAACAATCATATGACCCCCTATGAGGAAGCACTATGGCGACAGTGGGAAGGGAAAACTCCCTTTTATCAGGAAGAAACCTCCAGCGGAACCAGGCTCAGGGAGGGGCGGGGCCATCTGCTGCGACTGGTTGGGGTGAGAGAAGGAAAACAGGATAAAAGACATGCTGTGGAAGAGAGACAGAGATTAATAACAAGTGTGATTCAGCAGAGAGGTCGACTGACACATGTTGAGTGAGAAAGGTGACTGAAAGGAAATGACAAGCTGCAACATACAGCAGAAGTACTGAGTATCACAGTAAGCGTATATAGCAACACATCCTACCAGAAATGTATGGTTTAGTTATTATTTAACTACTGAGTAACTATTGTATTACTACAATCTAAAGTATGACTACAAAACTGAGTGGAAAATCTGAACATTTCAACAAGATGGGGTAATTGTTTATGCACCAGATAAGGAATCGGACTACTTCTTTAATACACCATCCGTACACTGAGTCTGTCATCCCAGCACCATGCTGTGAAATTATATGAATGAAGAAGAAAAAGATGGAGGGCCAAGAACATGTTTGCATAGAAAAGTTCCTGTCTTAGGTTTGTTATTTTGGACAAGGAATAACAGTAGACTGTCAGAGACATAAAATAAAAAGGAATGGGGACGAGAAGGTTTAAGGCAGCAAGCAGTTAGTTTATGAGCACTGGCACAGTCACTTACTTTACTTACAAATTTGGATGCGATCCTGTGAGTAGCAAAGTACACCCCAAAATTCAAATGCTTGTAGAACTTTAGCAGCAGAGTTGGCAAAAGTACACATCAGTAATTATGTAGAAGTACAATAAAATTATATTAGTACATGGGAATACAAACTTAATTTTAGTCTACATTTTATTTCTAATACATGTACTCAACTTGAATCACTTAATAAGAACTTGAGCAGAGAAAAAGAAGAATTTTTAAAAGGAGCTATATTTTCTGTGGATACACTGTAGAGAGTCATTTGGCTCCACACCTAAACCAAGAACTGGGTACAGTCAGGGGTTAAAGTGGGATTCAATAGTTAGGGAAACCCTAAAGTCGCTTACAGAGTGGAGAAAAGAGTCACATCTCACAATGATTTTTATTGAGGGTCCTAGAAGATTTTCTTAATGTACAGGTCATGATCAGCTGACCTGTGCAGACACAGTGTGCAACAAACTGCACACAAACAGTTTGTGTGTTTGCTGATATTTGTTGAGTTAAAAAGAAAATTGCATTTGAAATTACCTTCCACGTTACTCCTTTCATGCTTGCTCCTATTCTGTAGGGCCAGCTAGATGCAGAAGTACCATAGACTTGACATCATCGTCCTGTTGCATGACCTAATTTGGGCTTTAGCTGTTGAACAGATGACCTCACATTAGACTCACATTAGGAGTTCACGGTCAACTCAATGACTGCAAGTTGCACATATCGTGTGGTTGCAAAACAAGCCCAACTCTTTGCCCCTCCACCATCATGCTTGACAGTTGGTATGAGGTGTTTTATTTTGATATGCACTGTTTGGTTTTCTTCAGATGTGGGGGTATGCACTGTGGCTAATCATCTTGATTTTGGTCTTGTCCCCTCAAAGGACATTGCTTCAGAAATCTAGTGGTTTGTTCAACTTTCAAACCTATGCTGTGCTGCTATGTCATTTCTCTTGCTAAGCATTCCAAACAAGCCATAGTTTAGTCTTTTTGTATTGCACTGGCGTCCACTCCTGGGAAGATTGTGGCATTGTGTTAATAAACAACTGAAACCTCCAGATCTGCAAACTGCTCAAATATCTGCTTTTGTAGAGATGCTCACACTTGCTGAAGATCAGTTAATCAAATGCATTTGTACCTAGATGCTATTTAACCTCTTAAGCAATAAGAATGTACTTAGTTTTCCACAGAGCTGTGAAAACATTCTTCTTGACATGACATTTATTATACTAAAAAACACAAAATGCATAGATTGTTGCTGAATTTGCATAAAAGATCAATTTAGATTCTTTGACAGCCAAAATTCTGTGTTGTGTCTTTACTGCTCTTATTTGGGTTTTTTGTGCGTATCCTGATTTTTCAGTTGACACTGAATTTGCAACTAAAACAGCTTTAACTCTTCTAGGAAGGCTTTCCACAATGTTTAGGAGTGTGTTTATGGGAATTTCTGACCATTCTTGCAGAAGCAAATTTGTGAGGTGAGAAACTGGACAAGTAGGCCTGGCTCCACTCTAATTCATTGCATAGTTCTCGCAGTTTTGACCTCAGTCAAGTTTTTAAAGACCTTGCTTTGTACACAGGTGTGATGTTGGAACCGGAAGGAGCCGTTCCCCAAACTGTTCCCACAATCAGGAAAATGAAATTGTCAAAAAATGTCTTGGTACAGTGGGGCAAAAAAGTATTTAGTCAGCCACCGATTGTGCAAGTTCCCCCACTTAAAATGATGACAGAGGTCAGTAATTTGCACCAGAGGTACACTTCAACTGTGAGAGACAGAATGTGAAAAAAAAATCCATGAATCCACATGGTAGGATTTGTAAAGAATTTATTCGTAAATCAGGGTGGAAAATAAGTATTTGGTCAATAACAAAAATACAACTCAATACTTTGTAACATAACCTTTGTTGGCAATAACAGAGGTCAAACGTTTACTATAGGTCTTTACCAGGTTTGCACACACAGTAGCTGGTATTTTGGCCCATTCCTCCATGCAGATCTTCTCGAGAGCAGTGATTTTTTGGGGCTGTCGCCGAGCAACACGGACTTTCAACTCCCGCCACAGATTTTTTATGGGGTTGAGGTCTGGAGACTGGCTAGGCCACTCCAGGACTTTCAAATGCTTCTTACGGAGCCACTCCTTTGTTGCCCGGGCGGTGTGTTTTGGATCATTGTCATGTTGGAAGACCCAGCCTCGTTTCATCTTCAAAGTTCTCACTGATGGAAGGAGGTTTTGGCTCAAAATCTCACGATACATGGCCCCATTCATTCTGTCCTTAACACGGATCAGTCGTCCTGTCCCCTTGGCAGAAAAACAGCCCCATAGCATGATGTTTCCACCCCCATGCTTCACAGTAGGTATGGTGTTCTTGGGATGCAACTCAGTATTCTTCTTCCTCCAAACACGACGAGTTGAGTTTATACCAAAAGGTTCTACTTTGGTTTCATCTGACCACATGACATTCTCCCAATCCTCTGCTGTATCATCCATGTGCTCTCTGGCAAACTTCAGACGGGCCTGGACATGCACTGGCTTCAGCAGCGGAACACGTCTGGCACTGCGGGATTTGATTCCCTGCCGTTGTAGTGTGTTACTGATGGTGAGCTTTGTTACTTTGGTCCCAGCTCTCTGCAGGTCATTCACCAGGTCCCCCCGTGTGGTTCTGGGATCTTTGCTCATCGTTCTCATGATCATTTTGACCCCACGGGATGAGATCTTGCGTGGAGCCCCAGATCGAGGGAGATTATCAGTGGTCTTGTATGTCTTCCATTTTCTGATGATTGCTCCCACAGTTGATTTTTTCACACCAAGCTGCTTGCCTATTGTAGATTCACTCTTCCCAGTCTGGCGCAGGTCTACAATACTTTTCCTGGTGTCCTTCGAAAGCTCTTTGGTCTTGGCCATGGCGGAGTTTGGAGTCTGACTGTTTGAGGCTGTGGACAGGTGTCTTTTATACAGATGATGAGTTCAAACAGGTGCCATTCATACAGGTAACGAGTGGGGGACAGAAAAGCTTCTTACAGAAGACGTTACAGGTCTGTGAGAGCCAGAGATTTTCCTTGTTTGAGGTGACCAAATACTTATTCTCCACCCTGATTTACGAATAAATTCTTTACAAATCCTACCATGTGAATTCATGGATTTTTTTTTCACATTCTGTCTCTCACAGTTGAAGTGTACCTCTGGTGCAAATTACTGACCTCTGTCATCATTTTAAGTGGGGGAACTTGCACAATCGGTGGCTGACTAAATACTTTTTTGCCCCACTGTATGCTGAAGCATTAAGGGCTCCTTTCACTGCCACTAAGCCCATCTCCCGATAAACAACCGCACATCATAAAACCCCATCCACCAAATTTTACACCAAACCCAGACTCTTTCATCGTAGTGCAAAAGAAAGACATAATTTGTCGCTCCAGAGAACACGTTTCCACTGCCTTAGAGTCCATTGATGTCGTGCTTTACACCATGGCATCCAACGCTTTGCAGTGCACTTGGTGATGTAAGGTTTGGGTGCAGCTGCTTGGTCATGGAAACCCATTCCATGAAGCTTTCCACACACTGTTCTTGAGCTTATCTGAGGGCCACATTTACTTTGGAGGCCAGTAGTGACTGACTCTGCAGAAAGGCGGTGACCTGTGCGCAATATGTGCTTTAGCATCCGCTAAAGTGTTTGGAACACCTGAATTCAGTTTGGATGGATGACTGAATGCTTTTGGAAATATAGTGTGGTTCTTGCCCTATCCTGTGCTGCACAAAAACAACAGTGAAGCTTCCCTCTGACTTGTACAGCCTTTCCTGGTGTCAGCAGAAGAAGGCACATGCTTCATGTGGTCGGCAGTCCCAGCTGTAGAAAGAGGCTCAAAGTTGCATCTGATCTCAGTGTACTCAGCTGCACCACAGACTCTCAAACCTCACAAAAGGAGGAGCCCTGTGTGTGTTTGAGATTGTTTGTGTGTGGGTAGGGTTTACAGAGCTTTTCAGCAGTAGACCACTGTTCACCCACCTGTTTGGGGTTATATATTTGTTTAGGCTTACCGAGCCTTCTTTTAAACCATTATAAAACACAAAAAATGTGTTAATATAAAAAAAAAATATGCATTAAATATTGCTTTTCCCACTGTGGCATTCATTTTGGGGTTTTGTTTTAATTTTTTGGTGGAGTGTAAATGTAAATGAAAGCTTTGTGGTCAATTTACTACAATTTTACAATTTAACTGTGAAAAGATGAGCAGCCTGTGTACCGTGCTTCATTTTCTGACTCAAAGCCCACATCTTTATCACATGTGTGACAATAAATAAGCAATTTTCAAGAAGAAAATGCTAAAAGCACAGGAGCCTGTCTACTTACAGAGTGGATATTTAAATTTGAGAGAGATCCAGTTAAGTTCCAGCAGCTGGGCTTCAGAGCACCCAACAGCAGATGTGGCCTTGCAGAGTTGAGGGAGTACAGCAAGAACGCTGTTAAAAAAATAAATAAAATGAAAATGAATAATAAAAAAACAAGTTCTTTTTTCCTAGGCAACAAACAAGTGTTTGCTTCGTAAAATAAACTTTTTTAATAGCAACCCTATTTTCTCTGTTGACGTTAGACAGTCACGTGGTATCTCTCTTTCATTTCAATTGGCCAATTCATATTAAACGAGTTCCGGCCGCTTTCAAAGTGCTTGAAAATACGGAAGTTAGTTAGGCCTCTACACTTTGTCAGTTGTTACCAATATTTTTTCTATATTTTTTTTAACTGAGTCATTTTTATTCATATTTTAAATTTCCCAGCAATATACTTAAAAATAAAATATATAACTGCAGTCACGAACGTTGCTGACAATTTCGCGGAGGGATCTATACGCGGTCTCTGGCTCTGGTGTGGAGGGGGATTTGAATCGCCTTCTGCTCTTTTTTTTGAAAGTCTTTTTATATTGTTATAAACGTCCGTTAAGACTGTTGTGTTCTTTTTATAACATAAAAGACCCGAGTGTTCTTTTATATATATTTTAACGAGAGACAACTAAAGTATCTAAATCCACAAGGTAAGATTTTAAACTTGTTGTCACTGTAGTGACACTGCCGCTGCTACTACTGTTAGCCAGCGACGAGTAAAGTCTTCACAAACTAACGTTTTTCGTGTGGGTTTAATATTTTGTTGCCCGTTGCTAGTGCTAACCCAGGGAGATAGGAATGTAAGCGCAGCTACCCGCCGCTCCTGACCGTTTCTAGTTCTTTACTCATTACACGCTGTTACTGTGGAGCGTGTGCAAATGCTCCTGAGTAAATCTTCATGTGTTTGTCTGTGTTAGCATGCCCCTGGAGGGATTTCTTTTTGTAACGGGTGAAATCCTGTTCTCAGCACTCGTCTAAAAGCACGCGTTCCATCAGAAATCATTTGTTATGGAAATGCATGCGACTTAGTCGCGTGCTTTTGTTATCCATGTTTCCTCTAGGACCTTCTACCTGTCCTTGTGGTTCTCTTGCACTTCATTTATAAGTCGTGCTTATGTTCTCATTGCAGATGGCTACAGCAGAGATCAGCACTGTCTCCTGTGAGGGTGATCAGGAGGGAGCTGTGTCGCCTCCCTCAGTAGAGGACACCCCCTCAGTTTTAAATCAAACCTCAGCCCCCCTGAATTTTTCTGAGCTCACCCCAAGTCAGTTTGGCATCTCTGTGCAGAGTTTTACCCCAGCAGCATCATCAAATCGCAAAGGTGAGAGAGGACGGTTCGTTATTTGGCTGCAGCTGCTGTTGCTTTTAAACTGGTGGAGAGCAAGTAAAGGTGTCCAGAGCAGGTTATATGGACTTGATTGAGTGTTAGTCTAGCACCAAGCCTCTCTCTCTCTCCTGACAGATAAGTCTCGTCTAGCACAGCTGAAAGCCAGGCGGAGGTCCAGTGTTGGCGTCCGGGGCTCCCCAGAGACAAATTCTCTCATCTGCTTCATGGCACAACAGAAGAGGAAGACTCCACCGGCATCCCAAACTCCAGAGGTGAGATGCTTCTCGGGTTGCAAATCTGGCATCTGTCATATCCTATTAGAGTGCCAGACAGTTGTTCAGACTGCTCTGGCTTTCAGTTGGCTGGGATCAGTATGGAAACTGACATAGATTACTGGTACAGTGCACAACTGTACAACATGCTTTGTCTGTCGTCCTTTATGAGACGCACATGAAAATTGTCACAGCCGCTGCTGCATACATACTGACGTACCTATAAAAGCTGGAATAGCAGCACAGTTGTGTTATTTTGCCTCTGTACATAATCACATTTTCAGATTTCAGTGTTGGTGAGCCTGTCCCAGCTGTCACAGGGTAAGAGCCAGGGTACACCCTGCACACTGTGGACTAACTCACGGATAACCATTCAGGGCTCGCAAAATTTCAAAATCCCTGGTAGCCCTTCGGGCAGGGACTCTTCAGTTTTTTGTAGCCCAAAATAAATTTAAGTAGCCCGAATAAAAAAGAGAGCAATTTTTTTTGATTGATGTTTTGTTTCCTGTTTTGTTTCCTTTACAATATTATACATTAAAGTATAATATTGTAACAGAAAACAAAATATTAATCAAAAAATTGTTGAAACACAAATTACAACATTGTATAAAAATTACAGTCATCAACTCAAATACTTGGTTCTAATTGAACAGAAATTTCTATGAACTTGTAAGAACTGTGTAGGACATGAATCAGTCTGGGTCAGATCCTGAATTTGAAATTTCCACTGAAGTCACGGGTAAGAGGCAAGTGGAACCAAGATCGAGGCAATTTGCTTTTTGAAGTTTGCAAAGACTGCCAAATTGTGCCAGTGGTAGTTCACTCTTTGCAACATAGTACGCTGTTCTAAACAGATTTTTCAGGTTTATTTTTAGTATGTTTTTTGCAATTGGTGTTTGTTCTGGGAAAGATATTGCAGACTGAGCAATAATGCATTTCTTGCATTTCTCATGGGTTCTAATGGGGGCCTTTCTTAAAATGACTGGTCCCAGTAACAAAGGCGCTTGTCGACTCAGAAATCGAGAGAAAACCAACAACACACCCGGCAGAACATTATGTTATTTACACGGGTGCACATAAGTGGTCCGCATGTGCGCATTCGCTGTCAAAATAAAAGACGCACACCAGATAAGAAGTTGCAACGCGCGTTTGCGTCCATATAAAAAGCAGTGTTTTTGTCCACTAGAGTGGGATTTTCACGGCACATTCCGCACCACATCTCTGTGCGTTCATCATTTGTTTGAAGCCAGCTCACCTCCTGCAACCACTTTCCCGAGAATACGCGCTTCTTTTGTGGTTCGGACTCCTTCTGACATTTGTTTGGAGGTGGAGGAACACCAAAGTAATTGCTTAAAGAAGCTTCTTTGACATCTTTAAGAGTTCTAAACAAATGTCTGTCCTCCTCCAGAAAATCTTATGTACGCAAACACGCGTTGCAACTTCTTATCTTGTGCGTGCTTTTTATTTTGACAGTGAATGCGCACCTGCGGACCACTTATGTTCAGCCCTGGTTATTTAGCTCGTCATATTGCAGCCACAGAAATTCTTTTGTCCATGAAACCATAAAGCTGCACTTTCTTTTTGCCTTATAGTCTGATTTGTCATAACTTTTCCGTTTTGCGGTCACTTCTTCACCCTGACCTGTCTTATTTGGCTCAGCAGAACTGAAATGTATATCCTGCTGCTTTTACACACACACTCACATAACACTCAGCGATTCTCTGCGCGATCAACCTCTCACATGTTTAAGCTGCGGGAGATTTCACTTGTCATGTTTGCATAGTAAGCTAATGATCGATAAGACGATGTCAGAGGAATTGGTGCGCAAATTATCATCACTCACAGATCAGTGCTGTCGCTCTCTATACACAGTTCACGCGATTGCAAAGTGAAAGCAAAAAACAAGCGCAAATTCAAACGCGATTTCAATATGTCACATATTGACAGTGGATCACCGATGCCAATGACATAATTACCCAGCTACATTTTCGAAAGAATGCAAAAGCATTGACATATATTTTTCCTTCCTATGACAGCCCGACGGGCAGGGCAGAGATGGATTTTGGTAGCCCGACTGGAAAAATTGCTAGCCCCAGGACGTCGGGTTAGCGATTTTGCAAGCCCTGCCATTCATACTGACTAGAGATGGCACGATACCACTTTTTTATGTCCGATACCGAAATCATAAATTTGGATATCTGCCGATACCGATATGAATCCGATATAGTGTGTTGTTGTTTTTTGTTTTGTTTTTTTATCAACAAAACATTTTTGTTTAATATATTGCTGCATTTTGTATACGTTCATACTCAAGTTTAAATAAACAAAAACACTAAAGCTATTCTGTTATACCTGTATGTAAAAAAAAAAAAAAAAAAAAAAAAAATTACACTGCACCCAAAATGTTTCATAGTTCAGCAAAACTGATCAATCTAATGAACTTAAACTTACTCAATCCTTCCTATTCTGGTGTTTTAAAGAGTACTTAGCAGAAATATCAAGCAACCTAACTAATAGGGTTGCAAACTCCCAGCAAAAAAAAAAAAAGGGGAACCACCCCCCATCCTCCACCTCATGATGCTTAATCAACATAATCAACTTTAATTTGATGCAGTGTGAAAACAAAATGCACAGAAATAAATTATTTTTCAAGAATAATTAAATAGATTCAACTAGGGCTGCACGATTTTGCATAAAATGAGAATCACGATTTTTTTGGCTTAGAATTGAGGTCACGATTCTCTCACGATTCTCTTTTCCAATATAAATATTTATTGCACTTATTAACTGCACATCAACTTCGTAACAGTTGAGACTGAACATAAAAACAATAAATAAACATAAAAACAACAAATGTCTCACGTTTTGTGGTTGCCGCAAAATGTTGTACTGCTTGAAATTCCGTCTCCACCGTTGCTCGACACTGCGTGTATAGAGCAGGTAGTGCAACAATAGAAAAATAGTTGCGGGACAGCACTGTGTAGCATTTGTCTAGGGTGTTGATCATTTTCCTAAATCCCTCGTTTTGCACAGTGTTGATGGGAGCCATATCTTTGGTCAGGTGATAAGTAATAGCCTCTGTAATTTCTTTGTGCCTGCGGAAGTTCAGCGTGTATAGGGAAGCGCTGTATAAGGTTCCCGTTATTGATGTTTGGGTGGTTGACCAAGACGGATTTTCTCCTGTCACTTTCTCGTCATCCCTGACGTGCTCTCCGTTGTTTTTTCCCTGCTAATTTTAGCATCACACGGCACAGCTTCTGTATCACGTGGTATAAGGCTCCACCCTTGTCATTTGTTGAGCAGAAAGAGTGAGCGCTTGTTTTCATGCAGATTACATCCCGGATCAAAATGCGGTACAATCGTCGTCATCTTTTTTTATTTTTTTTTATTTATTTTTTTTAAATCGTTGTCATTTGGAAATGAGATCGCACATAAGTATGAATCGAGATCGCGATTTTCTAACGATTAATCGTGCAGCCCTAGATTCAACATCTTTCTTCAACAGAACTGCAGACTGCACAGGTGGTACCTTCCCAAAGGAGAAAGTATTATAGCTTACTAGGGTATATATATTAGACTTAACAGTTACTATATACAGTAATGGACTTCTATATATTTTACATCAGATTAAAACTTTGGGTGTAAGATTCAGATAATTATTTATTAAAAGCTAGACATTTTAAATGAGAATAAGAAAGAAAAGTATGTCTTTGTGCCCCCTTTTCCCTGTTCATGCCCTATCAGCCCCCCTGGCTAAACTTTGCTAGATCCGCCCCTGCAAAGTTACCAGCCGTCAGCTACATAGAAAAGGATCCTGGTGTAGAAAGTAATATTAAATAAATCCTAACAACAGCTTATCAAGCTTAAACGTGCTGCTGTTGTTCAGCCGCTGGTTTCCTCTTTCTGGCGCGAAGTGGGCCAAAAACAAACAAGAGAGACGGACTCTCGACAGAAAAGCCGATCAGCTGATCATTAATCAGTTTCACGATTGAAGTAGCAGCAAGAAGAGGCAGTCGCTCCATATATCGGTTGTTAAGCTTAACGTGGGAATGCTTTACAAACATTCAGAGATGAACTTACACACTTGCTTTACTTCTCTCTGAGATAACTTCATTGGAGATGAAATGCTGGTTTGGAAGCGAGGCTACAAATACACACAGCCGCTCTATCACGTGAGCACACTGCTCCGACGTGCTACGGTTATGAGCCGAGTTACGCCGTGTCACAAGTTTTGTGAGGTGCTTTCGTGATATTTAATGGATCGGATTACATTTTTTATTTCTCTCCGATATCCAATCCAGTAATTTACATCAGTATCGGACCGATATGTAATATTGGATCGGTCCATCTATCACACTGACATGGACAGAACCAACAAAGGTAGAACCTGCAGACTCTACACAGAGAGCCTCCCAGTTAGAAGATTCTTGCTCTGAGAGTGCTCACAAGTGCATTTGGTCTTTCTGAGAATGTAGCAAACTGCTGATTTGCTGCTCATAAAGTTTCTTCTCTCTCCCTGTTAAGTGTGTTCTGGTTTTTGCTTCCTACCTCGTTCACTTGCGTTGACAACTGTTTGATTACATATTGGAATTTCCAATGAACAGTTGCCAAATTCAGATTCAATGAACTCTAGACTTTGTTAACATAAAATGATCCTGTCAGTTGTTTGCCTTGTAAATCTCATAGCCTGAGTAAAAGGATGGATTATGTTAAATTGTTATTAAACCTCTAATGTAAACATTTAGTTTAACTAAAGCATTAAGGTCTGCGCTTCAGTCAGCTCTAGACTGCTCCATTTTAAATCCACCGTGGGGATGTCCAGAAGCAAAATTATGAAACCTGTGTCCTTGTCCAAAAATATGTAGGCCTGACTGCATGTGAACGCTTACATCTGGATTATGCCTACTGTTGTCTCCTGCATGAATAGCAGTGCGTTTTTTAAAAGTGCTGCCAGTGCATGCCAGCCTTTGGTGTCATTTCAGCTTGTCGTGCACCTCTTCATTACCTCCTCAACTTAGGTTTCCCATTTGGAGCAGTCCCAGCAACCCTGAATTAACAGTCCAAGATGGCAGTAGTGACTTTAAACCCTAGGAAAGCTGTAAAACTCTTAGTTTCATAAGATAACATCAAACAGATAGTTTCGCAAACTTGACAGTGTGATAATGAGATACATAAAGCCTTTTAAGCTTTACAGTTGCTAAACATTTACTTTACAGCTTACACTTGTTCCTCTTTTATCTGTAATTCATGTTTTATTTTAATTATTGAAATTGTTAACAAATCCTATCTGAGCCCCTTTAAACACACATTGTTAAACTTCGCATAAGCTTCAGTTAAAATAAATCAGTGACCTGCGGGAATACAGGCAGACAACACAAGAAGTACAGTTGCTTATGTAGGTGTTTGTATACTTTTTTTTTTTTTGTGCTGCACTAAGCTGCTGTATGCAGCGATGATCAGCTTTTGAAGTACCCTGAAAGTTAATATTGACAGTAGCTTTGTGCATCAACGTTAGCTTAATGCAGTAAATGAACAGAGCAGAACATAAACATGACAGAGCTCCTGCTGTGAGAGTGCCGTTTGAATGACAGAATGACTTCTGGCAAAAGGTGTTAAATAAAGCAGAGTTTCGTACAAGATATTACTGTCACAGTGAAAAGCTCCGCAGCCCGCCAGATGTGAATGATTGACACAGAAACTGTACCGCATTTGTAGTTCTACCTCCCTGTGTTGTACACTATAGAGCGTGAAAACTTCAATCTAAACACAAGTTGAGGAAATCTCTGAACTCTGATTAACAGCATGTGTCTTTGTGGCAGCATCTTTACTTATGTTTGACCTTTAAAAATGTTTAAGGTAATACGGTGAGCAGTATTATTCAGTCAGTCATACATCACATTTATCACATTTCTTTGCTTGTGTAATAAAAATAGCAGTGTGATGAAAAACAGTGAATAATAAGCCCTTTTCAGAAGATATTTAAATAGCATTGCTGGTTTGAGCTGTTAAGAGACGTTTGTGTCATTGAGACATATGTAGAAAACCAAACATTACTCATGCTTTTATTTAAGCAGTCTATGACTGTTTTAGCATCATATCATGCTGTAGAGAGTACAATTTGCAGAAAGGGCCAGATTTTCTTACTGCATCAGCTGTCTGTGCAGTGCCAGAGCTTGGGCTCTTCTGTTCTGTAGTTCTGCATATTTCTGGCCCTCATTACATTTAAATATGAAGCTTTGAAGAGAGGGGAAGAATCATTGCCCGCTATATGGCGCATGCAAGCCGTGGATACATAACAGACAGAAAACACAATTTTGAGTGTTTCGGGGCTCCTTTAATATGACTATACTACAAGGATGTGGTCCATAATGAAAACTGCAGAGAGCACAAAAGCTGCTTTTCTTTATGTGTTTGTTTGGATTTTAACTGTCTCTCATGCCTGATCTGTTACATAAAGTGCATCAAAATACCGCTATTTAACCTGAAGCATGTTAAAGAAAGTGACTCTTCAGGTCTCACTGGATGTAACTCAGCCGCCTGAGATTCATATTCCTTGGGGTTTTTTTTGTTTTTTTTAATGCTTAGCTACTGCCAGACAGAGTATGCAGAAACAACAAACAAAAGCCTCCCACTGGATATTACTGTTCATAACTATCAGAAATGGGTTATAGCTGCAGACCTGTTGAGCATCAAGTCATGTCAGTAATGCCACAGAACAAAACTGAGACAGAATGTTCGAGGAGGAGTATTAGTGTCACTAACATAGAAGTTCATGTGTATTCAGCTAGCTTGGCAGAACATCTGAAAACATGTTGTTTTGGTCCTTTTTACACTGTTGGGATTGTAACTAATTGAAGATGGATTACAAAAATATTGATTCTGTTGGTGGTTATACAGTCAATCAAATAAACACAAGGTGATTTCCACTTGTCCTTGGTTATGGGACAGTGTGTGATCTGTGTGCATTTCTTGGGGATAAAGTTTAGTTTCAGAGCAATATGTTAGTGAGGCTGATGAATTACAGATGAATGGCATCACTGAAAATAAATACGTTCACTATGAATTTAAATTATTTTCTGCAGCTTTCCTCGGGCATCAGTCTCTCTCTTTGTGTATTTTATATTGTTTATCCTTCTCCACGACCTGTTGCTCCTGACTGAAGTAGGCAGCGTTTGATTGGTCCATTTTATCCCCCCCCCAAAAAAAACCATTAGATGCCTGCAAAGCAGAAAGCCTGGGTTAAAAAGGAAAGTTAATAGATGCCGTTATGATACGGATTATCTCTGTATCATAACATATTGGGATTCTAGGTTTTGTCGAGCCGCCTAATGCATTGAAATCCCAACTTTGGCAAGCTCACTTTGTTGTATGCGCTTCTGTGTTTTCAAAACTCCTGTTAACATCGACTGACACGTCTACAAAATAAGGATTTTTCTCCGGCGTGGATCATTCTTCTCAGCATGATCTGAACCACAGTCTGCCATGTCTCAGCTTTTTGGAGCGTTTTTCAGTTTAGTAGACAGCAGACACCCTCCGAGTGTGACTTACTCATGTTTAGTTACGTTTGTTGCAGTTTGGTTGCAAAAATGTTGCTTGTCAACAACACAACTGTAGATCAGCCTGTTACTCTAATTATTAAAAGCTGAGAAATACACAAAGGGTTTTGAATAATGCACATTTATATGGAAAGGGCTTTTAAATGCAACACTTCTGTCTCAGCTCACCTGTCTTTAAAGTCAACTTTTAAGAAATGTTCATAAATGCAGTAAATGACAAATTAAATGGAAAAAATGGCACAGAGTGTCTTAGTAATGTTGGTATTCCTCCAAAAGAGCTTCAGTCCACATTGGCATTGATTGTACAAGTGTTCATCAAACCATTCAGTGAGCCTTCATCCCCTGTGGACGGAGGCACTATCGGTGTAAAAAAACGCCACTCTCAGGAAAGAAATGTTTCATCATCACGCTGAACAACTTTGTACTGATTGGCATTGATCTTTCCTCTGAGGGCAGCAATGGACTCAAACTATGTCAACAAAATACCCCCTACAGGATAACATCTCACTGTTCAGGACTCCCCTTTAATTTATTTAGTTTACTTAACTTTTACATTTGGATGTAGCTTATTTGCTCGTTTGTGCATCGCTTTGTACCTGATAGTTGGTCAATAATCGGCATTAAAGGCTCCAGTTGCCTAGGTAACGCTCCAAATTATTTACCACCCTTGCATATGTTAGTTAATGGTATCATTCACTCTCACTGGGAGGCACTTGGATCGATTACTTCAAAATGCTGAAGGTTTAACTTGCGGCCCATCCAGTTTACATCACCAGCAATTCTTTCACCGACCACTGCTTACAGTTTCACGTTCGGTGGTCTCTGGTTGCACCGTTGCTGTTGTGGATGCCCCTTCATTGTGACTTCCCTGTGAGATGATGTTCGGTGAAGTAAACCGTAACACTTGCGGATTGTGTAGATAAAAATCTGCATGATAGATGTGCTGCCACTCTGTAATACCACTTTTGTAATTTCAGAAGTCTCTGGCCTGTCAATGCACATCACTGAGCAGATATGTTTATTTTGCTGTATCAACTCTCAGCTTGTCAGAAGTAGCCCCTTCCTTCCCCGGGTCGCCTCCACGCTGAGGCAGAAGATGGCTTCCTTCCAGAGCCTGATGGATGTGGAGGAGAATGATGCCTGTGATCCGGTGCCAGCGCAGGACAGCAACACTGGAGGATGCATCAAGACAAGAGATTATCTGTCTGGTGAGGCTGCCTCATTGCCACAGGATTAATAGTTTCATTTTTCATTGAGGATCCATGCCAGAAGGATTTCTTTATGATGTCTAGAGGCATCGTTCATAAAGCAGTGGATTAATGCGCTGCACCGTATAAGCCTGACTGTGACAACATCTTACAGCAGGGATCTCCTCTGAGCTTGGTCATCTTCTTAAATGGGCCCAGTTTCTAAGCTGTTTGTTACTGAAGTGAGACTTTATCTCTATTCCTCTGATCAAAGGTGTTTGTTTGTTTTTTCCTTTTTTGTACCCCAAGCTGTGTTTTTATCATATATTATTTGAAATTTGATATTTTCTTTTCATTTAACTTAGATGCTCCCAAGTCCCATTTGTTTTTCTATGTTTATCTAATATGCCTTTTTTGATTGATGTTGTTTTTTTTTTTTGTTTTTTTTTCACTCTCAGATGGGAACAGCCATGATGGAGGGAAGGAGAACGACCCTCCAATGATGCCTACACCCAGCAAGAGGAGGCGCACCAGCAGCCCCCCCGAAGGCTGCAGTGTGGAGATTAGAGAGGCCAGCATGCCTACCCTCTCCTCCACTTTGATGGAGCAGGAGGTACACCGACTCACTCTGACTCACTCACTTAACTGACTGCTGTAAATAATTTAGCTAAAAGGTTTTTACCTCTGTGTGCCTGGCTCCCATTGAAGCCGTCGATTATTTTTAACGCCTTTATGAACGGTAGATCTCAGGGCCAAACAGGATTTTTTTTTTCCTTTTTTGACTACAAGCTTCCAAAAGGAGAAATAAACCAAAGAGCACTTTGATGCGAAATATGTTTGAGAAAACACTGCCAGTTAAAAAAATTTTCTCCCTACACTAGACAAAACACTTCACAACTCCACAACTTTATTAGTGCAAAAAAAAAAAAGACATCAGTGTATTTTCACTTAAACAAGCAGCTGTTTTTTATGTGCATTAAAGTTATATAAAAATGTAACAGTGCAAATTTCTTGCTGACAGTTTAACCGAAAGGCATTTCCAGCTGAAACTGGCCGACATATCCTCAGCATAACCATGTATAATATCCACAAAACTTAAAAAGAGGTTATACACACACAACACGGTAATATTATGTTGAAGCACAGTACGTATCACTCCGCGAGGCTCCTGCCTACGATAGCCGTTATGCTTCGACAATTCATCAAGCGGTGCGGCTTCGTAGCTTAGCAAAGTCGCACTAAAACATTTGACAGATTTTCGAGCGCCGTGTACATAAAATTGTTTCGAGGTCAGTAAACACAACCAGAATTCATACATAACGCACACGGGATTATAAGGGGCTCTGTCGATTTTCAGAAAAATCAAAGGATTGATTTTAAGTGTGCCGTATTTTCCAAAAAACACGGTAATAACGACGGCCCGCTAGCATGCTCTACCAAAAATAGTGCTTTGTTGTATATCTGACGGACGAACGCTAAACCAGTTCCACACCGCTGAAGTTGCAGCATTTTTACAAACCAATTCTGGTTCATCCGTTTTATTCAACTATCCGCTTTTGCTCTTCTCATTCTCTGCTATGCTTTTCCCGCCATGTGCGTATGTAAACAAAGGCACTGCGCATGCACGTTTTACCCATATTCTATCGTGAGATTTCATTTTCTTATCGTTGCCCAACATACCGGTATTACCGTGAACGGTATGATATGGCCCAGCCATAGCTGCAGTCACACAGATGACTGTACCACAAAACAAGATTAATGGGTTAGCGAGATATGTCAAGCTTAAAGTTAGTTTTCAGTGTCACCAAGACACAGACTTTGTTGTGGTACCCTTGATTTCCCACTGGGATTTCAGGTTTTGTAGAGCCAGCTAAAACAAGGAAAGTCTGAATATATCAAAGTTGCTTTATAGCACACCCCTCTGGTGATAACTGGGCAGATGAATTCGGTATACACTGGTCCATCTAACAGCCCAGCACTGTGCAGCTCATTTGGCTTTCTGAAGAAAACTGCACAACTAGCAGCCTTGCTATCAGTGGCTTGTTCTATTAACAGATGAAAGCAGGTTCTTAATGAGGTCAGTTGACAAAGTATGAAAGAGTCTGGAGGTACTGTGGTGAACATTACACTGACTACAACATCATCCAGCATGTACAGTTTGGCAGTGGGCCAGTGATGGTCTGTAACTGTTTAGAATGAAAGTTAAATCCTCAGGCTTTATGAGTCAGTCGCTACAGAACTCCAAACTTCATGTGGGAGGCCTTCAGATTGGCTCAAGAACAGTTCATAGAGAGCTTCATGGAATAAGTTTCCATGTCTGCATTGACCCAAGTGTAAAGTTTGGACGGGGGGGGAATCATCGTGTGGGGCTGTTTTTCAGGAGCTGAGCTCGGCAGCTTACTTCTAGTTAAACTCTTAATGCTTCAGCATACCAAGACATTTTGGATGATTTCATGCTGTGCGAACAGTTTGGGCGTGTCCTGTTCCTGTTCCAACTTGACTGTGCACCAGCACAATGACACAACATGGATAAGTGAGTTTGGTGTGGAAGAACTTGGCTGGCCTGCACAGAACCCAACCTTAACCCAACAGAACACCTTGGGGTGAATTAGAGCTGAGACTGTGAGCCAGACCTTCAGTGTTTGACGTGCTTCTGGAAGAATGGTCAAAATTCCCATAAACACACTCATAAACCTTGTGAAACGCCTTCACAGAAGAGTCGAAGCTGTTATAGCTGCAAAAGGTTGACCAACATCAAATTAAGTCGTATGGATTAGGAATGGGATGTTACTGAAGTTAATATGCATATCAAGGCAGACTAGTGAATGCTTTTGGCAATATAGTATGTGTCAGTATTTCAGCTTAAATATTTTGATCTGATGTGTTGATGGTTGTTGTCAAGCTAGGAAACAGAAAATAAGCCCAGTTTTTAGAAATGTTACTATTCTGTTGTTCGGAGTCCTTTTCACACTCGTGTCCTCTTGTTTGTGCTTTCATATAAGGTAGAACATTCTCGGTTATGCCTTCTGATCTTTTCCAAGTGATTTTTGGGGCTATTCATGATAACTGAGCAATTCCTGCTCTCATCAGAAGTGTCTGCAAAAAAAGATATTTAAAGGATGCCTGCTGTGAACTGATTAGATGAAATGATTATGGTTGTTCTGTGCTCCAGTGTCCTTCTGGATTTTATGTACAAAAAATTATGCTAGTCTTGGCTAAAATGCAAATATCTGTTCTCTGTGTTCTGTCCTTGTCCTTGAACTACAGAATGAAAGCTCTCATGTGTGCTCTCTTAATAGGATGAGGTCTTTGAACTCCAAAGCCTCAGCCGACCACCTCCTGATGATCCTGCAGCCGTTTCGCCACCGCAGCGTTCCTCCCCCTTCCGCATCCCCTCACTCCCTTTGTTGCCGGAGATGAAGCCCACAGGTGAGCACATGTCGCTCTCTGTGGCCTTGTTAGAGTAACTGACCTTTTATCTTGGTTTAGCCTTTGAGGCTCGATGCACAGTGGCTTGCTCCAGTGTAGCCAAAGGTTCCGCTTGGCTGAATTGGTGCATATTCAGCGAAGAAGTCGATGTTCGTTTGAGTTGCCGTAGTGAAGAACATCATGCATGTATTTAGCAATAAGCAGTTTAGAGCGTTGGTGAATTAATTTTTTAAAAAAAGAGAAAAAAAAGGCCAATATGGTCTGATATAAGGCTGCCACGATTAGTCGATTAAAATCGTCGACGCGTCGTTTGAAGCTTTGTAAGATCCCAAATGACGCAGGAATAAGTAGCAGGATTTAAGAGTGTAATAACGGACTGAAACAGAAGATGGCAGCACTGCATGTACAAGGATGCCAACTGCCGTTAAACCCCGAAGAAGAAGAAGCTGTGTCCCAGAATTCATAGCGCAGCCCAGCTCAGTTTCCAACAATGGCGGCAGCTAGTTAGTTTTAATATTACTCTTATTATTCTTTCTGGGTCACAAAATAAATGTTTAACATATTTTCAGGCAAGAATGTAGCTGTGTAAACCTCAAATATCTGCTCAGTTTATCAGGACACCACATATTTTCAAAAGCGCTCCGACGTTTTCGGAGACGTCTGTTACCCACTAGCTCGATATCTAGCCGGGGTTTAACGCTCACTAGAGCCGGTGAGAACACCGGACTCCCGGCAAATCGTTTTCAAACCCACCGCCGTCTTTCGCTACTCAGGTTAAGCATGATATATAAGTCACTTAGATAACTTCAAAATGTTATTGTTTGGCTTTTTTAGTATTTTATTTGTTCCTGAGTAAATCGGTTTGGCTGAGAAATAAAGTTATAGTTTTTACACAGCTGAATAAACGTCAAGCAGACAGCTGTGTGAGATGCTCGAGAATATACTCCGGTGTCCTGTTATATTTTAGATAGCAGACGGCTGAGTTTATTAAACTTCACTGAAACAACCTGCATATTTCATTAAAATGTAATAAACTATCATCTTGTCTTTATTTTTAGTTAGCACATACCGTAAAAACACTTCAAGCTAGAGCTGGGCGATATAAGATTTTTTTCATATCACGATATGGTTTTTTTTTTTTCATTTCAGGCGATAACGATATCTATCACGATATAAGCCAAATAACTATATTTGTAAGATTTAAATGTGCCGTTGCTCACAAGTAAAATGTGAAATAATCAGCAGCTTGTTTTTATTTAAATATTTATTTCCCATAATAAGTTCAACAGGGTAGATGTACTTAAGGAACATGAGACTTTTTCAGATAAATAAAGGCAAATATTGCAAACTACACAAAAGGCAGCCGCTAAAGCGTTTAAGTTTCAAAATAGAACAAACGAAACAGACTAAATTGTCAATTCCACTTAGAAACAAAATATTAATTCTAAAAATAAATCTTAGTTTGTTTTACAGAAGAACAGACAAAACTGACTAACTTTTGTCAATATCAAATAAACTGAGAACTAAAAGGAAATTCTCAATCTCTCCTTGTTGTATAGCTTAGCTTTTCAAACAGTTTTAACAGTTACTTTAGTCTGACAAAAGCCGAATGACGAATTAGCGCTTCCAGTCAGAGACTGAGGCTACGTCCACACGTACACGGGTGTTTTTGAAAACTGAGATTTTCCGTTTTCGTTTTAAAAAATAATCCCGTCCACACATAAAGGGAGAAATGAAGGAAAACGCTGCTATGAACATGCCAAAGCAGATGGTGGAGCTATATTCCTAACCGTGCAGAAATGTTGGCCAATCAGAAGTCTAGAAGCCTCGGTGGGAAAAAGTAAACAAAGCTGGGGCATAGAAGCAGAACCGAGTCATATGTGTGGAGGGACAGTAACTGTGTGTATATGTAAGCATTTAAACACTGCAGAGAGTAGAATTGACAGTAACAGTATTGTAGAAATTCATTTCACCGAAACAATAACGTGGCGCACAGTGTGACGTCAAACAAATGCGCACACCTTGGACGCTGCGTTTTCTCAGTTTTTCTAGTCCACACGTAAATGCAAAAACGAAGTTTTCAAAAATATCCACCCTGGCCGGAGTTTTTAAAAATCTTTGTTTTCAGTGACCAAAAACGCCGTTTACGTGTGGACGAAAGGTGCAAACGCATAGAAAAATCAGCGTTTTCAAAAATACCCGGGTACGTGTGGACGTAGCGCATGCACCAGTTTATTGTATTTCCAGACTTGCTTTCGGCACATTTACAGTGCACGCTACGCTGTTTTTTGTCAGACTTGAAATAGCCGAAATACCTTCACACTACGGAACTTCTATGGCTCTTCCGTTCGACAATCTCTCCGGCGTTGGAACCATCATCTGTTTTCTCTTCGGTAACCTTCGGTCACGCTCGGTTGATTTTTCTAGTCGGCACACTCATTTCCTCCATTACCCGCTGGCTGCTTCCCAAACAAACACACGTGCGGCTTGGCACTTGTGCTGTACGTAACAAGTCACGCGACGTGACGCTGCGGCTGTGATTGGTTCGGCTCTGCGCTACTTAATTTGGATTGGCTGTTCTTTTTTTTTTTTCTTTTTTTTTTAAAGAGGACTAGCGGCAAGGTCTATCGCGATAGCTTAATTTTTCTATCGAGGAAAAGTTATATCGCGATACATATCGTTATCGTTCTATCGCCCAGCTCTACTTCAAGCTGTAAGCTAATGATAGTTATATAAGAGCAGATGCTGCTGGTGCAATAAGCTGTACGTTTTACGTCCAATAGATGCACGTTCTGATTAGTCGACTATCAAAATAATCGTTTGTGGCAGCCCTAGTCTGATAACAGTTGTGTGATGTGTCTTGCTGCACCAAACACCCACTTCTATTTGTAAATACCAGATCAGAATGTACTGATTCCAAATACACAACTTTAAAAAAATGTTTTCTCATTTTGTCATCATGCACATCTTTTTTTTTTTTTTTTTTTTTTTTTTTTCCTTCTTCTTCTTCTTCTTCTTCTTCTTCTTCTTCTTCTTCTTCTTCTTCTTCTTCTTCTTCTTTAAACAGTAACTTCGACAGTCTTATACCGACACTGGCTACGTACACGCACGCACGTCTGGTTTGCTATCCTTGTGGGGACATCCCATTGACATAATGCTTTCCCTACCTGCTTAGCCTAACCCTAACATCAAAAATGAATGCCTAACCCTTACCCTAAACCTAACAATAACCTAATTGTAACTCTGACACGAAGACCTGGATTTTGGTGGATTGGATTGTCATGTTGATAAACAAATTTTCAGCCCTACAAATATACAAACTATGCCGGTCTGACTTTTTTCCTCTATCAAAAACCTTAATTCAGTGTTTATTCACGTTTCAGATGATTAGACAAAACAAGGCTAATCTATAATATCTCAAAGTCTCTCTTGGTGTTTATTACACAATGACTCCTGGAGAAAAGAAAGTACATTTTTGTGCATTGTATGGATTTTCTATCTTGCAGGAGAGGAAGAGTCCAACGGGACACCCACAACGATGACAAAGAAGAAGAAACGTGTGCGTTTTGGAGGTCCCCTCTCTCCTGAGTTTTTCGATAAGAACCTGCCTCCGAGCACCCCGTTACAAAAGGGAGGCACACCGGCCCGACCACAAACTCCTGGTGGGAGCTTACACCTTCGTTCAGTGCTGAAGACACCGCAGAGTGAATCCAAGACACCCGAATGTCGGCCCGACTTCAGCAGCCCGACTGCGTTTGGTGCTTCTCCTACACTCACAATGCCTTGCAAGTCCAGAATGCACTCTGAGGGAGACGAAGAGGAGGGAAAGGTAGATGAGATTAAACTGTGTTGCCAGTATGATGATTACACTTTACATGTAATAAAATCTTAGTTACAAAACATTAACATTTTCCAATGACATCAGCTACAAACAGGCTTTCCACAAGATAATTTGTTCGTCTGTTTGTAACCGCCCTGTTATCTATTATTGTTACATCCTGTGAGGACGTGGGAGTGTGTGGGCGTGGTGTTGTCCTCTCCTCCTCCTTCTTTCTTGTCCCTCCCCTTGTCTCTCTCTACCCCACCTGCTGCTCATCTGCCCTCGTTTACCACCAATTACCTTCCAGAGGTGAAATAAGCTGGAGGAGAGCAGTGTGGGTGTGAGTGAGTGACCGACCGACCCACCCACCCACCGTGCGTGGCTTGTTGCGAGTAACTCAACTGGGCAGTGGTTTTGCTTAAGTGACGGCGGCCTCCATTTCTTGGTTTGGCCTGCCTGGTTATTGCTAATAGCAGCGTTGCTGTCTTTTTCTGTTGAAGCCTTATAGTTGTTTTCTTAGTTGAAGCGGTCACCATCTCTTTGGGTTGGCCTGTCTGATTTATCATTAAAGCAGCGTTGCTGTCTCCTTCTTTTGTTACTGCTTATATGATTATTGGGTTAATTAATTATAATAGATTTATTTTGTGTTAAACACCTCTGCCTGGTGTCCTTTTCATTTCAACCCGGATCCAACTGTTACTGTCCCCCACCCTCTTCGCCTTGCTTTCATGTGGGGGCGTAACAATTATTGTCTGCTACCTGCTGCTGTTAGCTCTTGTCTGTTCTCTGCAAGGCTCAGGATATGACCCACGATCTGGTCTTGATTATAAATATTAGTCATCAGTAAATAATACTGCTTTTCTATTTTCTGGTCCTAGATTGTTTTCCCTTCGGTGGAGGAGATTGGCTCTGCTGTGGCGAGTGATACAGGTTGATTACAGTTTATTGACCCTGAGAGAGATGGCTTATTGTCTCCAGTGGAATGCAATTCAGCTCTGATACGATAACAGCTTTCTTTCATTTGTTTCATTTTCAGAATGGGCGTGGGATGCCCAGCCATTGAATTTAAACAGTGCCTTCTACGAGGAGTCTCTCTCTCAGCTTCTGACAGGTAAACAGCTGTCATAGCTTTTTTCTTTTAATTGTCACTTAGCTTCCTGTCCTCATCGATCTACTTCTGTAACCTCTATTTCTCCAGCAAATCTGAGTACACCAGCGTAAAAGACCTTGTTGTGTGGAGCTGAATCACGTCAGGATTTTTATTTTTACATCATATTAAGAAATTAAGCCGCCTTCTGCCTCTCTAATTATAAAAGAAAGATTAAAACAATCAGAGAAGTCAGAATGAGAGGCATCCTTAAACCTCCTCCTGTTGGTTTAAAAGCTGCACAGTTCCTTTTGTCAGTTGGACTGTATTAATTTGTGTGAATCATTTTTCCACGCTAATCAGCCGAGTTGTTATAATCAGTTATTGCTATAATCTCAAACAGCTGTAATACTGTAGGTTTTCCCCCAGAGTCTGACACCAACCCCAGCACAACCTCCCAGATGGATGACCAGTCTGAGCCTGACTCCCTGCCAGAGAAGGAGAAGCAACCAGACGCTGGAGTTGGAGGTCCAACTGCAGCCCGATCCAGCAACAGAAGGAGAAAGGTCTGCCACATTTAAGATTTTTTTTTTCCTTCAAATTCTAGGATACATCTCTGTGAGCTCATGGGAATGTTAAACAAAATACTCTACCAAAATAATTTATTACCATCCTCTAGAGAATTTTATTCTGTGCAATTTCCTCTTGCAGTCAGCACCAAAACAAGGACTTGGAAGCGAACCTCAAGCTTGCTCCAGCAGCCGAAAGAGGAAGGTATGCTGTTCCCATAAACTGCATGATTCACGTGTACAAATGTCCATTTAGAAGCAAAGATGGCCTTTTTTTTCTTTTCTTAATCATTTGGAGGTCATAACATGTTCCAATCTAATCTACTGTTTAATTCTGCTGGATGTGAGCTTAATCACATTTAAGGACTTGGTGAGTGTGTGAGTGAGTGTGTGAGTGAGAGAGAGTCAGTCTATATAATATATCCTGGGGTAAACGTTTCTGTTCCCCCAGCTGCCAGAAGAGAGTGAACCTGTGAAGAGGTCGGCACGGTCTGCTGCCAAGTTGGCCTCTGGGAAGATGAAGGTGAGTTGGATGAGTGTGCTTGTTTGATTTCTCCTTCCATCACTTCACTGAGGGCTTTGCAGAATTGTCTTTTTACAAGCTGTCATGTAGAAGATGGCTACACAATCTGACTATGACTTAAGGTCATAGTGAGTATGTATTCATGTTAATATGGCCCATATAGAGCTGCAAATAGCACATCTGTGATATCATGTATAGTGGTAATGCTGATCCTTATTCATAAAGTTGTGCATGAGTGGAGAGTCAACACTGCTGTCACAGATAATTACACAAAGAAGTTTGATGAGACAAAGTGAGATTGTTTGTGCTTTATATCGTAGTGGTGAGGTGTATATTGTGGCACAGAACCAGAGGAGACGTTACGGTTTGATCTGACTATGCAAATTTCCACACCATGAAGTATTTAGTATTTAGTATTTATTTATTTATTGTCATTGTCAAGAACAATGAAATTGCGTTTGGGGCTTCCATACAACCCAAAAAAAAAAGAAGAAAATAATAAATACCCCTTAAAACCCAAGTGTACATATTTAACCCAGTGTGACTCCAATGCAATAAGACAATCCTTAGCAATAATGTTCGTAGAAATTCAGACAAAGACCTGAGAAACATGACAAAATACAACAATGCAACCCATTCAATATTATTGTACTGTGAGATATGATATCAGATATGATAGTTATCTATTTAAGAAAGAGGGGGGGGGGCAGGAGGGGGAAGAGAATAAAGATATGATGCACCAATGCAGACCAGTTCATTGCTATTAAGAAGTTGGATATGGTTATTGTCCGTGAGAGGGGGGCAGAGAGTTCAGGAGCCTCACAGCCTGTGGATACAGGCTGTTGGCCAGTCTGGATGTTCTGGCCTGTATAGACCTGTACCTTCTCCCTGAGGGCAGCAGATGGAAAAGGTGGCGCGCAGGGTGATGTTGGTCCCGCAGGATACTGTGCACCCTCCTCAGACAGCGAGTGGGGAAGATATTACTGATCTCTGGCAGACTTGTTCCAATAATTCTGCCAGCTTCTTTCACCACCCGCTGGAGTGCTTGCTGATCGGCCTTGGTGCAGCTGGGGAACCACACTAGAAATCCATACGTCAGAACGCTGCTGATGGCACAGTTGTAGAAGTTCAACATCAGAGATCTGGGAATGTGTGCGCTCCGCAGTCTCCTCAGGTAGTAGAGGCGCTGTCGGGCCTTCCGTACAACTGAGGTGATATGGTTGCCCCAGGACAGGTCCTCGGTCACAGTTACCCCCAAGAATTTAAAACTGCTCACCCTCTCCACCGCCTCACTGCCAATGAAGAGAGGCAGATGGTTGTTATGACCCCTTTAATAATGGGTTCTACAAGGACCTGTTATAGCATATTGTTAGGTTTGGATTTTAAAGCTGGCAGCAAAGCAACTTACACAGGGTGAAATGTTTCTGCTGATTAATAGAAGTGGAATACCATGAAACCATATGGATCCATTTATGTAGTATTTGGCTACACACAGTGAAGGGTTTTGCTTATGCAGCCCACACGGACATACATGTACAGTGTATACTGGTGGGAATGACACTCCATAGGTCAAATCTGGATTGGTGTAAAGGTTTGCATGAACAACACTTTTTATGTTATGCCATCCTCCAGTTACCTCGGGAGTGGGATGTTAGAATTCCAAGTTGGTGTGTACCAATAGGAAAATTGGAAAAGCATGAAAAAAAGGAATTCATCTATATCAAGCAATACAGCATAATACTTAATGTAAGAACAACGCTGAGGACATTCATGGATAGACTCTTATCCATGAATCCAAGATACTGCCGCCCTTTTGGATCGTTAACTCTGGGTTTTTGGGATTGTTCCGACTTCCAGATCAGGACATTCAAATTGGGGCAGCGTTCCAGATGAAAATTCTGTCTAGGACCTTTGTGTGATATGTCATCCTAATCCTGTATTGTTAGCATCGGTAAACTGATAAGCTTTTATCACTTTTTCAGCATCCGGGTTCCTTAACTGTTACATTAAGATTAATGTTATTGGGTTTATATTCTTATTTCACTATTGTACTGAGAACCTACTGAACCATGACCTCGCATCTGAGATAGGGCTGGGTGATATATCGATATATTTTTATACGAGATAAGATGTGACAATATCCTTAATATCGATATAGTATATGTTACGTTATAATTATACTTGTGGAGCCACAAGTTTGCCTCTCTTTTGTCCACTTTTGTCTCTACGCAACATTACTCCGCCTCGCCTCTCTCCTTCACTGAACACAACTCCTCCTCCCCCATCGCTTCACCTGCAGGCAGCGACAAAATGGACGCGGCAAATCTCTGCTAACGAGTTACTGCGCATCGCCCCGTGCGTGAGGCTGGACGGTGTCAACGAGCTAACCAAGCTAATGACCTAACCACTCTGGGCTGCACGGCCTAAAATTCTTTTATTTTCTCAAAAGTTGACAGCGCGCCTTATGTATGAATTTTGGTTGTGCTTGATGACCGCGAACCGATTTTAGTACGACTTTGCTAAGCTACGGAGCTGCACCGCTTGATGGATTGTCGGAGCATTACGGCTACCGAGGAGCCTCGCGGAGTGATACGTACTGTGCTTCAACGTAATATTACCGTATTGTGTGTATAAGGACCATAAATGGCACCTGTTCAGAGTCATGGTTACGAAGCGGATTTCAAACTCCAGGCTGTCAGTCACGCAGTAAAACTCGGGAACAGAGCAGCTGTGAAATCTGTCTCTTTGTTATTATGCTCAGCGTCTTTGTTTACATTTTGACTGCACAATTGTGAGCTTTTTGTTATACACAAAAACAACATTGTTTTAGTTTATTTATGGAGCATAATTTATTTTTGAGTAATTTTTTTTCATGTACATCTATGCTGTATGTTAATAAAAGTGCCTGTGTGACATCTGGGAAACAGCTTTAACTAAGAACTCTTTTTGTTCTTACTTTATGGCTTAAAAAAATATCGAGATATACAGCGGGGAAAATAAGTATTTGACACATCAGCATTTTTATCAGTAAGGGGATTTCCAAGTGGACCATTGACACAACATTTCCACCAGATGTTGCCATCAAGCCAAATATTGACGTCATACAAACAAATCAGAACATATAAGTATACAAGTTAAACCACAATAAATAAAGTGAAATGACACAGGGAATAAGTATTGAATACATGGAGATAACAAGGGGCAAAATGACATAGAAAGCCAGGAGATCACCTGAAATCTGTCAGTATTGATAGAGAAATCCTGTCCCCTATCAGTACTAATTGATATCAGCTGCTTTAGTCCTAATTGATGGCCTATAAAGGCTCCTCATTACCCAGAAGGCACACAGGAAAGACTTCATGATGGGTAAAAGCAAAGAACTCTCTCAAGATCTTCGTAATCTTATCGTTGAAAAGCATTTTGATGGGAATGGTTATAGGTGCATTTCCAGAATGCTGAATGTTCCTGTGAGCACTGTGGGGGCCATTATCCGGAAATGGAAAGTGCATCAGTTCACCATAAACCTGCCACGATCAGGTGCTCCACGCAAGATCCCTGTCCGAGGAGTCCAAAGAATAATCAGGAGGGTTCTCCAAGAGCCAAGAACCACTCGGACAGAACTTCAGGAAGACCTTGCATCAGCAGGTACTGTTGTTTCAAAGAAAACTATAAGCAATGCACTGAACCGCCATGGCATCCATGCACGCTCACCACGCAAGACTCCATTGCTGAACAAAAAGCATGTCAAGGCTCGGTTAAAATTTGCGCAACAGCATTTGGAGAAGCCTGTGGATTATTGGACGACTATAGTATGGTCAGATGAAAGCAAAATTGAACTTTTTGGCAGTCATTCTACACACCATGTTTGGAGAAGAAATGGCACTGCTCACCACCCCAAGAACACCATACCAACAGTCAAGTTTGGGGGTGGAAGCATCATGGTTTGGGGCTGCTTTTCAGCAAGGGGTACTGGCAGACTTCATATTATTGAAGGCAGGATGAATGGAGAGATGTACCGGGACATTCTGGATAAAAATCTGCTGCCATCTACCAGGAAGCTAAAAATGAAAAGAGGGTGGACATTTCAGCAAGACAATGATCCCAAACACAAGGCCAAGGAAACAATGAAGTGGTTTCAAAGAAAGAAAATCAAGTTGCTTGAATGGCCCAGTCAATCACCTGACCTAAATCCCATAGAAAATCTATGGAGAGAACTGAAGATTAAAGTTCATAAAAGAGGCCCAAGGAACCTTCAAGATTTAAAGACCGTTTGTGTGGAAGAATGGGCCAGAATCACTCCTGAGCAATGCAGACGACTGGTCTATCCATACAAGAGGCGTCTAGAAGCTGTAATCACCAACAAAGGCTTTTCTACAAAGTATTGAATAAAGTGTGTTCAATACTTATTCCCTGTGTCATTTCACTTTATTTATTATGGTTAACTTGTATACTTATATGTTCTGATTTGATTGTATGACTTCAATATTTGGCTTGATGGCAACATCTGGTGGAAATGTTGTGTCAATAGTCCACTTGGAAATCCCCTTACTGATAAAAATGCTGATGTGTCAAATACTTATTTTTCCCGCTGTATATCTTATATCGCCATCCAGCTAAAAATTATAGAGATATGAATTTTGGGTCATCGCCCAGCCCTAATCTGAGATATGTATCAAGCGTGACTAGGGCTGCTCAATTAATCGAATTTTAATCACGATTACGATCTGGGCTTTCAACGATCATTAAAAATGACTGAGCAGATTATTAGCCCCTCCCTCGTGCTTTACTCTCGCGCTGCTCCGTGTGGCAAATCCAGCACACCTCTCTGCATTTCGAACACGTTTCACAACAATTAAGAGCAGCCAGTGTTGCCAACTTAGCGACTTTGTCGCTATATTTAGCGAGTTTTCAGACCCCCTTAGCGACTTTTTTTCTAAAAAGCGACTAGCGACAAATCTGGCGACTTTTTCTGGTATTATTGGAGACTTATTTATGACGACTTTTTGACGTGAAAACGCGTATCGCTCTCTCAACAAGCAGCGGGTGCTGCCGTGGGCACCTCACCCGTGCCAAAGCTCTCCCAGGCGGAGGATAGTCCTCCCCCGCTGTTATCAGGGCAGGAGATGTTCACACCTATGCGTCCAAAGGGCAAATGAATCGCGCATGAGTGAAGCCGCTGCTCCCGCACTGACTGTAACGCAGTCAGTTCTTCTTTTACTGTTATGCTGTTTTGTGGATCACAAGGTTTAAAACTACTTATAAACAAACACTCTCACACACAAAGTAACTCCACCAGAGCGCCAATTTCGGGTCACTTTTGCCAGTCCAGGCCCGGATATAAAGGAGCAGGGTTGGAATTGTGACATTAAAAAACAATAATTGCTAAAAGAAATTTAATTTGTAGTTCTAAATAAATTCTAACTGCATTTAGGACGTTTTTTACTCACTTTATGTCTCTTCCACGATGTTATTTCTCTCTCCAACAACGTAGGTTACAATTACATTAGCATGACCAATTATACAAATTAGGCGGTGACGTCATTTGGCGACTTCTAGCGACTTTTAGGACAGCCAATAGCGATTTTCCTTACTGAGGAGTTGGCAACACGGAGAGCAGCGGTCCCCAACCTTTTTTGCGCCACGGACCGGTTTATGCCCGACAATATTTTCATGGGCCGGCCTTTAAGGTGTCGCGGATAAATACAACAAAATAAAACTAGTACCAGTACCGGAAAAAAGAAAATTTATTCATAACACGTGAAAAGACCAAGGAAAACTGAGTAAACGATAACAAAATAACGCTGAAAACCGATAAAAACCCTGAAAACTATACATTTCACACCTGAGCCTCAACTCTCGCGGCCCAGTACCAAACGACTCACGGACCGGTACCGGTCCGAGGCCCGGGGGTTGGGGACCGCTGATTAAGAGGACCCGAGGGAAGCTCGGAAAGCTAAGCAGAAGTTATTTGGAGAGGAGAGTGACTGCTGTTGGTTGAAAAGAGAGGTAAAAAAAACTTCAGTGGTGTGGAAACATTATGGGTTCGCGGAGTCAGACGTGGATCAAGTAGACATAGTGTGTAAACTTTGCTACAGTGTCGTAGCTGCACCACAGAGCAACACTGCAACGTTCACTAAACAGATGTTTACATTTTTCATTTATTTTTTATATTGCAAACATTTGCACTGTTATCAGTATTTGCACACTATTTTATGACAATCTTTAAAGTCATTATTCAATACATTGTTATTGTTAAATAAATATCGTCAAATAATCGAGATCTCAATTTCAGTGAAAATAATCGTGATTATTATTTTTGCCATAATCGAGCAGCCCTAAGCGTGACTTTTGTGTACTGTTGGGGATAGACCAGATGAATAGACAGATCACAACCTTTTTAGTCTTTCAATCATAGAAAAATTTGGAGATGATCTGTGTTTTTGTTGTCAAGAGATCCTGTTTTAAAACAAACAAAAAAACAACACAATAGTTGATCCATCCAGTTTTTTTTTTTTTATCCACTCAACTGTAAAACGATGGTGAGTGTACTGTCGTCACCCTGCCGGGCGGGCAGGCAGGCAGCATAGACACGCAAATTTGTTAATGCAATAACTTAAGAATGAGGCAACATAGAAGTTTCACATTTGGGACAGGTTTGATTCCTGGTAACCTCAAGGTTAGAGCTTTCTGAAAATCATGTGAATGCGATAACTGAAATGAGGCAACATACAATTTTGAAATTGGTACTATTGACTAGTTTCACACTTAGTCAATAGTACTAGGAGGCTGAGGGGTAACACTGCCAGCCACCGGTAATTTCTGGCATGTCTGTACACAGCAGACCCAAACTAATTTCCACGATTATTAAATACCTACCTCATTAAACAGCTCACAAACATATACATCACTACCTTTTTCTTTTTTTTTCTTTTTTTAATTCAAGGAAATGTGATGGTATTTACAACATCCATGTATTCACAGTGAGTAGGGTAGGAAGTCACAATAGGGCAGAAGGAAAAGGAAACAAAGCACAGAATAAGATAAAACATTGACAAAACCACTGTAATCATGTGTTTGCCGACTGGACACGTACTGCAGTTGACTATGTGGAAGCATTTGTGTGACAGTGATTTATTTTTAAACATACATGCTCTTACTAGACTTTTTCCCCAACACACTATGATCACCTAACATCCACATGTCACTTTTCTATTTTCTTTTCCCTATTCTTCCCATTTTCAGTACTTTAGTTGAATGTGCATTACATTTTCATGTGTCAACACTTCACTAGTGCAAAGCATAAAAAAGGTAGGATAAGTGAAATGGGTTTAGCCCAGGGCAGGTCAAGCACACAGGGTCCTGATAGCTGTCTAGACTGAAGCTCACATTACTGCAGTCCACTTACTGAGTGTGCAGTGCCCAGCTCATGTCCACGGGATCCATCATTTCCACACTTCCTGTTCATCGTCTGTGTAACGGGTCTAGTATTCTGGCAGCATCGTGTCAGATCGGATGCTTGAAGTAAAATATCTGTGTTTGGTTTAAACCAGCCGGTGGAACTAAAATGAGGACAGATTAAGCAACTCAATGTCTTCTTTCTCACCTCGCATGTTTTCACAAACATATCCCAAAGAAAGTTGGCAAACAAGCCATCATGTTGTTTTCAGTTTGAAAGCCCACGTGAGGCGTTCGCCCAGTCAGATGCAGCCCAGTGTTTACACGGTTATGAGAGAGAGAGCTGCTGTCGAACACTGAATGGCTGCAAAGTGTCCAGTCCTGGGAAGCAGGGAGAACCCTCACAGGCAAAATAAAAAATTTCCCCCTTAGACACAAACTGTAGCCGTACTTTAGGTTTGTTTTTTTTCTTCATAGATTAATGCTCCCAGTCAGGACTGTATTTAAAGCTCTGTGTTCAGATCTGTCAAACAACTTCTTCAGTTACACTCTCAGGCTGTGCGATATGATGAAATATATCGGATGACAGAATTAGAACATCTATCGTTTCATATTATACGCTATTTGTCTCGTGGTGTCGCAAAATACAGTTTATTTTTTTCATTGTTTCGATGGTCACAATGTGGATGCAGCCACGAAGAATACCAGCATGGCCAGTGAAGATTATACAGAACCAGTTAGCACCAAACAGAGGGACCTGGTTAATTATGAAAGGTCTGACAAGGACCAGAAAAATGTATCATGCAAATTATGCTCAAACCGGTTCCCACCACAGACTCAAACACACACAAACCTCGTCTACCACCTACGCAAGAATCACGTGAAAGAGTATGGAGAGAGTTTACGGATGAGAAGCAAAAAAGAGCCGTCAGGTGCTCAAAATAAAACTTAGACTCAAATGTTAGAACGGGCTTTTCTCCGCAGCACGCCGTGTAATGAATACAAAGAAAAGGGCAGCTGTTATAACTTATATCTAAAAATATATAGCTTCATGCATTGGTCAAAACACTCGACTCCAGGTACACGACGCCCAGCTGAAAACACTTCACACAAGTTTAGTTGCCTGAGATTCACAGAATTTACACACATTGCACTTTTTTGTGATATATATCGTTATCGGGATGTGAGATTTTGGTCATATCGCGCAGCCCTATTACACTCCATGAAATGCAGACAGCTGATGAAAATGAAAGTGCTGTCTGACTACAAGACACACTGATGAGCACAAAGTGTCACCGAAGCAGAATCGTAAGAATCGGAGGATGAAGCAGATTATTACTCCTGCAGGGATTCAGTTTTCCATCTTAAAGGTTTTATATCCATAACACACATTTGCCCAAGAGCATGAGTGAACATTCTCCAGCAGTTTCTTTAACTTTGAGCTAATTGATAAAATATTTTCAGCTTTTTTCAATTTTATGTTTGTGTTTATAAAATATGTTTGTGCATTAGATAATCATTGTATTATTAATGAAATGTGCAAGATCGAAACACTCTGCATACCATATCAGAGGTGGATACTTGCCAGCTTTAACGCTTCTGCAGGCTTGTCAATGCAGAAATTTCTAACACTGCAGTTTGTTGGTCCCCAGATGACCTCCAGCACAACGCGTCGATGGAACAAGGACGTAGACCGCTCGCTGTACGGCTCACGTGAATATGCCTCCAAGAACCCCGCCCTGAGTCCCATCACCGAGAGGCTGTCCTTCATCAGTCAGTCTCCAACAGCACAGGAGACTCCTTCAATCAGCTGTAAGGGTAAAAAAAAGGAAAAGAAAGTTGCCAGTGTGTGATTTAACCTGTGGTTGGAGACGGTATCAATGTCTGGATGTCAAACTTTATTTTAGTTCCTAAAAAATGAGAACCTTTGGATTCAGGGGAAACCAGTGGAAACATTTTTTTCCTGAGATTTTTCTTTTGTCCTCATTTTTCTTCACAGCTCCAGATCAGGAAACCCAGCTGAATCCTGAGGTAACTAATGAAACTCAAGTGATACACGACCTCGCTGTGACAAATGCCTCAGAAACCACTGTAGAAGTTTCTGTCACATCGCCCAGCTTGAGTGAAAAAAGTGCCGGGCAGGACAGCAGGCTGTTGGGGGTGAGGGTCAGAGGAAGACGACTGAAGAAAAGGAAGGTCAGTGTCGCTGACAGTGACCTGACCAGAGGAGAGACAGAGCAGCAGCTCTATGAAGAGCAAACCACTACAAGCCTTGAGCTATCAACGAGAACCCCTTCTGTACATGAAGAGAGACAAGAAGACACTGTTGAACTTTGTGCCCAGACCTCTACAGATACACCCTGCACAGAGTCAGAATATCCCGTGAGTGCACATGTACCTACTTTAGACTGCCTGAACAGCACAGAGCCAGCACACGGCAGGAGGAGCTCTGTAAGCAGCTCAGTGACAGCGGAGCAGGAGAACTATGTAAAGAAGCACCAAACCAGCTGTGAAGAGGAGGAGGAAAGACAGGGAGACCGAGCAGCAAGCTCACAGGAAAACATCCAGTCAAGCTCTGATAGCCAGGAAGAGGGGGAAACGGCTCATGTGGACCTTGCTCCCTGGCAAGCTGACTTTAATTTTGAGGATGTGTTTAAACCAGTTTGCACTAGAGGGCAGCGCTCAGTGCGGCGCAGCCTGAGAAACCAGAGCAACGCTGAGAACAGCAGCAGTGCAGGACTCACCTGGCTGCCTCGTACCTCTCCCGAGTCCAGCAAAGAGACCCGCAGGAGGACCCGGGGCCGTCGGCTCAGTGCTGCTCTGCCCAGCCAACCGTCACTCCCTGAGGAGGCAGGAGATGCCTCCTGAGATCATTTACCTAACTTAATGAACTGAGATTACACTTAGCTAAAACATTGATTTTTTTTTTTTTTCTTTTGTTTCTTTCTCTGTGAATTATTAGAGATGACCAGCAATTTGTGAGTGGTTTCCCTCCAGTAACTAAGCTAGTCAATATGCTGAGAGCTCAATCATCTCTGCTGACCACCTAATCAATATCGTGGCACTCGGCTGGTAATCACAGTGCATCTTCAGTCTGCCTCTACAAAGTCACTGGATCAGGAAATGAAGTCAATATCTGCTCCTGAGGCTGGACGAAGATGGCTGTGTCGCATTCACCAAATGTGTCAGCCAAAGGCAGGCGGGCTTTACACAGAGAACTTAAATGAATGTGCTCAAGTAATTCTGCTTAATTGTGATTGGTGGTTGTTGTTGTTGTTTGTTTTTTAATAATCTAAACAGTTGTGGTTATTGAAAAGCAGATGCTTGTAAGGTACAGTTTGAACCTTACAAGCATCTGCTTCTAACTAAATATATTGCCTCCATGTAAAGATGGCACATTAGAACAAACTGTGTTCATTTAAAAGGATGCTTTAGATTCATTTAGAGCAAATTAATCCAGATAATAAAGCAGCCGCTTGTCTCCACAAACGTGACGTTCCAGCTGTGTGTGGTCACTCGAGTTCAAGTGCAGCAGCTTTCCCTTTAGCATAAACCGTCCTGTTCTGTATTTTAAACATGGCCAAATGCCTGAAAGTAAATTGACCTCTAACCTCCACCCAAGTTCCAGCGGTTATTGATTTTTAAAATCTGTTGCTCAGTACCGGCTCCATCCATCTGTCACAGAGGGCAGTAACAAATTGAGTTTCAGATTCAGTTCACATAGGAAAATTGGCTCGCAGAATGATGCATGACTGTAATCTATCAATCACTGAGTAATTGACTGCCTCCTTTTACATCAAGTCAGTCACTTGGCTGAAGGACGACAGAGGTTTTTGGCCCCACTAGTGATCTGCCAAGGCCTTTTTCTGCTCTCTATTCCCACCGGAAGACAGATGGACAAAATCATAAACCCACTAATGTGATGTTGTGTGGCTGCAGTGGGGCCACACTGCCATCTGGTGGCACTCTTGCAGAATTGCTGCTTATTGATGTGCCGCTCCTGGGAGGGTGCGTCAGGAAATGATGCTACTGTCAAGAGTGGGAATAATATAAATGTGTGGAAGTTCAACTTTATGGATGGCTGCTACTGCTTGGAGAGAGAAAAAACACACAGACTAGGCTCGTGTGTGTGTGTGCGTTTTTCTGCTCGACTGTGACACTGTGTGTTTGTCTGCTCTTGTCTCTTTTAAAACTTGTATCATCTTTGTAAATGTGCAGTTTATAGAGTTGAAGCCAAACTGCTGCACCTCTATAATATGAGTGGGTGTTGGGTGTGTTGTCTGTGAGAGAGAGCGCGGGAGAGTGTGTGTACGTGAAGGGTGTGAAGCCCCTGTCCCTGGCAGACGGGCATACTGAAGGCGGCTTAACACAAGAACAATGGGGTCCTTTGACCAAAACGACACCCCCAAGACATGTGGCCTCCTGTCACCGTGGCAACCCCCCATGGGACAGAGCAGGATGACAGCTGGAGAGGAGGACTTACAAAAATGGAGTCCATTTCTTTCCACTGAAGCTCTCCCGGCTCTATATCTTTTCCCCTCTTCCCCCGGGCCTCCTCTACACTTTGGCCCTGGTCAATGCAGGATACATCTCATTTTACAGCTCCGTGTGATTGACCTTACAGGCTTCACTTGCCACCTACAAATCCTCCAGAGGGAAAAATAAATAAATTAAGAATCAGCGCCAACAATAAATCAGCTCTTTATTGGCTCTCATTACTGTCCGTAATAAGAGCGCATTGAGCGTCGCAGACAAATACGCGGCTGAGCCACAAGATTTCACACTCGCTCTGCTCTTGATTTTACGCCTCATTTTAAAACGGATGAGCACTTTCTGTACGAGCACAAAGAGACATAATCAGTTATTTGTACTTCCAGATTTAGAGACCTTGGTCTTTCAATTAGTTAATTAGTAACTGAATGGTATTAAGTTGTCCCGCTGCCTGTGGCCTTTCTGCGCTCTGTGCTGCGAGCCTTCTATTATTGATGTTCAGAGGCACGATCTGTAAGCCATACACAGCTCTCCTATGGAGCTGAAGACAGCAGGAGGAGGGCGACAAAACAAAAGGCAGGACAACAGCAAGAGACCCTCGAGCTACTCTGTTTGGTTTGCTGTCCCAGTGTGTCTGCATGCTGCGACTGGCTCAAACCTGTTTAAGAAAGCTGCCTCTACACACAGACGAGAGGGCGTAGTATAAATTCTTCATGCCTAATCTAGGAATCCAATACTGGGAACATACTAGGACATCGTAATCGGTCATTTAGTGCTGCTACTTTAAAGCAGCCTTGGATTAAAGTTGGGCTCAGAAATTTTAACAGTGGAGCTTTCAATTTAATTTCCCTTTTAGTCTTAAGACTAGGGTTAATCCATGTGTGGGAAAGTGTCTGCACAATTACAGCTGTGACTAACAATTGGGTAATCTGTCTCATCCCCCCCAAAAGTGTCCATAATCATAAAGAGAGCGTTTACTTTTTTCATAATTCCTGTTTCCATAATGGTTGATCTAACGTTATGGACAGCTATTTTTAATGCAAATATACATTTGTAGTGTTCATATTTACAGAAAGCAGGGAAAGAAACATTAAAACTATTTTTCCATTAAGATGCCAAATGCATTTCTTTATTTTCATTCCTGAACAGAAACATTAGTTGTTGAATGTTATGCTTGATTCATTTCTGACTTCTAAGAGAAGTCCATAGTGGGTTTTTTTTCTGGTATAAAAAATGTGATTTAAGTCATTTTTAGTTTTAATGTTTTTGACAGATTTCTCAAATAGTTTTGTTTTCTTGTTTTTATGACAAGTGGTCTAATAAATCAGTTAAGCACATATATACACATGCATATAGTGCTTTTCTACTCTAATCTGGTTAGAAACACAGCTAAGCTGCAAGAGTTGCTAATCCTTAATCTTTCTCAAATTGGAGAAGCTCGCAACTTCCTGCAGTCTACTCTGGCTGCCCAGCCAAGCTGGCCACAGCCTCGGGCAGAGAGGTAACCAATGCGTAATAGCCAATATAAATGGGGTGCAGGTGTGCATTTTAGTACCGGTTAAGTTAATTAAAAAGAATCTTTGCACATGTGAATGCTTGGGGGAAAAAAAACGCTCAAATCTACAAACAACATCAGCAATGTTATTTGTGTCGTTCTAACTGTTTGTAGTCGAGTCTGATGTCTTTATTTTCTTCCAGAAGCCTGCTGTGTGTTAGGGGTGTGATGGGGAATACCCAATTAGACAGCAAACGTGGGTGCCCGTGTCATTGTTTCCAAACGTGTTTCTATTCATTCACACTAAAATGCAGTAAATTCTCCTGTAGTGCTTCTCACACACTGGAGTTGTCTGGATGTTAGGCATGAATGTAGGAAAGATCTGAGTTCTAAAAGAAATATGCACGGCCCTGTGGAGGTCTTTCACATAGATGAGAGACGGGGAGAGCACCCCAGCAGTCAGGTCACTGACATGTATGACAGCCCACTAAGTTTGTCTAAAGGCACCTGAACAACTCGGACCATGAGAAAGCTCTATTGGAACAGATGTGAGTGGTAATGCACGTGTAAGCAAAGCTGTGTAACTAGTTAAAGATTCAAAACTACACGCAATGAAACGGCGAGCAAGGGAAGAGTACCAAAGCAGCATTAGAGAGGTTGCCGTTGTGCCAGGAGAAATTAAAGGAGAGGAAGTAAACGATGCGTCCAGCATTATGTGTGTTGACGAAACAGAGCTCTGCCGTCGCATACCTGCGCAAATCCTGACTGTGTCTGAACTCGATTTATTCTCGAGTGCTACAAACGAGAAAAACCCCGGGTGTTCAGATGAAGAACAGAGGCGCTCACTCGAATGTTAATTCTTCAAACGCGCTTTTAAAAAAAATCTAACAGGCTCCATTTGATTGATGTTTGATGATCTTTGTGTTGTAATCAGAAAGATTTCATCATCTTGTAGGGAAGATGATTAAATTCATTTTTCACCTCAAAATTCTACACACAATACCTCATGATGACAAGGTGAAAAGTTCTTGTAAGTTTATTAAACAAAACTACAATATTTCCATTGATCATCTATCAGATGCTTCTGCTACTTAAGTGAAGTCCACCTGTGGTAAATTCAGTTGACTGGATGTGAGCCCAATAAGCACACAACTGTCTACATAAGGGCCCATCGTTAACGGTGCATGTCAGAGCACAAACCAAGCTGTGCAGTCCAAGGAACTGTCTGTAGACCTATGAGACAGGATTGTATCAAGGCACGGATTTGAGGAAGGGTACAGGAAAAGTTTCTGCATAATTGAGGGTCCCAGTGAGCACAGTGGTCTCCATCATCTGCAAATAGAAGAGGTTTGAAGCCACCAGGACTCTTCTTAAAGTCTCTAGACTCTTCTGAGCTAACGGGGTAGAGTGGGCTTAATCGAGATGCTTGGCCTGAATGCCAAGCGTCGGATCTGCGGGAAACGAGGCATCGCTCATCTCCTGGCCTGCTACAATGAAGCATGGTGGGATGCAGGGACTGAGAGACTAGTCAGGGTCAAGGGAAAGATGAATGCAGCAGAGACATCCTTAATGATAACCTGCCCTAGAGCACTATGGACCCCTGACTTGAACAGGAACCTGAACATCTCTGGAAAGTTCCATGGGTTCCACAACTCACGACAACACTTACATCATTAGTTCTTTCTTTCTTTCTTTTTTATACTGTAGTTATGTTTGAAGTGTTTTTAGGTAAGGAAAATTATACCTAATAAATTAAATTATACCTTAAATTATAAAATGTTATAAAGCACTATCCAAAGACATGTGTTTAGCAGACTGTGTTTTTCAACAGGTGTTTTGAAATATAATCATTTAAAAAACAGGAAAACAGTTTTCCAGGGAGAATTTCACACATGCTGTAACACACAGTGGCAGACGCTTGGAAACCTTAAAATAACTAGTGTACAAATTGCCTGCTCAGGTGTGTTACTCCTTAACAGAGCACATTCAAGACCATTTCTTTTTTTGTTTGTTTTTTTGGCTTGCTAACATCCACACTCACACTTTGGCAGTGTCCAGCATTTTACAACAAAATGTAAGTCATAGTACAAGGATAGGTGTGTATAGCTATTTGCACTTAGCCCCCTCTGTGTACTAATCTACTCACTAAAGCCCTTCTCAGTGCAGGAGGCGACCCAGATCAAGATCTGCTGTGGCTGGCTCCTCTGTGAGAAATGGGCATGGCTGACATGTCAGCCGTGATAAATGAGCAGGTGTTTAGGTCAGTGTTAAGTAAATGGAGTCATTATTGATGACCTCAGAGCCCCCCTGTGTGTTGCCAGTATCAGTGATGACTTCCAGGCGCCACGCTGCAGTACAAGGGGACACTGTGTTGTGATTCTGGGGGTCAGGTGAGGACTCGCTGCCTCGGGGAACACACTGCACTGTCTACCACAGTAGCCTGGACCGATGACCTCAAAGAAGGAAGCTCACCAGAACTGGAGCACTCGGGCGGCCTCTGTGCAGACTAGGGCTGGGTATCGTGACTGATTTCTAGAATCGATTTGATTCCGATTCACAAGGTCCCGAATCGATTCAATTCGATTTAAATCTGGGAAATTTTGCCTCAGACAGTCAGAAATATTATAATTCAGATCAGTACATTTACATATTTTTGTACCTATAAAAAGGAAGCTGACACACGCAAGACTTTATCAAAGGTGTGAGCATCACAGCAGAGGCCTTTGTGTCAAAGCAGCTGAAGATAAAAACAGAAAAACATGAAGCAGATTTTCCTGTTCTGGATTTTATAAAAATATTCTGCAGTCGATCAAAAACGAAAGAAAACAATTAATCAGCACATGAACATCACCTCTGAAGTTACAGCGGTTTTATTAGAGACACAGCATTTTGCATTTTGTATCATTTTAAAAAGTTTAAATTTGTTCAGTATTGAACGGCAGAAATTAGGTTTTTCTTTTCGGAAGTAAGTAAAAGGAAACAAACAGCGTCCGACAGCCTGTAAACAACGGCAGAGAATGTGCATGAAGTGTGACTTTATCCTGGTGGAAGCAAAACAGCAAAAGTCAGAGTGAATTCATGACGATGTTTGTGTGAAGCGTAGTTTGGATCTTCTTTTGCTGCTGGTTCGGTCAATGTTGTTTGGAGAGAGATCAAACTAACAGCTTCAGAATCAGCGCAAAAAGGGCGTGAACACAAAGCTCGACCCGCCGACAGAGTCAGCGAGCTGTCGGCTTTCAGCCCCGACCGTGTCCGTGCGAAAGTGAGAAAGTCACAGCTCGCTGATCCTGATGCTTCGGCGGGTCGAGCTTTGTGTTCACGTCTCTGTGCAGAAGCCTGTTCCTGCTCTCAGTTACTGTTTTCATCTTTGGTGGTTGTTGAAACTGAGATTCTGGTATTTCGGGCAAAATAAATTTATATTAAAAAATCAATTCAGGATTTGAATGAATCGATATCACGTTATCCAAGCCAGAATCGATTTTAATCGATAAATCGATCATCAAAACCCGCCCCTAGTGCAGACTGTTTGTGACTTGAACCTGCGATGGTTGTCTCAAAACTTACTTTCTTCTTCTGTTGTCCCGTGGGAGCGGGCAACTGGGTTTGTGTCACCACTCAGTGGAGCTCCAGTGCCACAAGTCACTGATCTGTCATAGTGTTACATGAAGTGCATGAAACACATACATGGTATTATCAGCAGGCAGCTGCCCTCAAAGAGACAATCTGGAGATGACTGTATGTCAATAAAACCCAATTTTCATCACCTTACTCAACTTCAAACCCATTAAAAATCTATTAACTATGGTTAAAATCCAGGTCTGTGCAGGAAACCAACCTTTTTTAAGTCAGTAAATATGTATAATGTACAATCATTCCACCCTGGAAAAAGACAAGTTCAGAGAAATCATTTTAAAAAATGACCATGAAACTTAAGCCCATGATGAGTGGATGGACAATTTTGACCACAACTGTATATCAGCACCTTCTATGCTGCCAAATAGCAACAACCATAACCGTCCTTTTTTGAGTCGTGATAAAGGCTTTTTCATTATTATTTTTAGTGGGTTGCTGGTGCTGCAGCAATCCACATTCACTTCCATCTTGACCAATAACCGCACATATCTACACTGAAGTAGAAGCTTAAAAAAAAGATGCACAAAATGACGTTGTAGGAGGTTTGGTCCCTAGTTCCTGCAGTCAAGGCAAGGCAAGGCAAGTTTATTTGTATAGCACAATTCAACAACAAGGTGATTCAAAGTGCTTTACAGAGACATTAGAAACAAGAACAAATAAAAAGCATGATTTAAAATTGAATAAAACAAGCAAATAAACTAACTAACTAATTAACAAACAAACAAACAACAGTATATAAAATCAAAACAGATAAAATCAGAACAGTAGATAAAATCAGTAGTTAAATGTAAGTTTTGAAATTTAAGCTTAAAGTGTGGATTTGGTGCTTTATTCAAATGCAGCTGAGAACAGGTGAGTCTTCAACCTGGATTTAAATAAACTGAGTGTTTCAGCTGATCTGAGGCTTTCTGGGAGTTTGTTCCAGATATAAGGAGCATAAAAGCTGAATGCAGCTTCTCCGTGTCTGGTTCTGACTCTGGGAACTGATAAAAGACCGGATCCAGATGACCTGAGGGATCTGGATGGTTCATACTGGGTCAGGAGGTCATTGATGTATGTGAAGACGCACAGAAATACAATGTTTTCCTTCAAAAGTTACAAGAACTTCAGAAGTTCCATATCCACTAATTAGCACGGACACCTTCATTTAGTGATGCCACATGATGAAAAAGTAGTGACATTAAAAAAATGTTTGATTAATTCTAAGCTGTCCAACCCAAATTTCATGGCCATCTATCCTCAAGTTATTGAAATATTCCACTGTCAGCACAAGTTGAAACATGAGAGGATCGAAGGCAGTCTAATTTGCAATAAATTGTAATAAGACTAAATTAAAAGAAATGTGACAGTGGATTGACTGGTCCAGACTAATAAGATTTAATCGTTGTCATCAACAGGGCCTTGATGCTAGCATAACAGTATCATAGACTCCATGTAGCCATCATGACATAAGCCACTGCTATGAAAAGTCCCATTGTGATGTTTCAGTATTTGCCGATGCAATCATGGACTAAATGTTGGGTCTAGCTACTTACCATTCACACCAATATGCTTCTATGCAATCTGACTTCTTTTTTCTTTTTTTTTAAATCAGACGAGTCGCCCCCTGCTGGCCATCAATAAGAATATACACTGGAAGAGTCCAGTTTTGCAGTCTGCGTGCAACAATCTATAACGAAGCCAAGAACCTTCGAACTCCGAAAAGCCACTTGAAACGCATCCCACATTAAGTATCCCGAAAACCTGTTCAACACGAGTTTGCACGCTGCTCTGTCGCTGCCGATACTGCGGGCAGGAAACGTGCATGTGGAAAACCTGGATGGATGAGACACGATATTATCATCACTCTCCACTGCTGTCTCTCTCCATATGAAAAACACAGCAAGCCCTCTGTCACTGTCACCTGCGTGAGATACCGCCATCCAGAAGGACTCAGAGTATTTATCAGCTCCGGCACGATGAGTGTAAGCACGCCACGTTATTATACGTCTCTCAGGATAATCTGTGACTTTCATTTACATCGATATGATTACATAACACGCTCCATCTGTTGCTTGTTGCTAGCACAGGGGGGAGACAAACATGCATAGCTTTACACAGAGAGGAATCTAATTATTCAATTAGGGACTGTATTGAATGACTAACTGATTCACTGCAGTTTACATAATGACAACACAGATCACTACTGCCTCTGTAATGCAATTTAGTACTACTGTGGAGGGCTCATCATTCATGGGAATGTAGTCTTCTTCTTCTTCTTTTTTTTCCTGGCTTCCATTACCGTGCAGTAATCTGAGAGTGGCAATATATACTGCATTGATTAAATCAAGAAATCACACATCGTTAGCGTTCACTCGCCCATTAACCAACGTATGCCTTTTGACATAAATCTCAGCCCTGGCTCTTAATGAAATTGATTGAAAAGGCTCTTCATGTTCCGGTGTGAGAAAAAGCTTGTTGTGCAAGTAAACGATCAAAAAAGAAGGAAAAAGTGGGGGCGGCGTGGAGGTGGGGGGGGAAGTAGACAAAGCCTGCTGAGCTCCTGAGGTTAGGACCCCCCCACCCACCAGGCCCACAGGAATGCATGTGCGTGTGAGAGTCCTGGAGGCTGTATTGTTGTCTGTGGTGCATCTTGCTCTGCAAACACTGTGGCTCCGACTTGGGAAGGAGCCTATAATGTGGGAGGTCTGGATACCAAACGGCCAAACATGGCATCATGTGATATCATTTCTTTTTGTTGTGTGCAAGCGGAGAAACCCTCTGTGGTGCAGTTATTTAGTTACAAATGAACTTCTCTCCTAGGAAGAAATGGCTTTGATGCTGTCATAAAAACCTCTCGAACAAACAGACACTAAGGCTGGACCGGCGCTATCACCCGTCTTTTAATTATCTTTGTTCCGATCTTCACCGTTTCCACTTTTATTGCCTTTTGATTGCATTTACACAGATTTCTATTTGCTTTGCTGTCGAGACCTGTGTGCCGTGTTGGGGTTTTTCTGTTTGCCAAAGTCTGAGAATTAGGCTGCCGTACTGCCATCCAGAGCATTAGGGTATAATAAAGCAACACAATGGCTCATGTTACCAGAGATGTAATCAGGATGGAAAATAAAAACTTTTTTTTAAAAAAACAATAACACTGGGGTTGAATAGAAGTCAAAAAATACAAAATGGAATAAGCTTGAAAACCCTGAAATGGAAAATGAGCAAAGCCATTTAAAAGAGAAGTTTTGACACTTGCAGAAATATTGTTATGTTTCCAAAACATTACATTTATCTCATGTGTTCAGGATGAAGCCGCAGCATGTCGTAGATGGTTACATGCTTAAATATTTCCAGGATTCTCAGAGGCTTTCTTTTACTTTTAGATTCTGTTTTGTTTTTGCAAGAGCAACACATAGTCTTTTAAATAGTGAGCTGTTTTTTGATTGGTTAAGGCACTGGTAGCTGTTTGCCTCTGTTTTCAGTCAGCATCATATAAACAACACACACATCAGTGTTCCCAAGTGAACAGTGTGTTTCCCGAAATGTTGAAATGGCCCATTAACAAACCAGAGTCTTTAGGCCTAGATGATCTCCGATAATAAGTAAGTCTGCTCTTAGTCCATTTATTTTTATTTTTCAAAAGCTGTATGTAAAAGATGGACAGGGCTTTGGGGTCTAAGTGTTTTAAACTGCAGTCTTACTAATGGCCAGCAGGGAGGGTGACTCCTCTTGTTGCAAAAGCAGTCAGAATGTACTGTACATGCAATAAACACTTGAGTTGAACTGTTGGTCTCAGTTGCTTGGTTTCAGGTCTTACTATTAAGCTGTGGTTATTTTGGTATCTGCAATCCCAACTTGGAATAAAACGAACATTAAAGGTTTGCCATTCTTGTGGCCGGGCTCCTTGTTGATTGAAAAGTTGCTCCTGCGTGAGATGTGTTGGTGGTCTGTCACAGCAAACCATACATTCATCTTTTATATACAGTCTATGCTTCTGTTGTTGACCCTGGTTCTACTTCAACCCACGCACATTTTTAGCCTGCATAAGATGCTTTCCAGCATACAAGACCAAACACAAACAATCCTGCCGTTATAACTTTATCTGATATATTTGCTAGATGACAGAAAAAGGAATTTCACGTAACAGCCTCTCGAGATTTATCTACAATATTTAAATAGACTTCCTTTTTGCATTTGGAATATCCTGCAAAGCAATTTTTAGCACATAAAAAAAGTTTATCTTGTCTTCTGATGAACCACAAACTAACCCAGACTACATTTTTATTCCACTGAGTGTGAGATATTTGAAAGTTTGACTCTGTTTTTGAGACTGTGCTGGTTTTAATAATCACATTTTGTCACTTGCTTGTCAGTTGTCTCGCTTGAGATTCTTTATGACACACCTTGATGAAGTCAGCACTGTCTCCCCTGTCTGAAAAACAGCTTCAAGAAAAGTTTTGACTTTGGCTTTTGACTCCTGCCTCTAAAAGTAAGAAACTGCTACCGTGACTGGATCCTCCTCTGCTCTATTTAACAGTGGTAAAGTGAGAGCTATTTGTGCATGTTAATGGCCTTGTCAGAAGCCCGTTCCTCACATCTACATGCACTTAAAACGACAGTTAACCACAGCAGAACAATTGATTTCTCAAACAGCGTAGTCCTCTACATTTTCCTCCCTGTCTCTCTGCTGCGTATGTCTGACATACAAGTGTACTTTTCGGCACTCTCGGGCACTTCTGAGTTTGAGTGAAGGAGATGGGGTTTGTGGGAGATTTCAGACAGCAAGAGTTGGAGTTAGGGGAGTTGGGGGGTGGGTGTCTGGCTTAACTTTGAGCTCAGCGCTCACAAGCTGTACTTCACCTTCCAGCTGCTCTCCGAGCCTTTGGATTCAAGGGAGAAAGCAGGGGAAAAGGGGGAGGGCGGGAGGAAAGAGGAGGGGTTTTGGGCTGGGTGGCGATGTTGGTGGGGGTTAGTTGGACGGGTGGGGGCACGCTCTTGGGCGTACAGGCCCTGGAAATTTCCGTTGTATGTTTCACTTCTTTTCAGGATGGGAGGGGTTTGGAATTAGACTTTGGGTGGGGGGGGGGGGGGGTGAAATGGTTGCATTGGGGTCTGGGGACTTGGCAACCAGCCAGCCACAGCAGGAAGCTTTTGCTAGTTTCACACAGACAAAAAAAAAAAAAAGTGGTCCTGGACACTGGCCGGCTATCTGAGCACAGCGCTCCAGTCATCACCCGAAAAACAGGAACTCATAAATGCAGCCTGCTCGGATGGTGGCACAGGCTGACTGCTGTTTAACGCCACAATCCACATTCAAATTTCTTATTATATACAGTAAAAGGCACGAGCACAGGGACGAGAGAAGAGTGAGCAACTAACTCAAGCCATCGTTTGATAATGTCCAGGTTTGTTGGGTTCATTCATTTGCCTTAAACACACCTGACTTTTCCATGACTTTTAAATACTTACACATCAAGAGGCCTTGATTAGTTGGAAAAAATGTAATTCAAGCTGGACTCGATATGTAAACATCCTTATTTACCCAAACTAAACAGGCTTTTAATCAGAGAAACTATTTTAATTGGATTTCTCCATAATGGTTCTGACATGTAACTGCAAGAGTATTTCAAATAAAGAAAAAAAAATACTCACAGGCTGCGTGGACGACACACAGTTCAAAATCTGATAACAAAAACAGCAGCAGCAATAAAACAAGCGCTGTAGCTGTACCACGAGTTTTTTTTCATAACCACGGGGATGCCGTCGGTTTATTTGGCTTGGCAAATGTCCAGCTTTTAAACCAGAGGCAGGAAGAAGTGAAGCAGAGCAAAGAGCCAGCAGGCCCGACAGCAGGCATTCAGAGCAGAAGGTGCTGCTGTGCATCAGGTGGAGGAGATGTTTCTCTGTGTGTGTGTGTGTATGTGTGTGAGAGAGAGAGAGGACAGGGAAGGGGAGGGTTGCAGGGGGCAGGTGGACACTGGTTCGGCTTGCTGGGGGCTCAGGCCTCGCTAGCAGGTGGATGCTCGGAGAATAGAATTTTTTTTTAAGGGAGGGATTAGGGGGATGAAAGGAAGCTAAGGATTACTGGCCTCCTTTTCTGCACCAAAGATGGAAAACGAGCCAAGGGTGTCATACTACAACATCCATTTGCTGGTCGGAGCAAAAGCTGCTACACAGTGCCAAATGTCCACTATAGAAATGACGGTTGCTGCATCCACAAACACCAGATAAAACTGCACAATACATGAATAGATAACCACGATCATGAAATGCTGCTTTTATGGGGTTTGTGTGAAAAACCCTTTCTAGATGGGAAGCAGTGATTTTGTCCCAGACAATCCCAGATGCTCACTTGTGGAAGTTGTTGGCTCCTAGATTAAATGGGAGATGTTACGTTCTATATTTTTATCTCTTTGCATGATCTGCAGTTTAAAATATTCCTCATTCCAGCTTTCTTCTGAATGGCTACTCTTTGTGAACAAGCGATAGGATGTAGAGGCTTCTGTGATCACGGAGAACGTGACCATATAAGGACATCCACGCTTATCAACGTCACAAAGATTTAAGAGTAGAAAAAAACGTCTGAATTCTGAGCTTTTGGCACACAGTACGGTGGCCGTGAGAGGTCAAACGTACTCCAATTTTAAAAAAAAAACACCAGCAAAAAAATAAATGCTATGCTAAATGCTAGATAAAAAGCACACAAAACACAACAGATGTTGAATAAAACAAAACAGAAAGAGGAGGAAAAGACATCAGCAAGCACGAGAGCAGAAGTGATGAGCTAACAGTGAACAGCTAATAGCAGTTAGCAACACGTTAATAAAGTGTCTGCAGTATTACGTGAAATGTGTATTTTAAAAAGAATATTTACTTGCATCTTTTTCTCCCTCACAACACTAAAGAATCCTCAGCTGATTTTAAGCGCGTCTCGGTGCAATTTTTTACATGTTTTGGTTTTAGGTCACTTCATCAGCTGTTCCGTCACCTTAATAGAATAGAATAGAATAGAATTCAACTTTATTGTCATTGCACATGCACAGGTACAGGGCAACGAAATGGAGTTTGCATCCATCCAGAAGTGCTTTAGTGATATAGATATATTACAATATATATTAGCAATAGTATAGATATGTAAGTATATTACAGAAATGGGTCTATTATGGTATGTTATAATGTACACGGTATGAAGTATGTTGTGAATGTTCTTTAACTATAAGTATGTACAGGCTGTAGTGAGTACAAGCTATGTACAGGCTATGAGCAGGATATAAATATGAAAAACTATACAGAATATGAAATAAATAACTTTACAGGAATCTGAGATATACAGTTATACAGAAATGGGAACTATGCAAGTTGTAAACAGTTGTAGGATTAAAAATTAACGAATGTACAGAATGATTATTTACACAGAGCTATACAGTAGTGCAGTTAAGATAAGTGAGGGTGTAGATAGTTTCTACAGAGGCTATATAAAGTGCTAGTGGTTGTGAGTGGTGGTTCAGTCCATGTTATTATTGTGTGTTTGAGGGTACAGTTGTCCATTGTGGGTGTGTGTATGTTCAGTCCATGTGTTAACGTGGGTCAGATGTCAGGAGGCAGAGTTCAGGAGTCTGACAGCTGTGGGGAAGAAGCTGTTCCGGTACCTGGTGGTCTTAGTCCGGAGGCTCCTGTAGCGCCTCCCAGAGGGCAGGAGGGTGAAGAGTCCATGTGATGGGTGACTGGGGTCTTTGATGATCTTCCCAGCCCTTTTCAGACACCGCTTCCTGTAGATGTAGGTGTAGGTGCTCCCTTCCTTCCCTCCCCATCTCCAGCTGCCTCCCTCTTCCCGCTCCACCACAACCACCCACACATGCAGGACCTTGGAGTAGGGGTATGTCACCAGGGTGCAGAGGAGGCCACCCCCCCCGTCCCCCCCGTCCCCTTCTGGCTGCCTCTGCCTCAATTTTATCCCACAACTTAGACATTCACATTACTCACACTCTCATTACACATACATATAGGATCTTGGGGGTGGGCACGATACACGGAATCCAAAGTACCATCAGGGTGTACACCCCACCCCTGGCGTCGTTGCCCACCTCTCAATGTTAAATACACGTAGACATTGAGGGCTAGCAGGAGGGACCATGCGCTTACCTGCTGCTCTCTGGCAGGTAGCTCCATGCCCTCCTGGGTTTTAAATGCACCTTAGAACACACATGCATCAACACTACAATGAGCGGGTGGAGGGAGGTTTGGAGTCTTCTCTCACCCCCGTTCTCTGCGACCTGCTGGAGCGGGGGGGCTAGGAGGAGGAGTTGGCCGTCCGACTGCGGTCTGGAGTGTGGGGCCTCCCTGCTGCTGCGGAGTCGGGGCAGTCTGCCTCCCCCCACCGCAGGGAAAAGGGTAACACCACCTGGGTCTGGGTGCAGTTTCCCCCTCCAGGGGCAAGGGTACCTAGACCCGGTTTGTAGAGTACGCTTGGGGAGTGTGATCGTGTGTACAGCGTCTCTTTATGTCTGTCTCCACGTTGGTTGAGTGTGGAGTAAGTGCATATGAGAGCATGGGGGGGGGGGGGGAATGGATGTTTGTGTCTGTGTGTGCCTGTATTTCTGTGTCTATATGTCAGGTTGGGTGTCAGGCGCCACCTCTCTGGGGACACCTCAGGCCCTCCAAGGTTTGGAGGCCTATCTCCCCCTACCACCACTTCCCTGCCAGTGGCGGACTCCCTCAGACATCGGTGCATTGGTGGTTCTTTGTGTCCGGGGATGGGCGTCCAGGTACACACCGGCTCACTCCTTGGCGGCCGCTTATCGGGGCCTGGAGCCTGGGGCTCGCTCGGGCCACTTCGGAGGTGGGGTGCCCCCGGCCTCTCGGCCTGGGGCTCGGTCACTCAGGCACGGCTGGCTGCCGGCGGAGCTCACGGGCGCGTCACTGCAACTCCCCCTGGCTTCTGCTCCGCGGCTGCTGAGTGAGCCCTCATCTGGGACTCTCCTCAGCTCTTTCTGGGACAGTGGCGCGGCTGCCCCTCTGTTGGTCTTCCTTGGTCTCTTGTGTTCTGGGGGCCTCTGGATGTCTGGAGTTTTGATCTCCTCCATACCTGCTTCATGCCCTGGAGGACGGGGCTGTGGCCCCCCCACACCCTCTAGCAGATCATTACATGAAGGAACCTTTTTAAAAAAACAAAAACAAGCGCGTCCATGCTCACAGGTGTACACATGGGTGATCACACCCACAAACTACACCCTTTTTGGCTCCTACCTCAAAGCACACTGTGTTCTGTTGATCTTATGTGCTGCACAATAATGTTTAATATTTAGTATTTACTGTCATATTCCCATATATCATTGTGATGTTGTTTATTCTATTACTCTTGTTCTCTTCTGCTTGTTTTCTTTTTTCTTTCTCAGCAGGTGATCCAGGTGATCGATATATGCATTTTTTTTCTTTTTTTTTTTTCTGCTCATTCTGTTGGTTTTTGTCTTTTGCCCTTCTCCCCCGTCCCTCTTCTCAGCTGTTTCTCTTTCCCTCTTTCTTTCTCCCCTTCTTTCCCCCAGTCAAGTCTGTCCCGTATTCAGTAAGTGAAAATAAAATGAACAATAAAGGTGAATCAAATGGACCATTACGGCAAGGCTGGGATGGTCAGTTTGGTAAAGTAAATCCGTTGGGCATCTTTCTTTGCCTTTAGACAACAATTCTGATGGCAAAAGAGCCAAACGGGACAGGCAAAAAAAATAAATAAAGGTGTAGGTGCTCCGGCGATGCGCTGGGCAGTTTTCACGACCCTCTGCAACGCCTTCCGGTCCGAGGCAGAGCAGTTCCTGTACCAGACTGTTATACAGTTGGTCAGGATGCTCTCGATGGTGCAACGATAGAAGTTCACCAGGATGTCTGAGGACAGGTGGTTCTTCCTCAGAGTCCACAAGAAGAATAGGCGCTGGTGAGCCTTCTTGACCAGCTTGGAGCAGTTGGTCGTCCAGGTGAGATCCTCGGAGATGTGGACTCCCAGGAACTTGAAGCTGCTCACACGCTCCACAGCCGTCCCCTTAATGTGGATGGGTGGATGTGGGTCAGCATTCCTCCTGTAGTCCACGATGAGCTCCTTGGTCTTCTTGGTGTTAAGCAGCAGGTTGTTTCTGTCACACCACTCAGCCAGATGATCCACCTTAATGTCTCCCCAAAAACATTTCTGCTCTGTCTCTATGTCTCTTGAGTTTTTTTTTCTCCTACTTAAGTTGTGTTTTATTGTTTCTATTTCTTTTTTCTTTTTTTTATTCAGCTTCCGTACTGTTTTGTGTGCTTTTGCAGCATTTTTCAGTTTTTGCTGGAGTTTTCTGAAGTTGCCGTGCATTCGAGCTCTCGGGGCCACCATCAACCTAATTCAATTTTGTTTATATAGCACCGAATCACAACAACAGTTGCCTCAAGGCGCTTTATATTGTCAGGTAAAGACCTTACAATAATACACTGTAGGCATAATAGGTCCACTTTAAACACTGCGTTTAATTAATTATCTAAGTCAATTTGCAATAATTTTCTGCCCTACTTCTTGTCTGTTAGCTGGTCAATCCACTACTAATCTAATAAAGATGAGTATATGCCAACAAAAATGTGTGTAAATACAGTTTTAGATCCTTTAAATATCCCGTCTCGCACTCCTCCACTTCCCCCAGATGACAGTTATAAAATAGGTAAAACTTCAGCTCAGTTTATGTAACTGAATCAATTATGATCTTACCAAAATTACAATAGGGTGGCTCCCTACTCCTCCACTCCGTGCCCCACCCTGATTAGTTTTCTCCTGTTGCTGTGTGTTGGTGAACATGGCCTCTGCTGTGGATCATGGTACACAACATTATTTATTCATGGCTGGGAACGATAGATGCAGTGCAGGCTCCTCCTGAGTATTGTCCATCTGTTAGCTGGCCTACTGTACACAGTAATATAATGTGAGTCCTCAGGAGGCACGTGCTAATAGCAGCTCATGTGTTAACGCATCACACTATTTATCTTTGCAATAACACTACTGTTAATTACAATTAGTTGGTGATTTATTTGTCCCTGAAGGAGTGCGGGGAAAACAGCCAGTAAAATGTGACCTTACTGGGTTTTATTTGATCACCGCTGCACTGCTGGGGGTTCGCTCTCTCGCAGGACACCTCTAACATGGGAAAACATCAGGTCTAATTGCTCCCCTATAAGACACTGTCTCTGAGGACTGCTGTACACATCATTTTACACAAAGCTGCAGATAATTTAATTTCCACCCAGGGAGCTCTCGGCATTAGACTGCTGCCAGATTTCAAACACAAGTAACCTCCCGTGTCATGATGGTTGTGAAATTGAAGCAGCAAAAATCCGATTTCATCTACTGACTGATTTTCTTATGAATAAGGAAAGGGTTCTGCTTAGATTGTTCAAACTTCCCCGTGGCGCATTTAGAAATTATTATTACATGATTAGTAGTCTCTCTCTCCTGTCATTTTCTGCAACATACTATAAGTTTAAACACCCATGACTCGCACACATTCGCTTTAAAATTAAGCACAGTGTGGATTCGAGCACACAGAGAGCGATACCTTTAGACAAAGTTGCTTCCACCTGTCACCAGATGCCATAGTTGATGTGACTCTGAGAGCTGCACAAGCCCTGCTTTGGCCAAACGTGGATATAAAATAAAGGTGTTAGACTCGGTGTGTCATTTAATCAAACGTAACAAAGTGGGATGGCCGCAGAGACTTTACATTAACCGCTTCCTTTGCTGGAGAGATAATTCTGTGTTTCACAGTCTGATGAGCGATGCATCACTAAGACTACACTGCACAGGCAGATAATAACATGCTTTATCATGTACTGTAATACTCCAGATAGCTCCACACGGCAACATCTGATCACCTCTGGGGGGAGAAAAAAAATCTGGCTCAATTTCCATCTTCAGTTTAAAACACACACGGCTTCCACAATAGACTGCAATGTGGAGGAGTGTCTCACTTTGATCTTTAAATACCCTCTAACGTTAAGACACGCTCATTGGCTTTGATTTTTTTTTTTTTTTTTACAACTGCCAGGCAAAATACAGACGCTCCCTTGAATCTCCTCCTGTGTAGCTGTAGTACAGCAGAGAATGCGTGAACACCTATCCTCTTTTTATTTTTTTCCCTCCTCCAACACAACCACCACCATCTGTCCCTTTCTTCCATTTCATGTGCTCAAGCAATATCCACACCCCTCTCATAGCAACAGCACGCCGCCGCCGCCCCCGCGCCTTGCAGTGAATTTTTCTTTTTTTCTTTTTGCTCCGTCCCCTGGATCTTCGCCTCGCACCATGCAGACGGTCCCTGGGCCCTGCCTGACTGTTCAGTCTTCCCCCCTCCCCCACCAGCCGTGCTCCTGTTTCACTCAAAGATGGCGTCGGCTCTAGAGCCCCTGGTCTCTGGCTGCATTTTTTGGGCTTGTTGTTGTCTTCGTTTCGCACGGTTTTGGCACCTTCTCCTCGGCGGCTCGATACCAAATTCCGGTGAGTAGCAGCGGAAGCCGGATGGGAGGATACGAGATTTTCTCCGCGGTCCGCTTTGCCCGAGCTTCCCTCCGAAACCAGAACCGGACCATCTCTGGCTTTCTGGGGAACCGCGAGAGGTAGAAGGGGAGAGGGGTACGGAGGGGATGGTGATCGCGGATGTGGGTGGGGGGTATAGAGGGGAGGGGGGCGAACAGAGGCCTAGCTTTACTCCGTTTTAGCGGCCTTGTCTTCACGGCACCGCAGGCTGTAGCGTTACGTGGGAGGGCGGTTAGCGGAGGGAGGAAGTCAGCGAGGTGCGGACCACTGGTAGGGATGCGTCTACGCGGGCAGAGCCTGCTCGCCCATGCCGAAGATTGAGAGCTAGGCCGCGGAACCAGCACTGCTGCAGAACCACCCGCTAAGACCATCTTAAATATTGCACTTGCCCGCTAGCCGAGATGGCCGTCTGCAAGTTGCATTGTGCCTCATACAAGGCCGCGATCTCACGTTAGTATCTGAGTGACATTCATGGGGAGAATATTCGCAGTGTTTGCTGTGGTGTGATGCTTTGTATTGTCAGAAATCCCAGGTCCATGCGGAAATGTTTGGTTTTTCTCTCGCTCTTCTGTGGTGGAGCGCTGGCTACCCCCCCAGTTTCACGCTGTTTACGTTTCAGGTTAGCGAGTAACATTAGTAACAGAGATCGTAACGCTAGCTTGTTGGCTAGCTTCTCACGTTAGCTTGCTACACAACAGCAGTAAGCGGGAAGGCTTGTTGTCAGATACTTTGCAGCCTGACATAATATGTGAGTAAACAGAACGACAGGAAACGGTTTGGCCATGCGACTGTTAATCTGGCTTTGATTATTAGCTAGCCTCGCGGCTAATGTTTGCTAACAGCTTTGACTGTAACATGTTTACGTTAGCAACCCAGCTAGCCAAGCTGTCAACTCTGTAGTGCACTTTTGAGGATGGGGTTGTTTACAATGTTTGTAACACACAGTTTTTAAACAGTTGCGTGAGGTATGAGTACGGTTCTTAATGTTTTTTCATTTTTAGAAGTTCTGGTCTTGTCACTGGCTGTGCGTTTCTTAGTGATAGTTGTTTAGTGGTACAATCGCATGGTGGTTTATTTAAAAACAGAAATCTGGGAAGTTGGCTAGGGATAATAAATATTATTACTTTTTCCCCCTTTTTTACCAATTTCGTGTCTAGTATACGGAGTAATATAGTGATTCAAAAGGAAGGTATGGCTTTGTTTATATGAATGCCACCAGATGATGTGCCTGGGTTGTTTTGAAAAGATAAACCTTCTTGTTCTCTAAAATTGTAAAATTAGGTGCCCCATCTTTGCAGCCATGTGCTATAACCTCTTTCTTTGTGTCTGTTTTTTTTATTTTTCCCCCTCCTACAGTTTTCATCAGCTACTGAAGTGCAATAGGCATGAAGGTGATCGGTCCTGGCTGCTCCCTGTGGTGAGATATCTGTTCCGTCCCAGAGCTGAGAAGCTCAGACTGCTGGAAGAGAAAAAGGGAGCAAATGAGAACAAGCGAAAATAAGGAGATGTGGATGGAGAGGAAAACTCACAATCTTCTGGAGTGATATAATTATCAGAAACCTTTGTGCAATTGTCCTCGCGTTTATCACTGAAACACAATTTTCATGTCCCCGAGAGTCTGAGCAGAGGAGACTGCTGTTATTGGCAGTCCTTGTTTTTGTTTTTTCTTTTTTTTTTTCCGGGGGCCGTCTAAACAGGAAACGCCTACATTTTGTGAAAAGCCAAACCAAAATCTGCCCTGCCCAACCTTGGGTACTGTGGGAGTATAAGTTGGTAATAGATCTGAAGCTTCTTCTGCTCCCCCTGCCTCTTGCCAGGGATCTTCACCTGGCTGGAAGTGGGTGGTGGGTGGACCAGATTTTCACCAGGTGCAGGGTTGGCTCAGTTGGGTTGTGCTATGATCAGCTGCTCCTTTTCGTGCTGCTTATACTCAGCTTCTGAGGGACTCTCTGTGCGACCCCAGGACAAGGGATAGTAAGCTGGTAGAGGGCAAAAGGGAGGAGGAGGCGGCGGCGCTACGGCGCAAGCCAAGTGTTTACTTGGCTTACAGTCTCTACTTTTTTGTGTGTGTGGTCCTCGCGGTAAGGCCCCAGTGCTGCTGCACCCACCCAGACAGCAGCCATGGTGAAACTGGCAAACCCATTGTACACCCAATGGATTCTAGAGGCCATCAAGAAGGTAAAGAAGCAGAAGCAGCGACCATCAGAGGAGCGCATTTGCAATGCGGTCTCTATGTCCCATGGCCTGGACCGCAAAACAGTTCTGGAGCAGTTAGAGCTTAGTGTCAAGGATGGTACCATACTCAAGGTTACCAACAAAGGTCTCAACTCCTACAAGGACCCAGATAACCCTGGGCGCTTGGCCCTGCCCAAGCCCAAAGGTGTTGGCAGCTCCAGTGGCAGCGGAGGCGGCAGCTCCGGTGGAGGAGGTGGAGGAGCAGGTGGTGGCAGCAGCAGTGGAGGGAGCAGCTCTCACTCGCATTCGGGGAAGAAACCGGGTCTCGACTGGAACAAATTAATTAAGCGGGCACTGGAGGGGCTCCACGAGCCGGGTGGCTCCACCTTAAAGAACATCGAACGCTTCCTCAAGTGTCAGGCTGATGTGGCGGCGTACCTGTCGGGTAGCGGCTCCATGGGCCCGGGCCTCTTCCACCAGCAGCTGAGGGTAGCCCTCAAGAGAGCCGTGGCCCACGGGCGCGTGGCCAAACAGGGTCCACTGTTCCAGCTCCTCAGCCGTAGCAGCAACCAGGATGATGGGACTGGCACGGTGTCTCTGGAATCGCTGCCCCCGGTCCGGTTGCTGCCACACGAGAAAGACAAGGTAAAGTCTCTGCACACATGTAAAACCGCATGCATGCATTCTCAGACATGGACATACAAAATAAAATACACTTAAAGTAAAAATACAGCCACGTTTATTATGCTTTGTATGTCTGCGTTGGTTTGTCACATGGATTTGTTGCGCAGTGTTTGGATGATTTCGATTTTTTTTGTTATATGGCCTGTAAATGAGTGTCAATGATTACAGACCTGTTTGAGATCAAGATAGAACTGATCTCTAGTGAAAAAGTGATTGTGAAGCGCTGTTGCCTGTTGGCATCTGAAGGTCCTGATTAAAATCGCAGATATGCTTAAGACCGTATTTGAGATTGTTGTGGGAAGAAATCTAAAAGTCTGATGTGTTTATCAGTGAACTTTTTGGACCAACAGAGGGCAAGTGAGCATGATTTGTGAAAGTGAAAGCAACACATTCTTGTTGCTGATCTTTTACCTAAGACTCTGGTGCTGCATTTTCCCTGCTGCTCCAAATTTGTCATCCCCTGCAACCCTGTACTTTGCTACAGAGTAGTAAGCTTTCACTTTGTGTCACTTTTTAAGTTTTCAAATGGCATCTAAAGGAGTGGCTTAATGTTATAGTATCAGAGTTATTTGAAAAGTATCAGAGTGGCAGTGCAACAGGTTTGAGAGCAAGCACGATCCAACGTTCTGCCTCAAACTGAAGTATGACTTTGTGTTATCATCAGAGGAGAAAAAGAATAGATGCATCTTAGAAAGCTGGAGCAAGTCAGCTAGTCTGCCAGAGTGATGCTAGGTGAGTGGCTGGTGGGCTAGCAACACAGGATGAGAAGTTAAGGGGGAGTCACATGGCATCCAGCCTCCTGCAGGGACTGTGGACCAGCTGTGGGGCTGTTGCCTGTCAGGTGCTGTCGGGAGATGGGACAAAGAAAGAAAGGAAGCAAGGCAAGGGAAGGAACATAGACAAGTGAGAGAATAAGAGAGCAGGAGAGAGGTGGTCTGTAGCGTTGCCAGACGGAGAGGCTTGGATGACGCAAACTTTCAGGCTCCTGTAACCAGAAAGGGAGAGACGTAGCGGGAGGAGAAACTGAGGGAGACAGAATGAGTTGGAGAGAGGGCGAGGGAGAGGCAGACATGCAGGCGACAGAGGAGAGAGGGAACACACCCACTTTTGTAACCTGATCAGGGAGAGCAGCCGGCTGCTAACCTCTAGTTCTAAGGGCCAGAGATTTGTACACATACACACAGACTTGAACCCATTCTATTGCATGTTAAGACAAAAAAAAAGCAAGCAGACTGAGAGTGATGCCATCCTGGAAAAGAAACCACTCCCAGCAGGATGGAAAGGGTTCATCACAGGATGGAGGCGATCACTCAGATCAACTTTGGTTTGAATTGCAGTGACACGTCCTTCCAAATAAACCAAAACAATATCCGAAAGTCACCCTCCATGGCATAACGGGACTCACTGTAGGGGTCAGGCATTCAGGTTTTTCTTTTAACTCGACAGCCATCAGATTTGGAGAAGACTAGACTGATCATAAGCACTGTTTTGGCTGTCTTCTGGCTTTGTCTGGCCTCTGTGTGTACATGTCTGCAGCCACAGGGGCTCCTGCTTAAGGATGCCCATAGTCGTGCATGTGCACACACACAGAATAGGATTAGCCTAGAGAGCTGGCTGCAATCACATGGGCTCTGCCTAACACAGTGACCTGCTTGGCTGCAGATGATCCACCTCTTAAGACAAACAGAAATCAACCACCTCCTCTCTGACTCAGTGAGTGATCAGCCTGCTTTGCTGCCTCAGAGGCAAAATACAAACAGAATAAAGCATGCCTCAGTTTGAATGCATTGGTTTTTGCTTTCTTACCGTATGATCTGCCATGGTTCTTTTATTAGATTTGTTAGTTCACAGTAAATATTGGCAGAAGAGTCAATTGTAACACAAATGATTTCACTGAAAATGCCACCCTGTTGCATCAGTGAAATTTCATAATCAGCCTAAGAATATGAATTCAGTGGGCATGGATAGGGAGATTACTGCAGTTTCTTTTTGAAGCTTTGAGCTAAATGGTGCATGGAGAAGCTGCGGCAGCAGTGAGGAAATTGACATTTGTGTCTGGTAGTCACACAATATTCTGTTTTTCCTTTTTTGCCTGTTTTTTTTTTTTTCCCCCCTCCCTCTTCTCAGCGCTTCTTCTTGTGCTGTGCCTTGATGAATCTCTCCAGGAGAAGGAACCACTCTGCCGCTCAATCATGTGTGTTTTGTGCGCCCCACGTTGCCGTGTTCTTGATGTATTTGTTAGTTTGTGTCTGTGTGAGTGGCACATGCGTCAAAGAGATAAAACTGTGCGCACGGAAGACCGAGAGACGGCGATGGTGCACGATCGCTCTGCTCCACTCGCTACTTTTCTACCCGCGCATCATTGCCATATTGCCCCGCATCATTGCTAACAGTTATGATTTCCCAAGGAAAGGAGGAGGGAGAGTGTGAGTAAAGGCAGCGGAGGGGGGAGGAAAATCAAAACAAATGGCTAAGCACTAGCATTGACCCCATTTGCAGGGAGATTTGTGTACTTAACTCGCTGATGTTTGCATCGGGGTGCTCCATTCAAACGGATCCCAGACCCTATTTCTGTCTCTCTGTCTCCCCCCTCTCTCACCCTAATAGGGTGCCATTGCCAGGTCATGCAGGGGGAGGTAAATGGGGGAGAAAAGTCAACCAGGGGTCATGGATATATAGATGGCAAACCTCATTGCCTCCCTGAGCACCCGTTAGCAGTATGAGGCTATGGCCATTAGGTGGGATGGGCTTGATGCTGGGCCTTTGTGTGCGTGTGTGTATGTGTGTATATATATATATATATATATATATATATATATATATATATATATATATATATATATATATATATATATATATATATATATATATATATATCTCTGTGTGGGTATACTTGTGTGTGTCAGTGTGTGATGTTCTTCCAGTTATAATAGGAAAGAGCAATCTTCTTGCCCTGCATTTGCCCTCCGCTCAACAGCTGGAGCGGGGTTAACCAGAGTTCTCAATGTCGTCGTGCAGTGTCACGGCGAGGACGTGTGAAAAAAGCGACTTGTGAACAGCAACACAGTTGCAGAGCTATGTTTTTACACTTGTACCCCTTATTGCAGTGATTTCCCTCCAAAATGTCCCACTGACCTTTAACAGATTTGGCTGATGTTAGCGTCAAGCAAGTGAACTGTTTTGCATGGTCCAATATACTCCTAACGTTGGGCACTGCATGTTATTATTAAAGATGCCCTAATGTGTCGCTATCAGCTGATATTTTACTGATAACAAATTAGCAAATAAAATGACATTTATGTATCATTGTCACTGCGCAGCACCAGCAATACATAAATATATACATAGGCATCAGCTATGAACCACATGGATATTTAAACAATAATATTGGCCCAGAACCTTAAAATTGGTGCACAGTTTCATAAAACTTGCCTGATATGGTTAACCTTCACATGCTTCGTTGTGCTGCTTCATGTCTTGCTGTTACAGGAGAGAACTTTTGTGCTTTTTCCCTGGATGCATGGAAGCATTTTCCAGAGTTAGCGCTGCACCACAAAAATGCTGGGAAAATGACTAAGTTGGGTGCAATGAAGTGGTTTCCACCCCAAACCCCCAGTCTGGTGTTAGCTCGTCTTGAATTACAGATTTTTGACTGATCCAAAAAAAAATTTCAACAAGTGAAATAATTTGCCCCGCTTTCCCTTTGACAAGCACCAATTGTTTCCATTTTGACAGAAACCCGGCCTCGGCTGACCCCCCCATTAGTGTCCAAAGTTTTAAAAAAAAGAAAAAAAAAGTCTCATTCTGTACAGCTTTAAGCTCACGCTTCGCTGTAACCACAAGCACAATTCTTGTTTGACACTTGGTGGTACCCGCCAGCAGAGAGATGGGAAAACTGTTTTTAGCGTTCACTTATTTAAAGGGCCACTTTACTCAAAACACAATGGAGGCTCTTGATGGATTGAAAATTAATTGCACGCTATTTTGGTAATGGGATAATATGAGGATTTGCTGCTCTTCTCTGTTCTATTTATTGTGTTTTGTCAAATTAAAGCAGCCACCGGAGGATAACTGGTTGGTATTTGACACCATTTTCTACTTATTTGGATCAAACAATTAATTAGTTAATTGGGGGAAAATGAGCCAGCATTGACTATGATCAGTTACAGCCCTAAAGCACAACACTACACTGTCTTGGTTTGGCAACAGTTCCTAACTAATATGGCTTGGGTGGACTTGAACCCGGGACACTGAAGTAAGGACTCTAGCCTTTGGGTCATGGGTCACCTGCTCAAGCAGCTGAGCTATAGTGGTATACAGAGCTAGGGCTGTTCGATATAACGATATATATCGGATGACGATATAAAAACGTCTATCGTTTCATTTTACGCTGTCGTTTGTTTCGTGGTGTCGCAAAATAAACTGTTTACGGCAATATTTTTTTTCATCGTTTTGATGGTCACTGTAGTGGCTATATTAATTTCTTAAAGTTCTCTCTTTCTCTTATATTTTATATAACCACACTACAGACAGACAAGTGCCTGTTTTTATGCATTGTCGTTAGCAACAATGACGGTAACACCATCAAGTGTCCGCTTGTTTATGTTGCACATAAACCTTTCACAATAAAGCTCAAGATCCTGTTGAGACTTTTCAAAATAAACTGAATCACGTGAAAGAGCAGATTATTTACAGATGAGAAGTCAAAAAGAGCCGCCAGGCGCTAAAAAATAAACCTTATACTCAAGCGTTAGAACAGGCTTTTCCCCGCAGCACGCCGTGTAATAAATACTCACAAAGAAAACAGCGGCTGTTACAACTTATGTCTAAAAATGTATCGTTTCATGCATCGGTTAAAACACTCGACTCCAGCTACATGACGCGCAGCCGGAAACACTTCACGCAAGTCGAGCTGCCTGAGATTCACAGAATTTACAGAAAATGTTACATTTTTGTGATTTATATCGTTATCGGACGATAGAATTCTTATATCAGGATATGAGATTTTGGTCATATCGCACAGCCCTATACAGAGGTAACAAAAGTTGTTTTCCTATGTGGTTTCATGCTATAGCCTTCCCTGAAGCACACAGACTGTACATGCTTGAACTTTTGCACGTTTGAAATAAGCGTGCATATGGGGCGCAGCTGCATTGATCCATCCCAAAGACACGTCAGATGATGGCTACCTCTGTCAGTGTGAATTGGAATTGTCACTTAGTGTAACCGTGTCATGCAGAGACATGAGCTTTCCCTTCTCTGCTCTCTGTTTTACCTGTCTGTAGACGCAGAGTGGAGTGACAAGTGGTGAAGATGAGTTTACTCAAACTGACACCTTGTTGTATTATTGTATGTCCTGTAAGAGCTTGACTAAGATGGACAGATATTTAAATGTCTGAAAGTCATGCTAAAATATCTGAATCTGGCTGGTCATTATGTTGAAATTTAGTTTTCATTTTTCAAGTTTTGATCACTTGCAGTTGGTGTTCATACACCTAAAATGTTTTTAGCAGTGTTCAGCTTTGGCACCAGCCAGGTTTCACTTGCCGTCTTGCAGTGAGACTCTGCGAGCCACATATTAACTGCTACGAACAGATGCAACTGGCCAAGAGTCTATAGAAGCTACATTAGCAGTAGTGGCAGTGCCCAAAGGGGAGCAGTAACCTCGAGCTCACCAGTGAGTGATGTGAATGGCATTTGGCACGGGAACCTTAGCTGTGTGAGGCCTCGCGTACGGCTAACCTCACCATCCCCACAAATGGAGCCAATGTGTTGAGCAGCTGTGGAAGTGACGGCTGGAGCACGGCCAGTCCCGCTTCGTTTGATGCCGTGATTTAGCTCCGTGCACCCTGGCTAACCTCGATTTTTTTTCTTCCTTTTTTAAATGGAGGGCGATGGCTCGGCTGAAGGGAGGGGACGCACTGCACATCGCAGGGTCTTCCGCAAGCTGTCGCTGGATAACGCAGCCCGGTTATTTTCACGTCACTACCCGGCCAATGGAGCTACAGGGATTTGAGATTTCAGATGCTTTATTTACTTTTACATGCCAGCTATTGTCACAAGAGCATCCGTGCGTGTAAGCCAACCGACAGCACGTCAAGGTGTGTCTCATGACTACCAGTGTTCAGACCATCTAATGATTCTCGGAGTGAGTGTTTGTGTGTTGTCTGGCTGCGCAGCGTGCCCTGTAACAGTGATCAATGAGTTTGTGTTGGAGGTTGGGTTGGGGGGGGGGAACATAAGGGAAGTGTGGTGGTAGTGTTGGGGGGCCAGCTGAGATCAGGCTCCCATGTTAATGAGATCCTTGACTTGAGACAAGGACAACAGCAACGCTTTTCTCTCTTTTTCTCCCATTGCCTTTTATTCCAACACCCCCCACCACCACCTCCTTCATTTCTCCTTTCGTCCTTCCCTCCATTGTGCTCCCCTTCCTGTCTCCCTCCCCTGTCCTCTGTCTTTGAGAGAGCTGTGCATATGGAGGGGAAACCAGGTCACCACCATTTTTTTTTAAAAATGTATTTTTGTTAATAACCTATTATCCCTCTGAACACGGCATTCATGTTAACACACAGGAGGAGAGTTGACTGTTCTGTGGTTAATGGATCCATAAAACATCAGTGGGTGTGTCAGCTGGATCAGACTAGGCTGTCTTCAACTGTTGTACAACTGTTGTTCTAGGTGACTTTTTTTTTTTTAAGGGGAAACCTTTTACTTGTATGACAGGTTTTTATGGGGTTTTCTTTTTAATGCCGTCTTGTAAAAGCAGGTAGCTAATAACAGTTACAGTAAGGTGTGTCTTTTTTTGTGGCTTCCAAATAATCCTCGGAGCCAAAATGTGTAAACGCCAGCTCAACGTAGATCTGCACAAACACGCACGCCTCAAGTTAAATGTCGAAGAAGTCTGAGAGGTTTCTGGAATATCGCCGTGGCGCAACAAGGGCTCTGGCAACTAGCGCTTTAAAAGGAAAGGTTGAAACTGGGAAGACGGCTGTTCCTGGGAAGAATTTGAGATTCACACTTCCAAGAGGATTGGCTTTTCCTTTTCATTTGTAGTGGCAGTCAGTAACTGAAGCCTCGCTGTAGCGCGCGTCTCTAAACAAGGTGTCTGCGTGAAAGGCAGCACGCCCTCTCCCTCTCACTCTTTCTCAGCTCTTGTTTACTCGAGCGCTCAGAGGCCGAGTGGGAGCAGTTGACCTCCTCCGGCATGGAAGGGGTTAAAGCGCCAGGAATGATTGAGGTGTTGGTAGCACGCAGGCTGCTCCGAGGACTGGTGCACATTCTTTCTTTCTCCCTCGCTCATTGCTTTCCCTTCCCTCTCCTGCCCTCTGGATTGTTATTTTTGTCCTCGCTGTCTTTTTTTTTTTTTCCACACAGCGCTCCTCCTTTTTTTTTTTTTTTTCCTCTCCTTGTTGTTGCTGACTTCCATTTCTTTTTAGTGAAATTGTCGACTTGTTTTGTAGCTCAGTTATTTTCATAATACTGATGGAGATTGGTAATGACTTGTTTTTCATTTTCGCAGTATAAACTAGTGCACGATCACCATTTATAGAAGTTTTGCCTGTAAAGTTGTAAAACCTTTTCACAGATAGAGCTGGCGCGTATATGTTTCTCCACAGCTAAGCCTCTGTCCTCCTCCTGTGCTCTCTGCATGTCTCTGCTTATCTGCCTCTTCTTTGCCTGCTCCATTCCTCTCTCCATTTACCTCTCACTTCCCTTAACTTTCTTATTGTATCCCCTTTTCTCTCTCAGTCCCTGCACTGTTTAGGGTGGGGGGTGCTGAAGCAGCCTGAGTTAGAAGGAAATGAACCCAATAAATCAAGCTCTTGTCCTCGTCTCCTCCCTGCCAGAGCAAGCGGCCTACCTAGCTCGGCGCAGCTACGTGCATTTACCCTGCTGTGCTGTAAAAACCTTAACACCAGCTTCACTCACTGCCATGTTGGTGTTTCCTTTGTACTTCTTGTGTCGTTAATAAAGGAGAGCACCTTTATTGTTAGGGTTGTGTTGATTAAAAAGTGTCCTTGAGACAGATGATGTTTAGAGTTTCCAATAAAGGTCAAATTTGTCCTGTTTTTCTGTGTCTGTCTCGGTTTGGTTTTAAATTACAAACTAACATAACTGTGCCTTCTGGGAGACATTAAGGGTTTTTTTTATCTTCTTTTTGTACCCCTCTGCTTTCTGTTAAGCCGTGCATGTGTCGGTGAAACTGCACAAGCACATGGCAGGTGACAACAAGCATTTATCCATCTAAGAGATCGACAGAGAGCCAGCTCAGGTTGTCACTTTGTGGATTCACAGTATGTTTAGTGTGTTAAGAGGCCCCATCTGATTAAAGATGAAGGTTTCAAAGTCATGATGACAGAGTGCCAGTTTCAGGGTGATCGAGGGCGGCACAGGAAGAAAGATGCACACATCACGTACTCTTGGTTTCTGTAGGCAGTGTAAAAGATACCGCGAGGAAAGTAGACCTGCTGATGTGACTGAAAGCACATGCCAATAAGCACCCACTGGATAGTTTTGCTTTCTGACACTTAAAACGACCTAACATTTATAAAATGGTCTGAATGTGGCATTCACTATGACTCAAAATAAGTGACTGAGCCCTGAAACCCAACAGAGAAGTGATTACACAGGTCTTTAAGTGCAGTTTTCCCAGAAACTACTGTTTATCGCCCCCGGTTGCCATTAAATGTGGGTTTAAGGCACTTCAGTGTTGCTTTACTTTGCAGACCAGGAAGTAAAATCCTTTTATTTTTTTATATATACCGTATTTCCCGGACTACAAAGCACACCTGAATATTAGCCGCACAAGCTAAAATCAGGGGAAAATCCTGTTTTGTACATACATTAGCCGCACCTGACTAAAAGCCGCAGGTGTTTCCATGTTGACTTATCATATGTAAGAGAATATGCACAAAGCGAATTGTCAGGAAAGAGATGGCTGTTTGGAGACACATCCCTTTTATTAATATTTTGAAAAACAAGTTATGGGT